>NC_138768.1:655825881-656110881 GCF_965119305.1 Pelophylax lessonae
AGAGTAGGTAAATTGTTCAAGCTTGGTTGGCAGTTGGTTGTTAATAATCTGGGTCGGGTGAGTGACTCAGGGAGGCTGGCAAGACTCACAGGCAGCCTCTCTGAGAAATCCCCCCCCCCCCACTTCTAGAAACATGGGAGTGGAGGGGAGGAGGCAGGGTCGGTTTTAGACTATGTTGCACCCTAGAGAAGACCAGCTACTTGCCCCCCCAACCGCTCCCTCCCCCAAAGAACCAAGAAAAATAAAAATGCGCTGTGCAAAGCATGCCGCGGTAAAGTGGGTGTGGTTTAAATTAAGCTAAATATTGGGCATGACTTAACAGGGTGTGGTTAAATGGAGTCTGAGATGACTTGCATAGTGGAGAATGTGGTGTGCAGGATGGGGGGTGACTGCGTGTGCAGGATGGAGGGTGACTGCGTGTGCAGGATGGAGATGCCTGTGCGCAGGATGGATAACAACAAGGAGAGGATTGTGTCAGGTCAGCAAATTACCTGGGTTCTCTGGCACCAGTTAGGTCAGTATGCCCGCTCAGGCTGGCTCTGGCCTTCACAGTCTGCTCCTGGTGACCACTTAGACTCATGCTGCTCTGGCCTCCACCACAATCGCTCCGGATCTCTCTCCTCTGGCTGGGCTCTCCACTCAGCTGTGTCCCCTAGTGACAGTCCATCCCTGCTCCTCCAGTTGGGTCCACAGCAGCCGCTCTTCACACTCCAGCCTTTGTAGTCCTTGTGATGGATCCACTGTTCGGACAGTAAAGCTGCACCCTCTCTATGTGCTTCTGCAACTGATCAGGTTAAAGGCAGCCTGATATCCCTTGGGTAGCCATGCCCTCCCACTCAGTATTGACCAATCAGCAAACAGGCAGGCAGCACCTGACTTCTTGGAGGCAGAGGAGGGTAGGGAGAGTGATCTCTCTGACTTGTGTGTCCGTTTTGATTCACCCTGGAGCCGCAACCATTTTTATTTTACTGGCATGTCCGAGTTGCCTGACAGAGGCAGACCTCTGACAAGAGAGGTCACTGCAGCATTCCCAGGAATGACTGGTGAGATGCCTTTTCACCTACTGCTTTGATACTGCTAGTAGGGACTGAGCCACTTAAAGCAGGACTCCAAGTGTACCCAATCCATACTGCACCCATACTGCATTCTATACCACACTTACTGAACCTAGACTGCACCTATACAAACCCTATACTGCATTATACCAAACCTTTACTGCGTCTGAGCCACAACTACCTTGAACCTTTCGTTACACTATACCATTACTGTATACAGGTTCACTGGGACTCATTAAGTGCATCAACACTTTTAAATGGCCCCAACGATAGCTGGCAGAAGAACATCTCAAAAGATTGCCCTTCCTATATAAAGCCCAGTTTGTTATTCTCCTGCCCGCTCTGCTACCATCTCTGTTTTCTTTCAAACAGTGCATAGGACTAACTTTTACTGCCATAAATATACTCTGACAGTATAGTTCCAGCATTAAATTTAAATTAAATTACATTTTACTAATGCTCACCGCTGCACTTGAGCTGGCCTTGCTATTGTTTATGCTGATCCTTTGCACTTACTACCTGGTTTGGTGCCGGTTTCCTTTGATATAGCACTACTATTGGGTACCAAGTACTACTTTCAGGACATTTTTGGGATATTGTATGTTTTTACACCCAACCTGGTGTGTCAGAGGGGCTGAGGGTCTTCAGAAGGTTGAGGCAAAGAACAAAGGTCCTATCCTATCCAAAAGCTTCTACAGGGATAGTGCTACTTTAGGTAGAGTCACAATAGCAGCAAGGCAGGATTTTGTTCAGGGACAGGAATAGCTTGGATTGCATTAGTGAAATGGATAAAAGCTGGCAGACTCTGGGTACTCTGCTGCATGCAAACTGTGGTGAATAGGCTCATTTACATTGAGATGCCTGCGAAGAGGACACTAGTATTGGGGCTATAGAGGGGGACCATTACTGGGGAGCAGGATCCCCTCTGATGTCCAATGCGCCTCAGATTCTCGGATTGCACCTAAACCATACTACTTTTGTGTTTCCAGGCTGAACTACTGATGGGAGCTTGCACAGTACACCATGGAGCTGGGGCTTGCCATGCTGCCAGTATGCTCCCAGAGAGGGCATTGTTTAGTGACAGATGAATCCGCCTGTCTCCTGACACAGTTGAACTAGCTCTGGATTGGCAATGGTTACAAAACCACTGCAGCTGATGCTAATAAGTACATTTTTGTCTAGGAATCTGTCCACAAAAAATGATTATATCCAACACCATTACAATCTCCTGCCACTGCTGATGGCCCGCCACCATTACTATCTCCTGCCACTACTGATGGCCCGCCACCATTACCAGCTCCTGCCACTGCTACTGGCCTGCCACCATTACCAGCTCCTGCCAAACTGACATCATTATGAGAAATGTCCACTGCTGCTGACCTTCCATTACAATCGTCAATGATGCTGGCCTGCTTTCATTCCATCTCCTGTCCCAGCTACAATCTTCTGCTACTATCACTTTCTTCCACTGGACATAGCCGACTGGAATAAAAGCAAACAGACCATCCTATACTTCCTATCCCTCAAAGTCTGCAGATGTACAAGGTGACCTCAGGAATACCCACCCAACAAGCATTGCTTTCATACGAAGTCATTGCATGGTAGATATTACTATGAATTCATTGAAATTTAAATAGTAAAACTGCTTAAATACAGTGTATGGATTCAGTACAATATTTTTCTGAAATGTTTTCTGTGAAATAATTACAATCTATTGTTGATAGCTTTATTAAAAGCTGTCTGGTGTCTCCTTTTTAAAATGAGGCCTACTAAAAATGCTTACATATGGTGTATTGAGTCCAATACAATAGTACAATATTTTTTGTTTTTGTGAAAAGATTACACTTTACTGTTGATTTTAGGATTGAAAGCTGCCTTGGGTCTCTCATTTTCAAAATGCAGCTTAATAAAAGTGCTTATATGAGGTATATGGAGCCAGTGCAATAGCAATATTTTTCTGTGAAATTATACCCTTTACTTTTGGATGTTTACTGTGTAAATAATGTGTGCAAATACTTTGCAATACAGTTATTCTGTTTTTTTTTTTTTTTTTTTTTTTTAGAAGTCTAATTGTAAATCCCTGATTAACCTCCCTGGCGGTATTCTCGAGTGTGGCTCGGGGTTAACTTTCAGTACCAAAAGCGGTAACCCCGAGCCACACTCGGGATTACCCCGCAATGTTACTCACCTTCCCTGCGCTCCCCCGTTGTCCTCCCCGGCATCCTGATAGTCTCTCCTTGCTCTGTGCACGGCCAATTGCCGGCACTTGCCTTCCGGTTCCCTCTTGCGAGCGTTGCGACGCAGGGGGTTGGAACCGGCGGCAAATTGAAAAGTGTAAAAACACAAATGACATGATACAAAGCTGTGATCCTAGGAGGATCGCAGGGGAAGGCGAGTTTTAAAATGTAAAACAGATTTCCATGCAAAAGAATGTACCGCTTTTAGCACAGAAATCTGTACATAATCAGACCGCCAGGGAGGTTAAAAGCTGCCTGGCGTTTCCTGATGAAACTGCAGCCTACTGAAGCTGGTAAATGCTGTAATAGAGTCTGTACTATATATCTAACTTTTGTCTCTGAAATAATAGTCTATTTTTTTAATTTAATGATGTAACCAGTCTCTGTCTCTGGACTAATTAAAGGCTGACATAGCATGCATGGATTTTATACAAAGCTTCTGGCTTTTGTCTCAGAAATAATTTTGTACCAATAAAATCTTGTCTGCCCATCCACACTGTAAACTGAGCAATGCAAGAGAACCTCAGTGTCCAATTTTGGCATCTGGCAAGATAATTAACTCGCAAGAATGCGCAGGATTGATGTCATCTCAGCCTAGGCAATCAAAATGGCTGAAGATCGGGAACCTAGAAAAAAGACTGGCAGAGGATGTCCAAGGCTGGAAAGGAAGCTCCAGGACACCGTAGCACTAGAGTGGAGAGGACTATATTTCATCTTTAAAATATAGCACTCTATTTTTTATTTCAGGACAAAAACTGCCTGGTCTCTAGAAGAGACACAAAGGTCTATGTGCACTAGCTATAGATTATTCAAAAGTTACATTGATTTTGTTTTAACTACTAGGAATTTGTGTACCCACAATATTTACAAAGCTTACATTCGCATAAAATATTACATTGTATATTGTTTGACTTGAAACAGAACCCAAATTTTCCTAATATAACCACAAGGTTGCTAGAACAGCTCTAGGAGAATAGGAGTAAAGACACCTTAAACCATGCTAAGTGCAGATATAATTTAACTACTGGCAGTTTTATATAGAATCCAAACATCATTGTGACCCAATTCACTGGCCTTTATGTCATGGGAAGTTAGTATTTATTAATGCTGCTACCGACTGAGCTATGAAAGTGACACTAATGGGTGTAGCCAATCTATCAAGTTTCTCCCAGTGAACAGCAACTTAAATCTTCAGTTGTAGTTTTTATTTCACTTTGAAACTCTATATAATGACTTGAAAGGTAATTTAAAAATCAGAAAACAAAAAGGATGTGAAGGGCCTTAGCAAGGAGGACTGTGCAGAAAATAGGAAATTAATTAGATAGAATATATATATATTATATTATAAACACATATACATACATACATATACACAGACACTATCAAACTCGAAAATATTAGTTCAGTTTGCGTTTGACTCTCGTATGAATTACCCTCACGATTATAAACACAAAGCAATTCCTGATTATGTTCTCTATTTATCTCTCTATATTAAAGTTCAGACCACTTGAGCATATGCAGTATGCATACATTACTATGCAAGACAAAGTAATGTACAGAAACAAATAAAGTTACAGGAAAAGGTAAGATTTTTGTACTAACTGTAAAATATTTTTCTTGATGTCCGATGTCCAATGAGGTACACAGGACTTCAGGAATTCTGAAACATTCTGTATATTGGCAAACATTGAAGCCAGTCCTTGTGTAACCCTGCATCGACCCTTCAAGCCTAAATTTTTGTGAGCAATCAAAATGTAGGGTCGATAACATGGAGGTGCTGGACTTGTATCACCCCCAAAGGATTTCCAAATGTTTTCCTTATTTTCCAAAGGAGTCAATAATTTAGGAACTCTGAAACAGATGGGGCAGTCAAAAAGGAGACCAATTAGGAGGTCCATTCGAAAAGAAAAAAAAAAAAAAAGAAGGAATCAAGCCCCAAAAAAAGTAAAAAAATTAAAAAAGGCAACATTTTTTTCTTTTTCCCCCATTTATTCGTTTACAGTAAGGAAGGGTTGTAACCCCTATCAGATTTTTTTGCCATCTGCGTCCCATTAGAGATATTTACCCTCACTTTCTGCTCCATAGCCAAAGCAGGAAGTGAGAATTCCTGATTGCCAACAGGGTCACTAGAACTAGTGTTCCTATTGGAAGATTTGTCCCTCTTTCTGGTCTGGTGACAACCCGAAATTTGGCACATTTTTTAATGTTTACTCTCAGTCACAATGGAAATCAGGGTAAATAGAGAGGGTGAATGTTCCCTGTCACATAAAAAGTAAATGTTCTTCAAAGTATGCAAATTATTGCATTTAGTTTTAGTTTTAAAGTCAAGAATCATTTGTAGTTCCCTCTAGCAGCGGTTGATGAGCCAGTTCCCACACAAGGGGCCTATGAGAAAGAATTGCAGCAGCAAGGCTGGTTGGAAACCCCACACTACGTGGTCCAGTAAGCCTTTGTCAGGGGGCTGACACTTTACTTCAAAACTAAGTTGTAGGGGCCCTGTTGCAAGTCAGCTCTATAAGAAGCTGAACCACTCACCAAGCCCAAATACACAGAAGACACAGGTTGTCTGGCATATGGTTCAGACAGGGGACCTATCACCACCTCTGAGCAGACAGGTTCACCTTCACCCAACTATCACAAGTCCTGAGGCAGTGTGTACACCTACTTCTTGTTCCTAAGGTATAGGTCACCATACAGACAGAAATAAAGGGACTCCGTAATTTCCTCTTGGAACTTCTTGTTTACTTGTGCAATCAAATGTAGAACAGTCCCCTTCAAAATGGTCATTCGCGGTGCATTTCAACCTAGTATGCAACTATTCTTCTTGGCTCCATCAGGCATGGCCAGCTCTGTACAGAGCTTTGCCCACTCTAGTGTACACTCTGCTAAAGATTTTCAAATGACCAACCACTGTAGAACATAGGCAGCATTCCCCCAGAGGGTGAATGCAATTCATTTTTCTAGGAGGAATGGGCCCCTAACTTCTCCTGGGCCTTTGATACTCATTTTAGCCTATGTTTCCTGTTCTTCACTCTCTACTCCACACACTACTACCTCCCGACTAGGGTTGCCACCTATACGGGAATGACCCAGACAGTCCGAGTTTTGACACTTGTGCCTGGGTTTTTGTCCTCCTGAAACCCGGGCACAGCATACCTACAGTCCTAACCTGTCAGGTATCTGTCCCGCGGATAGAGCCAGTGTGGGAACTTAGTAGGGGGTATCCTTGAATTCAGTGATTATCCCTGCCAGCTGCGGCTCCTCTGCTCTGTACTCTCTCCCTCTGCCCTCTCCCAAGCAGGGTGTCTGCTGCCACTCCCCCCCCCCCCCGATGCCAGCTTGTGAATACTTTGCAGTCAGTCGTTGGTTGCTAGGACCACTGGTTTCCTAACAACCAATGATGCTTTTGCTGCTGTGCATGCACACATGGGATTTTCTTAGAGCTGCTCCACCTCCCAGGCAGCTCCAATGCCTAACTCTGGCTGACTCCCTACCTACCTAACTCCAGCCAGTTCCTACTCCCACAGCTGCTCCAGTGACTGTCACTCCTTCTGATAGGGCATAGACAAAATAGAATGGGGCGCTATAAGGGGGGGGGGTGCTCTCTAATAGTGGTCTCTATGGGGGAAGGGGGCACTGATTTAAGGGGACTCTGATCTAATAGGGGGTCTCTAATAAGGTATGCTGACTGCTGATCTAATGTTGAGGACCTTCTTGTCCCAAAAAAGGGCTGTAACAGAGTCCTGCACATCTGTGCAGCTCTAGCTTTAGGCTTCACTTATTGCTGTCTGCCGCACTACCACAAAACTGTCCTAGGTTGTGCAATTACTTTTTTTTTGCTTTCCATAGATGACCAAGGGAAACACACCTAACACCATCTATACAACACATGCTGGCTGCATGCCTGCAGTCTTAGGCCAACTACTTCCCATCTCCATTTCCTGGCTGGATCATAAATGGATCCTATGGCAGTCTGGTTAAGTTGTGTGCTATGAGCCAAAAAATAAAAAAATCTAAAATGCCCCCAGTTTGTTTATAATTGTTCATTAACAATTTATGTTTAATGGACCTGCAGAGTTCCGCATATATAAAACTGGTGTCATGCCTCTAATCTTATGACCTACATCCATCTATCTTCACCTCTATCTCAATGTGATTTAGCAGATCTTTCTAAAACTACTTGTACACACACTGAAAATATGAACCAGCAGTGCCAAACTCTTTGAACTGCATGGATTTTAACATTCAGCATTTGTGAAATAGGTTATCCAAACGCTAGCTGGGTGAATTATGGATAGTCAGTCAGTTTTTTAAATGAATAGGGATCTTTTACAAAATAAAATTAAACTATATTTTATAATAACAACCTGGTCATAATGGAATTAAGAAATAAGAACATAGAAAAATGTGAAGTCCTAGAATGGAAATATCCATATGACAAGCAGCCAAGGATGTAAGAATCATTTGATGTAATACTAATTGTTTAAAAATGTAATGACATCATTTTTATATGCTTACTAAATGAAAAGACTGATAAACACATTGTAGTAAAAAACAGGCATATGTCCTCCATGTACTTTTTTGGGGGAAAAAATAAATAAACCAGTGTTTTCATTCCATAATGTATTACTCATAAGTAAAGCATGCTTCTACAGGCAGCATCCAGTAGAGTAGCATTATTATCTACTTAAATAAATTCATCTTGTTGTGTGGATAGTACAATATGTCATTTTCTGTGCTTCAGTGTCATGACATGTTTTTTTACTGTCAAAACGCATTTAAAAAAGAATGGACATACCAAACAGGTATTTCCAAAGCCAGCAACATAATAGAAAGGTTATATGTTCTGCAAGAGAGCTTGTATTTTAAATGAAAAGAACACCATAGCATAAGATTATGTATGTAATACTCAAAATCATTGCAATCGTCAGAGTTACGAAAGGTAAAATATAACCAGCAAGCCTGGTTGTTTTATTATAACTATTATCATCACATCTAAAGCATTTACCATTAAGAATTCTGTTAAATCTTTAAAGGCTTATCGTCTTTAGTTTTGAATAGAGTGTGGAGGGTTTAGAGTAGTGATGGTCAATTTGAAAATGATAGAGGGCTCAAGTGCTCATGATGCCCCCAACAATTCTAGAAGGCCGAACAATAGTAATTTACTTTTAGTGTATTGAGGTGGATTGCATCAAGCTAGGCAGTCCATTCAAAATGAAGGCTGTGACACACCTCAATGTCCAAAAATTTCAGTCCTGCTGCATTTTTTCAGCCCATTGCAAGACACTGAATAGAGAGCTTTAGTGTAATAGGCCCCATCATTAGTGTTGGTGGCCGCGATCAAAACTCCCCCAGCATGGTCAGCGGATTCAATAATAACTCCCAGCATTGGTTTCAACAGCTACAATAATAACCAGTTTCAGACAGGTGAAGACCACAATAACAACTCCCATCAATGGTGTCAGTGGATGCAATAACAACCCCCAGCATCAATGTCAGATACTGCAATAATAAAAACCTTAGTTACAATGCTGTTTAACACCCCCCCCCCCACTGGTGGTTAGTGGCAGTGCTATTTTTTTACTTTATTTAACCCCCTCCCATTTGTAGTTAGTGGCAGTGTTAATTTACCACCCCAAGGGCCCACACAGGTGTTTAGGGGGCATTTTTTTTTTTTATTTTTAACTCTCCCCCCCATAGGTGGTAATGGCACTGAAGTTGAAGCGCTGATGACTGCTTACTTGATTCACATGTTCCTACAATGCTCTTTCTCCCTAAGGTCATGCCTATAGGCCCGTACACACGTACCGATTGTCGGCCGTAAAGATTCGGCCGACGACCGATCGGCCGATTGTAGGCTTGTTAGTATGATGCTTCCGACAGCCGACAGCGCACTTTCGGCCGAACAGAATCTGTCGTGCAAGCATTAAAAGTTTTGTAGGCCGACACCAGAACGGCCGATTGTTCGCCAGTCAGTACAGAATTCGGCCGACAATCAGCAGATTTGCAAGACTGGGCATGCTCAGAGAAGAAAAAACACACGGAAAGTTAACCATCACATGACATCACTTCTGCAGTCGGCTGTTGTTGGCCGACAAAATTCGTGTGCAGTCTTTTGCAGTTTTCAACAGACACGACAGCCCTGGACAAAAGACGGCCGATCGTTCGGCCGACGATCGGTACGTGTGTACGGGGCTTTAGAGATAACTCCACCTGACAAAACAGTCTATTCTAGTGCAGGCTGCTGGAACACAGAGAGCATTTCAGCATCTGACACTGCACTGTCACCTTAGTGCCCAGCCAAAACATAGTGGACCGCACACAAAGAGCGGGCGAATCCCATATAATAGCAAAAAATATATTTAGACATCAGATCAACAAAACTGAAAGCCATGTCCAGCAAAAGAAAAAGTCACGGCTTTTTTAGGCATTCATCTTTCTGTGATGGCTTAAAAGATAAGGAGTTGACTTCCTACAGCAGAGGTTGAGCACAGAGAAGGGTGGCAGTTGTAGATTAGTTCCTAAATTCTACCTTCAAGTGATTTTGTTCCATTTAAAAAAGCTGCTTGGTAGTTTTACATAAATCTAGGACAAAAGGCAAAATACAAATCATGAGATGGGATTACATGCCCTGATAAACCGAATCCAGATAAAGACAGTTATTGTAAAACTAAAACTCTTCTTCTGGCAAATTTGAGAAGTGAGCGAATCACACCTGCCCAATTATAATTTGGCAGTCCAAACCAGTAACTAGGTTGTATTTAAAGATTTTCTAATTGCTTTATGTGCTTAGGTATTTCATACAACGGGCTATTCTATCGAGGTAAAAGAACACTTAACATGAGATTACAATATTTAGAAAGTAAAAGGAAAATTCTATTAGAATACAAAAAAAAAAAAACACACCGATGATACTTTCCCATAGGTCCCCAGAACCTACTACATAGGAAGCCTTGGTTTCCATGAACTACACTGATGATGGCTCATGAGCCTGAAAAAGCTGTGTACAGTGTGAAATAAATAGCTCAAACATTAGGTTGTATAGATCCTGTATAAAAGGGCGTTTCTAGGGTCCTAAAAGACCCAGAGCACACTTGGGTGCACCCATGATGAAAATGGTTGGACGATGTACCTCAATGAAACAGCTTTCTGCCCTTACCCTTTTCTTTTTACTATACAAAAAAAAAAAAAAATAATTGCAGTGTGTGGTCACATTGCACAAGCACTAATGCAAAATAGTGCTGCCACTGTGGCCTGTGTGTGTATGGATATTCATGTTGCTGTACATTCGCAGGTTGCTCCAGCCGCATAAGCTAGGATTGATGCATATACAGTGCGAGTTAAATTGAAGCCTGTATATTGCAATTTTTGCTATGCAGAATGACAGAAGTAGAGAAGGGGAAGGGCGAAGAATTTGGATGCCAGATGTAGGGGACACCAGCTGCAATCTGTTAGTTACCAAAAGAAGAAATCTAAGCCATTTCTAACCATGCTTAAACACCCCTCTTCTAACTACCCTGTGAAAGGAAGATGCTTATTCTTACCTATTCTGAGGGTTCTCTGGTCTGATTAAGCGATAGGCTCCCAGTGGCCAGCTTCAGAGGAGAGGAAGGATCGCAGACAACGGCTGAAATACCTAGGCAGTGACATCCCCTATAGGCTCGCTACGGGGCATCCGTTGTTGGCTGTCTCTCCTCTCTCCTGAAGCCACCTCTGGAAGCCGATCACATACCCAAACCAGAGCACCCTCAGAAATAGTAAGAGTATAGATACAATTCACATGGTAGTTAGAATAGGAGTTAGAAGGTGGGTTGGAGAAGGTTTAAGCATAGATAGGAAAGGCCTTGAATTCCACTTTTACCCTGACCTCTGTCCTATAATTATCCCTGACCCCTGCACTCTATGCTTTGCACTTTCAACCCATAAAAAGCACAGGCTTGGGTTTTGTTTTTTTAACTATACCTCCTAAAAGGGGAGTTTCGGTCTCCAGTGAAAAAAAGAAAAAAGTCTGCAGCTACAAAAAACTGTAGCTGCTGACTTTTAAAAAAACACCACTCACCTTTCCTGTGATCCAGCGGTGTTCTCACCCCAGTCGGTTTCACCCACTGTCTCCTATCCTCTTTGCCAGAATTTTAACTAGATGCACCCAGCTGTTGACAGCTTGCGGCTTACAGCTGGGTGCCCACTGCACATGTGCGAGCAGCGCTGCACATCGTGAAAGGTGGATGCAGTCTTCTGGGACCTTTTAAGTGTCCCAGAAGACTGCATGGGAGGGAGGGAGGGAGGGAGAACTTCAGCTTCCTATTGCCTAGGCGGTTGGAGCAAAAGTGGGTACCTGTCAAAATCTGTCAATAGGAATGGGGGATGATTTCTTAAAAATAAATTTCCCCTTTAAAGCGGAGTTCCACCCTAATTTTGAACTTAACACCATCAATAACATTGAAACATTCTAAAAACGAATTGGATAATTATTTTTATTTTTTTTTGTTTCACTTACCTTCTTTTTAATGAAAATTAACATACCTTCCTGCCACTTCCTCCTTATGCGGCCACGGCCGCCGACATCATTTCCTGCTTTGCATTGACTCCTGGGAGATGAGTGTCATCAATCCCAGGAGTCAATGTGCCTGCACCGGTGTCCCTTGTCACTTCCGGTGCAGGCAAGAGAACAGCTTCTGGGCATGCACAATGAAAAGGAATCCGGCTGTGGGATGACGCGCTTGAACCGGAAGGGACGAGGCATGGCATTTTGGGACTCCGAAATCCAGGAAGAGGTACACTAAGAGGGACACTGCGGCTTCAGCTGCCCACACCGCAGATGGCAGCGCTGGACAAGAACTTTACAAGGTAAGTAATTCTTCTTACAGGTACACTAAACAGGGGACAGTTCAGAGGCTATTGTTGTTTAAATGCACTAGCCCTGACTGTTCTGGGGGTATTTTTAGGTAAAAAAAAAAAAATATTTGGGTGGAACTCCGCTTTAAGCCCCATCTTCTTTAACCGCAATTTGGCCACACTGACAATTCACCGTGTCATGCTACTCACACTGTTCCTATTCCTCTTATATTGTTTTTATACCTTGAATGTCTGCCTTTCCTTTCTAAAATCTGTGAGCATTTGTTTCAGGGGAAATCAAAAATGGGGTTGTAATTTTGCGTATGTAGCTACAAATGTGTGCGTGGTTTTGTGGGTGTGCTTAAAAGTGGATGTCCCTGGATTTCATTTTGAAAATCTGGTATCCTTACTCTATCTTTTTTTTTTTTCTACTAGGGTCTCTTTCACTCCCGTAGTGCGTTGAGCATTTCATGCACCTAGGTACAGAGTCAGTCTATCTTCCTTTTGTTTGGCCTTCAGTATCAGATCAGAAACTTCTAATACACTAACACTAGAGGATGATCAGCACAAAGAGGTCTACATGCCTGTTATACAAAATAACATTTTTCCCATTTACAACTTTGCTTTCCAAGACAGAAGCACTTAGCACCCCTACCCATCTTTGGATATTATGAGTGAGACCCCAGGACGCTGGGACCAGTGTCTCAGTTTCCAGCAAAACCCCTCTCTGTAAACCAGCAGTTCTGAATGCAAAGCCGACTATCTTTTTTAATTATATCCGTTTTTATTTTATTTTTTTAACTATAGCAAGAGCACCTCCGTGCACTTTAGCAGATGCACGGAGGTGCCATCAGTTTTTCATAGCATCCCCACGCATCAGCATGTGTGGTGCATTTTTGCATGCGGCAAACCACATGACGCGGTAATGGTGCATCTCACAATGATGAGACATAAATAAATAAATATTATCAGTTTCAAATAAACTTTCTAATGATTTCTACTGGTTTTGGGTAGAGCATTTTGGTTCCTTTTAGTCCACCTCACCATAACTAAATACTTTCTCATATATTATGATTACCACTTCCAGGCAACAAGTGAAATCGGTGAGCTGTACTGAAATTACTGTAGATTGTTTGCTCAATTTGATTGTTTTGAGTCTGATTTTTACATTTCTAATTTCAAACACACTGCACTTTAGCAGATGCACCGAGGTGCCATCAGTTTTTCATAGCATCCCCACGCATCAGCATCTGTGGTGCATTTTTGAATGCAGCAAAACACATGACGCGGCGCAACCTAAATAAGGGTCAGGGAGGTAGGGTAGCTCATTGAATGGACTGTTAGTGCTCCTACCTGTCCCTGGTTTCCCTGGTTTGTCTCTCATTTTGGTCTTCTCTATATATATTTGTATATGAAATGCACTTTTTTATTTTTCAAAAAGTGTTTTCCAGTGCTATACCTTTCATCCAGTTTCTAAATTGTTACCATTTATAAACTTCAAAAGCCAGTATAAAGGAATAGTAGTGGTAAAAAAAAAAAAAAAACACAACAACACTTGAAGCAGAAGCAGATATCCTACAGAATGACCTGGACAAAATTACAAAGTGGGCAACGACATGGCAAATGAGGTTTAACGTGAAGAAGTGTAAGGTTTTGCACTTGGGGACTAAAAACATAAAAACACAATACACGTTAGGAAGGGAACCCTTGGGGGAATCAAAAATGGAGAAGGATCTGGGATTCTTGGTTGATGATAGATTAGGCAACAGCATGCAATGTCAAGCGGCAGCTGCCAAAGCCAGTAGATTATTAGCATGCATAAAGAAAGGGATGTATTCCAGAGATAAGACTATAATCCTTCCACTTTATAAAACTCTGGTCCGACCGCATCTGGAGTATTCTGTCCAGTTCTGGTCGCTAGTCCTCAGGAGGGATGTGTTGGAGGTGGAGAGAGTCCAGAGAAGGGCAACTAAACTGATTAGGGGGTTGGAGGACCTTAATTATGAAGAGCGGCTGCAATCGCTTGATTTATTCTCCCTGGAGAAGAGACGTCTGAGGGGGGACATGATAGCAATTTATAAATATCTTAATGGGGTTCTCAGCTTAGAAGAAAAGCTGTTCAATCAAAGGAATTGCATGAGGACTCGAGGACATACAATGCGATTAGAGGAGAAGCGTTTTAACCTCAGGCAACGAGGAAGGTTCTTTACTGTTAGGGCTACAAGATTGTGGAATTGTCTACCACAAGAGGTGGTTTCTGCGGGTAGTATAGTGGCTTTCAAAAGACTCTTAGACGTACATCTCAAGGATCAGGACATTAAGGGCTATGTTAGATGATTACAGCCACACACACCTACACAGGTTGAACTGGATGAACTATTGTCTTTATTCAACCTCACCTACTATGTAACTATGTATGTAACTATGTAACTTGTGGGTTTAACTAATAATTTTTTGTATACTTCTCCTTTATGGGAGCATGGCAGGGGGTGTGTCCCATGTCTACATAATTTTGGTAATAGGTGTCCCTCAATTCCCATCAAAAAAAAAATGAAAGGGGTTTTGGCTGCTGTACCTGTTACAAGCATACACAACAAATGCTCACATACTGTATATCTGAACAGAGACGTAATGGGTTTTCCTGCATCACCAGCATGTGCATTCCAAGATCAACAGATTAATGAGAAAAGATGGTGGATGGACTGGTGCACTAACACAATACCTGGTTGAAAACAAACAACTACTACTATGTATGCCATATTCCCTGTATTTATTACACGCCTTCAGTTTCAATTTTCACCTTTACAATTAGGCATTCTGCAATGTTGATTACATAATTCACCAATCGGCCATTCACCAATTGTAAACACATAGCTAGCTGTTATTTTTTTTGTAACAAAAAGTACTAACTACATTCTGAAAAATATGCATACATTTAACCTGCCACTAGCATAACAGCATCACAAAAAAAAAAAAAAACACAACACTGTGGGGTTGATTTACTAAGGCTACGTTCACATCTAAGCGCCGCTATTTTTACAGGCACGTTTGTGTAGGCGTTTTTAGGTTGACATGTGACCAATGAAAAACAATAAAAAGGCCTGTAATCAGCCAAAACAGAAGCTCATGTACTTTTTTGATCGACAGGCGTTTTGCTTAAGGTGACAGAACACTCCGAGATGTGAACAGGAGCCATTGAAATGAATGGGATTTGGGAAAAACGCTTAGATGTGAACAGAGCCTAAAGCTGGAGTGTGCAAAATCTGCTGGTGCAGAAACCAATCAGCTTCCAGATTTTATTTTTATTTTTGTCAAAGCTTAATTGAAACAAGCTGAAGTTTGAAGAATGTGCAGGCACCGTGCACATCTCCACTAGATCTTGCGCTCTTCAGTTTTAGTAAATCAACCCAATGTATTTGGGTGGTATATAATAACTTTATATTGCTGTATGCTTTAAAATGTTTTCATAAAATAATACCCGCACTAATCTTTAGCACTGTAGTAAAGGATTGTGCATAGCAAGCAGAAACATTTGCAAATTATTGGTGTTGTTCTGCAGCATAGTGCCGCATTCTCAGCACACATTTGGAGGCACACACTTAAAAATATTCATAAACGGCTTGCGCTGATGTATAATGCTCTATGAAAAAGTACATTTTCTTACCAAGAGCGAATTCAAGCTTCGGGTCAGCTAAAGTTCTCTGGATCCCTGTAGAT
The DNA here is from genome assembly GCF_965119305.1 of Pelophylax lessonae. Classification (NCBI taxonomy): domain Eukaryota; kingdom Metazoa; phylum Chordata; class Amphibia; order Anura; family Ranidae; genus Pelophylax; species Pelophylax lessonae. The sequence goes on from NC_138768.1 coordinate 655,841,726, forward strand.
ACAGAATCAAGATAAATAGTAATTAAAAAATAAAAAAACTACTAAAGCAGCATTTCATTAGCAACTCTTGATAATTCTTATCATATAAGCATTACTTTTTCTGACCATTCAAGATGCAGGTGAAAAGCACATTTCTTTCTTTCTGTTAGACAGGAAAGGTGGGTGGTGCATTGTGGTAAAGTACAAACCGGAGCTCAGACTACATTGAAAGGACAATAACATCATAAAACTGACTATGTTCACATTTAGAACATAATCATACCTTCTCTTTACCATCCGGTCATGAAGCACTGGCAGATTCTAAGAAAACAGTACAGTGCAAACTGCTCGTACCGAAACACAAAAAGGTAACAGGGTCGTTTTAGTTGCTTTGTTAAGAAAAAAAAGGTGTTGATATTAAAAAATATTTATAATCTGCATTGCTTTTAAGTGAACTTTTAAGTAAACCTGAGAGGTTAAAAATATGGGAGCTGCAACTGCCGATTTGTTTGTAGAGGTGCACGCTCCAGCAGGGCTGCTGTTAGAAATTGCGGGGCCCCGTACAGATGACCTGGCAGGGCCCCCAAGAAAATATTAAAGATATATTTAGCTAAAATTACAACAAAATCACTATTAGCAGACTCAAATATAACATAATTCACATAATTCCTGCTAAATCTAAAAAAAAAAAAAAAAAAAAAAAAAAAAAAAAAAAAAAACTATGTTAGGCCCCTTTCACACATACGGTCCATTCAGTTCATCAGTTCAGTCACATCAAAATGTATCAGTTTTTCATCCGTTTTTGCATCCGAATTTCATCCGTTTTTTTTTTATATTAACTACCAATGCAAAAACGGATGAAAAAAACGGACTGTTTGTCCGTTTACATCTGTTTTTCGTCCGATCCGTTTTTTTCGACAGATGAAAAATAGGGCATTCATCCGTTCCAAAAAAACAGCCATTGACGGAAGTGGATGAAAACGGATGTTAACGGATGATCACATACATAGAGATGCATTGATGTCCGTTTTTCATCCGTCAACGGATGGATGAAAAACGGACCGTATGTGTAAAAGGGGCCTTAAGTGCCGGTTTACATTTATGCGATGCGGGAACGCTGTCAATATACAGCGTGTTCCCGCATCAAATCCACACAACAGGCAGTTTACACTGCCATATGCGATACGCTGGGGGTGTCAATTCAAAGTTAACGACACCCCCAGATCAGATCGCATATCATAGTGTGATCTGAAAGTTCGCACAGAATCAGATCGCACTAGTGTGAACCACCAGGCGATCCGATTCTGCTGCGGACCAAAAAAAAAAAAACAGTCCTGTGCATGTTTCAGTGCGATTGCGGTGTGAATTCAGCCATACAAACTATATGGCTGAATTTGCACTGCACAGACATTGCATGTAATTTTAGGAGCAGTGCGCTCCAAATTACATGCGATTTATGTGATCGCATAAATGTGAACCTGCACTAAGTAAAAATGAAGATGAGATGAGAAAAATATGCAGGCTGGGCAGTTGGAGTTCAGTGATTAGAGAGACAGAGAGGGAGAAACAAAGTTACAAATAAACTCCTGAGCAGAGATAACAGAGCCAGTGCTGAGAGGGGGGCCCACACAAGGGAGGGGATTAGTGAGGGACAACTGTCTCTTTCTCAACAGATAAAAGCTGATAGCAGGGAGGAAGGACAGATCAGATTCAGGTGCTGGAGGAAGATTTCTGTATTTGTTGTCCATCAATCACTAATCCCCCTCTCTGTGTGGGGTCCCCCTGTGTGCTCGGGCCCCCTACAAGAGGGCTGGTGGTCCCCTCCTATCAGCGGCCCTGCGCTCCAGGGCACTTATCCTGATCCACGATTCATTAAAATGTTGAATCACTTACCCGAAACAAGCATGTAGCTAATGAAGTCTGAAAATATTAAAACTTATGGGGCTCTTTCATGTGGGCGGCCAGAAAGTAGTAAAAAATAGGCGGTTGCTCTGTGTTTTTATGCCCCATCACCAGCACGACCACTAACCTACAAGTGGACATGGTGAAGCTCAGATAAGAACATATTGCCATGATGTGGCAGTTTTAATTCTACATAACATGGGTTCGCAATGCAATATTGTCTGGTAATAAAAAAAATAAAAAAATAAAAATAAAAAACAGTCATCAAGAGGTGGCAGCATCACCTCCTGAACGCCTGCAAACCTCGTTTCACTGTCCTCTTATGGGATCCACCATGGATCATTTAAGTGGGGCAGTAAACACTGCCATAAGTGTGAAACGTGCCTTAAATACAAGTTTGCACTGCCAGCTCCCAATATTTTATCCTCACTGGTTTGCTCTAAAACCTATGTCCAGGCAAAACTTTTTTTTTGGAGGGAGTGGAAAAACGTTCAAACCACTGTCATGTTTTATGCCTATCCAGGGCTAGAATAAAAAAGATTTCCTCTCACTTACTGCAACCATTCCTGTCTGATAAAACCCATGTCACTGGGACAGAAAGGGAGAGGAGTCCTCCTCAAAGAACTGGAGAGAGCTGAAAAGTGGTTCTGATTCTTCCCACTCTATCCAAACGTTAAAAAATAATAAAAAAAAAAAAATAGAAAGAAGGTGGTTTGACATTGCATACACTTTAATCTTCTACTTTCAATGTAAGAACACCGTTTCCACAATCACAAGGTGCCATTAAAATGTAAATAGAGGTTGGATGTGAAGGTATTTTACAAAGCCCCACACTTCAGAGGGAATTTAGAAGGGTGGTAGAATTTAGCCAGGCACCACATACTGTACAACAAGGTGAACATCCAGATGCTCCTGGCACCACATATCGAAAGATCATCATTTAGAACAAGTTTTTTAACTACTTGTTTCCTGGGCACTTATACCCCCTTTCTGCAGGCCAATTTTCAGCCTTCGGCGCAGTTGCACTTTGCATGACAATTGCATCATGTCATGTAACACACATGTACCCAAACAAAAGTTTTATAATGTTTTTTTCTTCACACAAATAGAGCTTTCTTTTGATGGTATTTAAACCACCACTAGTTTTGCTAAACAAAAAAAAAAGTGAAAATTGGAAAAAATGGCAAATTGTAGAACAAACTATGAATCTTCGAAAACAGGTAATTTTTCTCCTTCACTGATGAGCGCTGATGAGGTGGCACTGATGGGCACTGATAGGCAACACTGATTGGCAGCATTGATGGGCATTGATAGACTACACCGATTAGCCTCACTGGTGGGCACTAATAGGTGGCAATGGGTGGCACTAACTAGCAGCACTGGTAGGCACTGAGGTAGGGATCAATGTCCCTGTAACAGAAGTTGGTTACCGGCTTTATTCTTTTCTCCTCACGCTAATCGTGGGGAGAAAAAAAAGCCGATAACCAGCTTCTGTTTACTTCCGTGATCAGCTGTCATTGTCTGACAGCTGATCAAGTGGCAAAGGGCACGCTGTGATTGGCCCTTTACCCTATTCTGTGATCAGCCGAGTCCAAAGGTCTTGGCCATCACAGAGTGCGGCGCGCAAGCAGCGCGATCACGGGAGGATGTCTATTGACGCCCTCCTGGGACTGGAAGTCCTCGCTGTAGCCGCCATTCGGCTATAGCGCAGGAGGAAAGTGGTTAACCAGTCCAATCAAATCGCATCTCCTCCCTCCCACACTGCTAAGAGCAGTCACCTTGTGGGTATATCTTGCCACACAGACATAAAATTGTCGCTCAAAAGAAAAACAAAAAAAACAAAATTGGATTGGAAACCTATCATCTTTTATTTAGGCCTTTAAATTTTACCACATGATCTATGGCCAGTCTAAAACTACCGGAGTACCTCAGAAAAAAATACTGTTTATAAAAGAAAAATTAAAAAAAAACCCTCTATATTCGCTAAGCACATATTTAATGCATGTGATTTTACTGTTCGTGCGTATCAGCTACTTTCAAGTAAATGCAATCCTTTTAACCCCAATTTTTAATGCAGTTTCCATTATACAGGGTCTGCTTCTAAGGGTTAGATAAAAGAATGTTAACAGACACAAAAAGGAATGTTTATATGTACAGTTTTCCTACCCCTATGAAAATCAGCTCTTAATACACAAGATAAATAAAGGCCTTTCTCCTGGGCCCAGCAGCAGGAGTAGAAAAGTGTTGTGCTGAATTTAGTTAACAAAGGAAAGATCTTAAGGGGTTACAGGTAAATAGAACCTAAGTCCACTCGCTGTACACATTGCACACATATGCCACAGTCCTTTGTACCCACACAATAGGCTTTGACTACCATGCAAAAAACAAGAGAGTCTAACAGACACATACAACACAAAGCACATTCATTAAAAAAACAAAAAAAACAAAAACAAAAAGAAACAAAACTAAACTCTGCCATATACATCTTCCATTATATTTGCTTTTCAGGCTAGCTCAAAGAAGAACATAATAAAAAAAAGTCAGTGACTGCTTAGCAACCAGCAACTGTTAGGACAATAAACACTTTGGTCTGAAGTAGGGAATGGGCTCAACGTTCGAGTCGAATGCAAGTTCAGCTCGAACATTGGGTGTTCGTCCACCACACAAACAAATGTGGCACTGAGCTCCCCCTAATGCTCTGCACAATTGCAGTGCATTAAGTGCTTGTGATTGGCCAAAGCATGAACCTGATCTATATGCTTCACAGCACAATGTCCTGTCAGAGCCATGATTAGCCAAAGACAGGGTACCCTTAGCCAATCATGGCTCAGGGATTAAGACCACACCCCACACTATATAAGGCTGCTTACACGGCAGCCGTGTGTAGTGTGTTAGTGGAGATTAGGAATGGAGATTAGGCAGGTAGTTTGTGGATTGTGCTTTTATATTTGATTCAGTCAGTGCAGTGTAGTATAGGACTCATTCTTGTATAACACAGTGTACTGCAGTCAGTTTAGTGTAGTACTGTGCCGAGTCTTGTGTGCAGGGCAGTCAGTGTAGTGTAGTGCTGTGCTGTGCTGATTCATCTTGTATGACAGTGCACTGCAGTGCAATGTAGGGCTGATTTTTGTATAACACAGTGTAGTGCAGTCAGTGTAGTGCTGTGCTGTGATTCTTGTGTAACACAGTTTAGGGAGGCCACTGAAGTGTTGGTGTATACAACATGTCTGTCACCCCCCACTGATCCCATTTTTTTCCCCCATTGATTTTTTTTTTTTTTTTGCAACATTAGGTTCTGTTACTGCAATATTAGCACTCCCCCTTCTGTGTCGCAGGTGCTATTAGTTCTGCATCAGCAGTGGGTTTTTTCTTTTGTGGCACAGCAGCACTAATTTTATTTAGGGCATAATTGCTGTCCCTCTTTTATGTCGCAGGGGCTATTCCTTCTGTGTCAGTAGTAGTTATTTTTTTGGTGGTGAAGCAGCATGAATTGTGTTTAGGGCCTAATTGCGGTCCTCCCTTTTGTGTTGCAGGTGCTATTCCTTCTGCGTCAGCAGGGGGGGGGGGGGTTGGCTTTATTAAGTTTTGCTTTACTAGAAAAAAAAGAAAAAAACTTATTGCACCCAAGCAACATATTCCCTTCTCACACTCTATAATGAAAGTTATAAAAAATCCCCCCCCCAAAATAAAAAACAATAAAATGGTTTATAGTGCATAAAGCACAAAAGTATTGCACCCAAGCATCATATTTCCATCCCACGTTCTATAATAAAAAGTTATAAAAACCCCACCAAAAATCCCCATCTTGTCCAAAAGGCCAACAAGGAGAGGCAGACGCTCACAGGCCACTAAAAGAGGGCAAGTAGCCTCTGTGTCCACAGTGAAAAGTGGTGGTTGTGGACATGGTGCATCCTCTGCAGGCAGAGCGCGCTTGTCCTTTTCCCGGTGCTGGCTGCGTTATTGAGGCGCAACATGCAGAAGACTTGGTGGAGTGGATAACTAAGCCGTCCTCATCCTCCATCACCCAGGCTCATACTCGTTTGCCTTCCACCGCAGCTGCCAAAGCGGCCTGTTCCACAGGCTCCTTGTCCCCAGCTACTCCTTCCGTAGCCTCACCATCGTGCTGGGAGGAGTGACCTGAATTATTCGATCATAGTGTCAATTACATGATGCTGGAGGATGCGCAGTGATTTGAGTTCTCCGTTGAGGAAGGGAATAACGTGAGCCTAGAGAGGGGGGTGACAATGACAGAAAAGAAACTAGCAGTTATGTTCCAAAATCTGCAGCATACTGCCAAGTTTGCTCCAGTGACAAGGAGGGAGAGGATGATGAGGTCACTGACCGTACTTGGGTCCCTGAGAGAATAGAGAAGGAAAGTGAGGAGGAGGAGGCAGCACAACTCCAACTCGGTAGGATGTCTTCCAGGGGCCGCTTATCGGCAGCCACTCTACTGCTTTACACCAAAGAGCTCCACAGGTGTAGGGTGCTGCTAACTCCCCGCCAACTTCCAAAATGTCATTGGTGTGGGATTTTTTCAACAAGTGCAGCAGACCACAGAGTTGCCGTTTGCAATCTCTGTCTAAAGTGGATCAAGCATGGCCAGAACATACATACAGACATATGATGACCTGCCAGGCAGTCCGTTGGCAACAGCACCTGAAAGACCCACATCATAATAAAATTCAGATGTGCAGATGTAGAGGATAACATACAGCTTCAAGTCTTAAAGGGATGGTTTTCATTCTCCAGAAACCCCTGGAGTAGTACGTGGCAGGGGAGAGGTTGCTTCAGACAATGTCATCCTTAATGACAGAGGACTCAGAATCTCATGCCTCCTTAAACTTACACTGCAAGGGCTCCCTGAAGCTGCAAAGCCTCCGAAAGGATCCGAGGATTTGTGGTATTAAGGAGAGGGATCATTACTGGTTGGCAACCCTTCTTGATTCAGGTTAGAAAGGTAAAGTTGCAGAGCTCATTCTGCCTTTGCAGAGGAAGCAGAGGATGAAACATCGTGAGGACGCCTTGAAGAAAAATTTGTGTAACACCCTTTCATACACTAGGAGGATACCATTTCCTGGACAACGTGTTTCTGAGGCTTCGTTCAGTCAAAAGGAGGAGGAGTGGTGGAGAAGCTGGCCAGCTGACCGATGCCTTTAAACAATTCTTTAGTCCCCAGCGCCCAGGGCTGTTCAGTTTAAGCAACCATCAGCAGCGTCTGCTGCTTATGGTGCAGGATTATCTAGGGGAAAGAGCAGACTTGGAGACCTTTCCAACTGAGCATCCACTGGGTTACTGGGTTTTGAGGATGGATCACTGGCCAGAACTTGCTCAATATGCAATTGAGCTACTGGCCTGTCCTGCTTCCAGTATGCTTTCTGAATGGAAATTCAGTGCTGCTGAAGGTTTTGGGACAGATAAAAGAGTGTGTCTGTCCACAGACTCCGTTGACCGGCTGACATTTATAATAAAATGAATTAGTCTTGGTTTAACAGCCGCTATCAAGCCCCTGATGCTGATGTATCTGATTGAATTAGCCAGGGATCCCTTGAAGACTGCCTATGCTGCCTATCCTATTCCTGAATCTTGATTACGCTAGCTTCCAACAATGTTTTTGGTTTACGGCACCACCAACACCCAAAGCCCAATTTTTCTTCAACTGTATGACAGATGCATGTCATTTCAATGTTTAGTTCTAATTTTTAACAGCAGGGCCTGTTCCTGCACCCAGCAAGAGTAACTGAGGGGTTACAGTTTTCAGGCACCACCAACACCCAAGGCACAATTTTTCTGCACCTGTATCACAGGTACATGCAATTTCAATGTTTCATTAAAAATAGTGGATAAATCAGTGCAACAATCAAATAATTTAAACTAAGGTGTACACCTATGTATAAGCAGCAGCTATAACAAAATATGCTGATCACCATGCATACATTATTAAATGGTATAAAATAGAAGGTACAGGGCTACTTAATAAAACTATCAAATCTTATGCAAATTATGCAATAAAGTGCATACAACAAATGTAAACTATATTAAAGTGCATCCACTAAATATCTGCAAATATGCAAAAAAGTGCATGCAAAATGTAAACTACGATACAATGTATTGGCAACAAACATCAATAAAGTGCAATGTAGTGCTAAATATGTGCAATAACTTGTGCATAGAATACAAATCACTAATAATAACACGTTGAAAAAAAGTTACCAACTACCATCCTGTCTTTGTAGATAGCTCTTCGCAGCTGCCATTCTTGCCGAATGTCCTAGAACCAGGTCCAAGCCTCCTCACTATGAGTCCCCTTATGGTTTGTGGATGTGCATATATTTCCATACCATGTCATCCTCCCACTGCACAGAGCTGTTCTCCAATGTATCTCCTGCTGGAAACTTAAAAACCTTGGCAGAACACAAGCTTTGGGTGACCTCACTACCTACTGCCTCTACTCAACAGCTCTGGTCTAGCTATTAGAGGGTCTGTTTAGGAATTTATGCCTCACACACTGGTGCCTGCATCGATTCATTCCCTTCAGGTGAGCCTGGCACACCCATCTCCTCGGACAGCACTTCCACATTTTCCTGGGAATCTCACCACTCCCACTCTTCCTCCAAGCTGCTATGGGATGTCCACTCTGCACACTCTTCCTCTAAGGGCCCAAATTCTGCCTGCAGTCTGGGCGACCCCCAGTCTCTGGCCCCTCCACTGCTGCTCCCCATTGGCTCACCTGAAGACGAGCTGTCTTCCAGCACTGGCTCCTTCCAGATGGGGTTGGCCAGGTGTAAGGGATCAACCGGCATTTCAGGGACAGCGTCTGGCTCCTGCTGGGGAAAAATACTTACAGGTACCAGCTTCCTGACCGGGCTGCAGGCCGAGGTAGATTTACAGCTTTCTTCCTCAAAGTTGCCTGGTTTTGCAGGAGAGTCACCAGTCTCAGACTTGACCTCAGCTTTAGCAGTAACTTTAGGGCCTGCTTTAGCCTTCTGGGACTTTCAAGGCTGTCCTGGCCGAGACCTGAAAGAAGATCCATGCTGTTGATGAGCGGCTCTCACTAGCTTGGCATCAGCTTTGTGAGTGGCTTGTTGCAGTGCCTGCACTGGATCCAGGCACTGACTACTAGGCCTCCTGCAGCCAGGACAGATCAAGCATAGCCTCTCCATCCACCTTGATCTATCCGAGGGCAAATCCCCCTCGATGCTCCAACCGGACACTGATATCCACCAAGGTCACCTCCTGCATGTCAGACAACAAGGTCATCGCTGGGTACACACATTCACCATCCGCCATGTTGCTCCTCTCTCTCTGCAAGTAGAGCATGCTGGATCTCCTACAGGGCGTGGCTCCCCTACCAAGCTTCCAGACTGGCTGGCGCCCACAGCTCTGCTAAGCAGGCCTTCTCCTTGCAGGCACAGGCAATACACTGATGGTTGTAATGCACACACTGATTCTTGCAGAACTTGTCAGGACATGCCGTCCTGTGCCTAAGTGACTGGGAGAAAATAGTAGCATTTACTGTGGTTGCCACGAGCAAGAGCACAGGCTGTAACACACGTCATACTGTAGTTAGCAGTGTTAGGACAGCCCTTAACATCAGCAGTGGTTGGGCAACTGGCAGACCTCCCCTCAAGGGCCACAGACAGCCTCCACAGCACTCCATCTCCATCTTCCACCTGACTGTCTCTGCTTACATGACTCATACCGACTTGTGAGTTGGCCTGTCCCCTGCCAGTTCTTTTACTGGGAATTGACTGAGGACCTCATAAATATTCCAAGCAGCTCCTTGTAGCCTCCACCCACTATGTGGATTGAATGGAACAATTCTCCAATGTCCCAAAGAACAGGGGGAGGCACCAGAGAAGCTGCTAGAGTCACCCAGCCCTGAACTAAAGTAACCCTGACCCAGATTACACAGCCTATGCTTAGCCCTAATCCAACTATGTTTTGCCTACTCTAACAGCAAATCTGTTTACAGTGCTTTGAAAAATAATTCATACCCCTTGAAATTTTCCACATTTTGTCATGTTACAAACAAAAACGTAAATGTATTTTTTTAGGAGTTTATGTGATAGAATAAACACAAAGTGGTACATACAAAGTGGCACAAAATTGTGAATTTATATTCAGCCCCCCTGAGTCAATACTTTGTAGAACCACCTTTTGCTGTAATTACAGCTGCAAGTTTTTTTGGGTATGTTTCTATCAGATTTGCATATCTAGAGTGAAATTTTTGCCCATTCTTCTTTGCAAAATAGCTCAAGCTCTGTCAGATTGAATGGAGAGCATCTGTGAACAGAAGTCATAACTATTTCATTGTAGCTCTGGTTGTATGTTTAGGGTTGTTGTCCTGCTGGAAGGTGAACCTCTACCCCAGTCTCAAGTCTTTTGCAGACTCTAACAGGCTTTCTTCTAAGATTGCCTTTTATTTGGGTCTGACCAGAGCACCTTCTTTGACATGTTTGCTGTGTCCCCCACATGGCTTCTCGCAAACTGCAAAAGGAACGTCTTATGGTTATTTTTCAACAATGGCTTTTTTCTTACCACTCTTCCATAAAGGCCAGATTTGTGGTGTGCACGACTAATAGTTGTCCTGTGGACAGATTCTCCCACCTGAGCTGTGGATCTCTGCAGTTTCTCCAGAGTTGCCATGGGCCTCTTGGCTGCTTCTCTGATTATTGCTCTCTGATTATTGCTCTCCTTGCCCAGCCTGTCAGTTTAGGTGGATGGCCATGTCTTGGTAGGTTTGCAGTTAGGTCTTTCCATTTTCAGATGATGGATTGATTGAACAGTGCTTCGTGAGATGTTCAAAGTTTGGGATATTTTTTTTTTTTTTTTTAAACCTAACCCTGCTTTAAACTTCTCCACAACTTTATCCCTGACCTGTCTCGTGTGTTCCTTTGCCTTCATGATGCTGTTTGTTTACTAAGGTTCTCTAACAAACCTCTGAGGGCTTTACAGAACAGCTGTATTAATACTGAGAATAAATTACACAAAGGTGGACTCTATTCACTGATTAGGTGACTTCTGAAGGCAGTTGGTTCCACTAGATTTTAGTTAGGGGTTTTAGAGTAAAGGGAGCTGAATACAAATGTACACCACACTTTTTAGAGATTTGTAAAAAAAATGTGAAAACCATTTCATATTTTCCTTTCACTTCATAATTATGTGCCACTTTGTGTTGGTCTATCACATAAAATCCCAATAAAATACATTTACATTTTTGGTTGCAACATGACAAAATGTGGAAAATGTCAAGGAGGTATGAATACTTTTTCAAAGCACTGTACATCTAGCACACATCTGCTACACTACCATAAAGCTTACAGTGTCGTATGAAATATAAAGCCTAGTGTACAGTGTGCAGTAGCCACGAGTATGAAATATATACCAAAGTGTATACAGCACTGGGAGCAGAACTCAAAACTGCATATCACCCAGGGCCTTGGGAGGCGTGCATATCGCTCAGTGCCTTACTGCATATCGTATAGGGTGCAGGGCTCAGGAGCAAGTATTGAACTGACTCCCCAAGTTAAGGAATTACATTTACTACAGCAAGAGCATTTCTTTGAGGAGGAAAAAAAGAGCTCCTTCATAAGTTCCTTCCATCAAATCAGCAAAATGCCTTAGATTTAGCTATGCATGTAAAGATCAGTTACTCTGATTCACTCAATAAATTGGAAAGTTAGTGAAAATACCACCCCTTGAAGTGAGAAAGATCTGTTGCGGTTTTCAAAAGGCATTATATCGGCATTGCAAAAACAGCCAGTATGTATGGTTTTTCAGGTCTGAGAATTTGGGGGGGGGGGGGGGGGAGGGGGTTGGGGGGTTTGCTTTAAAAAAAAAAAAAATGTATATGTATATAAATACAGTATATTAGATAAAAGGTTTAGCACTGGGGAAGCACTTTTGATAGAAAAGTAGTGCATTTATATACAACTACATAGATCAGACTAAAATGAGGGACAAATGAGGAAGAAGGAGGGACAAAAGGGACTGGGGGTTTATTTACTAAAAGCCAATACACTGTGCACTACAAGAAGTGCAGTCACTGTAGATCTGAGGGGGACATGCAAGGAAAAAAAAAAAAAAAGCATTTTGGCTTGCACATGATTGGATGGTAGAAATCAACAGAGCTTCTCCTCATTTCAGAGCTTTCCCTCAGATCTAGAGCAACTGCACTTTCAAGTGCACTTTCAGTGCACAGTGGATTTGCCTTTAGTAAATAACCCCCTTTGTTCCAAACTAGGGACATTCCTTCAAAATCAGGGACAGTTGGGAGCTATTAAATACTGTTTCAAAACTGGTCCTGTTCATTGAAACAAGTAGGATCTTAGACAACCTGTGACCTACACATTTATTTCCTGGGCAAACATCAAGGTTAGATGTAAAGCAGATAATAGTTCAACATAAGTTCAACCACCAGTGACTATTTAACAAAAATAATCTGTCCCTGGAGAATTAATAGCTAAAAGTACAACATAACAGTAATGCATGCAGAAAGAGGATAGCATGGGGCCTCTGGCTGACAGATCTCAACTCTGGATAATTGGAGATAAGACTGTGGTGTGTTTGACAAGATACACTTCAGTCAAACATGAAAAAATTGCAAATAAACTCACTCAGGGGAAACCGCATACCTGCTAAAAGTATTTCCTTTTCATCATGGCATTGATCTTGCATAGTAAGCTTTCCTGTTCGATATATTGCTGGCGGTATTCTCGTCTTCTAAAGGGTCCAGAATCATAGCTTTTGAATATGTAAACCATTCACTTTCATGGTTCAACCTTCTCTCTGAGCCTACTGCAGCATCCAACAAACATGATCATGAATGAGTGGCTGTGCAAGCAGGATCATGTGATAAGAGGCTGCAGCCCACCTATAAGCTCAGCTTAATCTGAAGTTAGCACAGCTGCAACATCTCCTGCAAAGCATTAGCATTTCAGTGATCAACTAAATTCTGTCTTTTTACAAACTATAAATTTTAGTGCTGGGTGGAATGAACCTTTAACCACTTAAGCCCCGGAAGATTTTACCCCCTTCCTGACCAGGGTTTTTTTTGCGATTTTTTACTGCGTGACTTTAACGGACAATTGCGCGGTCGTGCGATGCTGTACCTAAAATAATTTGACGTCCTTTTTTTCCCACAAACAGAGCTATCTTTTGGTGGTATTTGATTACCTGTGCGATTTTTTGATCATGCGCTATAAACAAAAAAAAGAGCGTCTATTATGCAAAAATAACAATATTTTTCAAATTTTTTTATATGAAATTCCCCAAAAAAAAAAATGTAAAAATCAAAATTTAATATTTTTGGCCAATTTGTTTTATGATACATATGGTTGGTAAAAAAAAAAATTGCAAAAGTGTATTTTGATTGGTTTGCGCAAACGTTATCGCGTTTACTAACAAAGGGAAAGATTTTTGTCATTTTTGGTGTTTTTTTATTTTTAACGAGTAATGTCGGCGATCTGTGATTTTTTTTTTTGCGGGACTGCGACATTGCGGCGGACAGATCGGACCCTTGACTGACATTTGACACTTTTGGGGTTACCAGTGACATTACTGCAGTAATCAGTGCTATACATATGCACTGTTACTGTAAAAATGATACTGGCAGGGAAGGGGTTAACTGTATTGGAGAGGGAGGGGTTAAGTGTGTCCTAGGGGTGTTTCTAACTGTGATTGGACATGGCTACTAGTGTAAAAACAGAGATTAACAGTCCTACATAGTAGAACCGTCTGATCTCCATTTTTACACAGGGAAGAATGACAGGCGGCTTGTTTACATCAGCCGCCTGCCTTTCTCCCTTTACGGCGAACGATCGCGAGTGACCGGTGGACATCGGGTCCGCCGGTCACATGCACTGACTTGTTAGGGAACGAGCTGGGGGGCGGGCGCGCGCTCGCCCGCTATTGGCTCACAAGCCAGTGACAGGCTAGTGACGTACCGGTACGTCACTTTGCCTGGCCGGGGCTGACTGCCGCAGTATATGTACTTGCGGCGGTCGGCAAGTGGTTAAAAGAACTATGTACCAAGAGAAACTGTAAGCTGCAATTGCTAACCTCCTTCTAAAGATACTAGTGGTTTGGAGGTCTCTTGCTTCAGTACTTTCTGAGTGACTGACATTTTGTTCCAGCTCAGAGACGTATGGCACTTTTCCACTGCAAGTACCGTTCGGCTCCACTCGGCACTTCTTGGCCCAGCTCGGCTCAGTTTGCTTTTCCACTGCGCGGTAAGAGTCCGCACGTTTCAGCACTGTATAGGCTCTACTCGGCTCGGTTTGCTTTTCCACAAAAGTAGTAAGTGGGGGGGGGGGGGGGGATTACTACGATTCTCTGAACAATCAGTGGCTAGAAGTGACAAACAATCAAGGCTGCATGCAAATGATTGGGGGAAATGGTATAGGTACGGCCCGCTTGGAACCCCAGCCAAGGTGGTACTTTTTAAGCGAGCCGTACCATGTAGTGAAAAAGCGCCGCTGTACCAAACCATACGGAACCATTCTAACATGTACCATGCGGTACCATGCAATGGAAAAGCGCTAAACCTAGCCAAACCGATCCGTACCATGCAGTGGAAAAGCGCCTTTAGAAAAAATGGAACCACTGGCTCAGGAAGACAACCAGGAAGTTAGCCATTCAGAGGAAATTCAGAAATGTTAATGCATGTAATAACTCCACAGTAATTTGAGCCAAAACTGAGGTTTTATTTTGTTCATTCAGCAGGTGACCATAGCTAAAACTCTACTACATTCAACTTCCCACCACAGTGCTCAAGAGATGCAATACTGTTAGATGTTAACCAATAGCAGAAATCACTTTTAGGACTAAAATCAAAGATGTTAAGAGAAGTTCATTTTTATGGTCATGTGCACTAATATTTAGGATCTGCACCCAAAACACTCCTAATCCCCCCCCCCCCCCTCCAACAGAATTGGGGGGTGCTTCCTGCCACCTCCTTTCCATTACTTGAATTTGGTGTTGCTCTGCATGGCTTCACCAACAGAGCTGAGCCGTTTGTTCACAGAGATCTGTGTATCAGAAAACTAAAAAGGTCTGCCAAGCTGGCAGAGGGACTCAAAGTTCTCAGGACAGAGTAGTCCGTGAATTTTTAAACAACCCAGCAGACCTCCTTCTAGTAGTGATTAAGCTTAGAGCAGAACCAAAAGACATAACAGGAGGGTCCCCCACTCCTCCTGGCAGTGCCAGCACCTATCTGAAGTAGCTGGAAAGAACTTATGTATAATTGAAGGGGTTTTATACCATGGTGTCAAAAACTTAAAATTATTCTCCTGAATCTTTGTACAAAGTTTAGATTTTAAGGCATACTAATCCATAATAGTTTTTTGTGACTCTGTAAAAGTCCTCCCCAAATTAGCTTTCCATTTCTCCAAATAGGGCAATGCAAAATCCTCTGGAGGTAGAACCAAGAGCGAAAAAAGCAGTATTCTTATAGTATTCTTATAGTGTGGTCAGTCTAGGCTGGAAACTATTCGAAGGGGAGAAAGAATGAAAAAAAAAAAAAAAAAAAAAAAAAAAGGGATGGATTTTTAGTGCTCTCCAAAAAATCCAATTTGTCTGTAATGAAGGCCAAGAGCCTGTCTCTACGAAGTGGGATGCTTGAAAGGGGCCTGATTGGAGAAGAGCCTGAAAGGGTCCTTCCTCTGAAGCCTAGAGCAAAGATTGGAAATAAAAGGGAACTCCTTGGGGCAATGGATTAAGTCAGGAAAAGCATAGAGCACACAACATTGTGGCAATCAGTGGGTGAGTTTTAATCGCAAAGGTCAAGTCTGCATGGCACTACGAAATTAGTTGAAGTGGTATCTGACTAAAGCCTCGTACACACGTAGCGAATTTCCGCCGACCGGTCGTCCGTCTTTTGTCCAGAGTGGTGTCTGTTGGTTGGAATGTGCTCTAGACTGCACATGAATTTTCCCGTACGACCGGAATCTACTTCAGAAGTGATGTCATGTGTTGGATTGGTTTGTATGTGTTCTTTCATCTCTGAGCATGACTAGTCTTGCTCATAAGATTTTTCCCCATCGAAATCTGTACTAATGAGACGAAAATCGGATGTGTTTTGACGGTCGACAAAAATTATATAGCCTGAACACCAGGATTTTTTCAGCCAAAAAGTCGGAGTCTGTTGTTGGAAGCACCATACTAACAAGCCGAAAATCGGCAGATCGGTCGTCGGACGAAATTTCCCGGCCGAATTTCTACTCGTGTGTACGGGGCTTAAGTCTGCTCAATATGTGTCCACAATTTAATATCCCCATGGTGGCACCAGTCTACCAATCTAACTAGATGAGTTGCTTGGGATTATTTCTGCAGATCTGGGACAGCTAATCTGTCTAGTTGTTTGAGCAAAGACGATGACAGGTCCAAGGCCTCCAATGCACCCAAATAGAATTAGAGAAAAGAGAGTGTGCCTGTTTAAAAAAGTACTGCAGGGATGCGGATAGGCAGAGCTTGGAATAAGTAGATTTAGTCAAGGATATGCACCTTAGAAGAGCCTTTTTTATATTTTTAAAAAATATGCCTTTAGAACCACTTTAAATTCCATTCTCTATGCTTATTATATCACTAGTCAGACTCAAAATTTCAAGTGAATGTGATTGGCAGCTGTGAGAGATTTCTTAGCACTGACACTTCCTTACATGAGGCTTTCTGTCTGAGCGAGATAGCATGGAACCCATACTGAGTGTACCTAGAAAAACCTTTCCTGTACTGCAGACAGGTAGGCGATATCAGTTTTCAAATCCCAAGATTACAGACATATTACAGTTGAGCAGACTTATGCTCTGCAGCAATGAAACAAAAGAAGCCTTGAGCTGGAAGACTGTGAAGCCTGTATGCATCTCATGGCTTAGTTTTCAATTCTGACTGGAGTGTAGCTTTAACAGGGAATGACTGAATTCCTGTAATCAGCTCCCAGAGCTGCTCACTCTGCTCTCTGTATGACTCACTTCTCTCTATAGACTGCAGTGTTTTCTGTAGTCATTCCTTGCTCTTCCCCCTGTATGAGTTAAAAGAATCAGTGCTTGCTGCAAGGCTACCAGGATGCAAGTGAAATGGAAGACCAGTTGAAGGACTATTACACTGTGGAATGAGTACCAAGGGGGCAAAATATATATTTCGCTGTAATGTTAACTGGTTACGGTAGTTTAGTGCTAAAAGCTTTTGTATTAAAAAAATATGTAGAAATCGATCTGCTAAATATAAAACCAGTCTACTAAGCGTGAAGTCCTGTGAATATATGTTTCACTTCTGAAAACTAAAAGCCAAACCTACTAAGGGCTTTTCCTATGAGAATATATCTGTTAAAGCGGTGTTCCACCCAAAAAAGTGGAAGTTCCGCTTTAAGGACTCCTCACCCCCTTACACGCTACATTTGGAATGTAATTTTTTTTTTTTTGGGGGGGAGCAGATACCTAGTTTTGACAGGTACCCAGTTCCCACTTCTGCTCAGAGCGGCACCCTGAGCGGAAGTTCTCATTTCCCCATCCCTCCCTGCAATCTTCTGGAACATTTTACAGGTCCCAGAAGATTGCCCAGCCAATGAGGAGCAGTACGACTCGCACATGCGCAGTATGCACCCGCAAGCTGTCACAGACGGGTGCCCACACTTGTGATGCCAGCGCAAGGAAGATGTGGGGGAGAGAACCGAGGGTTTAAGCGGCTCATTGCTGAATCCTAGGACAGGTAAGTGTGTGTTTATTGAAAGTCAGCAGCTGAACTTTTTGTAGTTGCTGAATTTAATAAACACAAAAACAACTGGAACACCACTTTAAACAATGTTGATCTTAAAACTACTTCTTAGACTGAGTCTAAAATGAAGATTGCTGATCACTAAAAAGGTAGAGATACAAGCAGCTAAGTTAAAAACACAAAATCAGGGAACACAGAACATTTGAGTTTAGTCCCACAGCTCCTCCTGCTTTCCAGGGAAAAAACTATTGGTGAAAACATCTATCCATCATATTAAAATGTAACAATAAAGAGGGTTTACGGTAGGAGCAAGTGGAGCCCAAACTCAACTTTTAAGCCAATATTTGCATTTTTTTTTTTATTTCAACTGCCTATATCTCTGGATCAAATGATCATTTTGTTATGTAGTTTTCACTGAAAGCACCATTTGCTGATCTATTTTTTTTCATTATAGGTCCAGTTTGATTGTTCAAATTTGAAACCGGCTACATTTAAGAACTTAGAAGAAAAATATGCAAAAGCAACTTAGAAGAATTTATTAAAACTTCCCTGCATGGCACTCGGACCCTTTCACATGGATGCACTTTTAACCACTTGCCGACCGCCGCACGACTATCTACGTCGGCGGTCAGCCCCTCACAGGCAAACTAACGTAGGGCTACGTTGCTTGCTTGTGAGGGTCTAGGGAGCGAGCGCGCGCCCCCCGGGGCGCGCTCCCGCTCCCGCGTGGTCACAGACCCCCCCGCGCGTGTGACCAGCGGACCCGATGTCCGCCGGTCACTCGGCGATCGGCGGGGGAGAGGGAGAATGTCAGGCAGCTTGTGTAAACAAACTGCCTGTCATTCTCCTCGCTGCAAAGACACTGATAAAACGGATCTGGTATGTAGATCCGTTGATCAGTGTCCTTACAGCTAGAGCCACAGCCAATCACAGTAGAAACCACGCCCCTAGGGACACACACAGCCCCTCCCTTCCAAATAAAGTTAACCCCTTCACTACCAGTGTATTTTTACAGTAACAGTGCATATGTATAGCACTGATTACTGTAGAAATGTCACTGGTAACCCCAAAAGTGTCAAAAATGTCAGTCAAGGGTCCGATCTGTCCGCCGCAATGTCGCAGTACCGCAAAAAAAAAATCGCAGATCGCCGCCATTACGCGTTAAAAAAAAAAACAACAAAAATGACAAAAATCTTTCCCTTTATTAGTAAACGCGATAACTTTTGCGCAAACCAATCAAAATACGCTTTTTGCGATTTTTTTTACCAAACATAGGTAGCATAAAATAAATTGGCCGAAAATTTTTAAAAATTTTGATTTTTACATTTTTTTTTGGGGGAATTTCATATAAAAAAATGTGAAAAATATTGTTATTTTTGCAAAATTGACGCTCTTTTTTTGTTTATAGCGCGTGATCAAAAAAATCGCACAGGTGATCAAATACCACCAAAAGAAAGCTCTGTTTGTGGGAAAAAAAGGACGTCAAATTCGTTTAGGTACAGCGTCGCACGACCGCGCAATTGTGCGTTAAATTCACGCAGTGCCGAATCGCAAAATACCCCCTGGTCGGAATGGGGGTAAAATCTTCCGGGGCTTAAGTGGTTAAAGTGTTCCCTTTGGCTTACAATGGAAGGTGCCTTTTTGTTACGCTTTTGAAAAAACTGCACCAAAGATTAAGGACTTTTCAAAGCGTAGCACAACTGCAGTATGAACAGTTACATAGGATTTAATAGGGACTAGCTTTCATGCACTTTTGTTGCCCTAGAAAATCATGGCAAAAGCGCGCCAGTATGATTTAAAAAGGAGCCGAAACAACAATGTGATAATAAACGGCTTCATATGATCACGATCTTAAAATAAAATACTTTTTTTGGCATGAAAAGTCATATTTAATATAAATTCTAAGATTTTATGATATCTGCCAGGGAATGTAAACTTTTGAGCACAACTGTATAACACGTTCTAAGTGACTTTAACCTTGTGACTACTTATGTGGTCCAGGACTTGATTGCAACATTTTGGCATACAGGGGAACCCTATATTGGGAATTGTATGTTGTCACTGAGTTGGTGATGTCAAGGGACTATGTGAAGTCTAAGGTGTACCTTCTAGCTGCTCTCCAATACAATAATTGGTACACAATTATACAGACAATTTTGTTGGACCAGAAATTTCAGACATTCTTGGCATGACCTGTGAACTCTCCTTACCAGCTAACATACTGGCAACCTCTCTTCATGCTGGCCTGTTTGAACAGCAGCCTTCATCAGCATTAGAAGAAGTATTTCATTCAAAGGGTAAAAAAAAAAAAAAAAATGACAGAGATCTGCAAAGGTAAAATAAGATAGCAGACTTGTGTATGTATGTGGTATAGTAGAAATCACTTGTTACAATTTATCTCTACAGAAAAAAAAAAAGAACAATCTAGAACCTGCTCAAGCAATCAATTGAATTCAAATTCTCTCAGGTAGACTTACAATACAAAGTTGTTTCTAAATCTTATTTGAGTGAATTCTCAGCAGGAGAAATTACCGATTTAGAATTGTACACATGTCAAAAACAAAGCCTGCAGGCTAAATTTTGCCCACCGGGCCATTTCAGATGGACCTCAGACCCAGGGCTTTTTTTGAGCCGGAAAGTGGTGGAACTCTGTTCCCGTTTCCTCCAGGTCTCAGCCTCTGCTCCCTGCTCATCGTCTTTTGTAAGTACAGAAGCCCTGCCCTACACTCAAGGAGGAGATAGATGCATAGCTCCCAACTATCCTTGATTTTGAAGCACTGTCCCTCATTCGGAACAAAGTTCCTCTGTCCCTCTTTCCTCCTCATTTGTTCCTCATTTTGGTCTGATCTAGATCGTTTTATATAAAATGCACAATTTATCAAATCATACAGTGTTTTACAGTGCTAAACCTTTTATCCAATTTCTAAATTGCTGCATTTATAAATTCCAGAAGCCAGTATAAAGGAATAATAGGGGTAAAAAAAAAAAAAAAACACTTGTGGGCTTAACCAATAGATTTTCAGCACAATTCCCCTTTAAAGTGTGTGCCCTATGCCTAAATACATCTGCTAATCGGTGTCCCTAATTCCCACCGAGGCATGCAGATGCGGTGCAGTGTGGGATGGGGCATCATGTGGTACGCTGCACTGTGATCCCCATCAGATGCTGACCAATGATCTCCCTGCAAGTGAACGAGAGGGGCACAGGGGGCACCTTTGCACAGAAGCATTGTCAGTCTGGGGGAGGGGAGCGCTAGATGTACTAGCAGATTTAGATGCACTAAACAAATTGAAGCTAAACATTACCGAACATGTTTTAAGCAGTTTCAGCAAATTTTTTTTTTTCTTTTGGGATAAAGGTTTTTACATGAAGAAATAAAAGCAAATCATAGTTGGTGGTAAACCTCAACCCTGTTACTGCTACATGTGCAGGACAGGTTGCTCTGTTGAAAAACAGACTTACTCACCAGATCACAAGGTGAAAAAAGGGAAAAAGCGTCAAAAATACAAATGAATGCAGTCACCACTTCTATGAATTTGTAAGCTGCAATACAATAATAATAACAATAATAATATTAATAATAATAATAATAATAATAATAATAATAATAATGTTTGCTTTTGGTTTTATTACTGCTTTCAGTGATGTAGGTAGAGGAGCCAGTTTTTACTGATCTCTCTGCACAACTGGACCAGGTAAATGGTAATATTGCTACACGCTCTCCTTTCTATGAATTCAGAGAGGTTTGTAACCGTAAGTAATCAGACATAGGGACAGGGCTCCACTTAGAAACCACAGGGCCCCATACAGCCAACCGGACAGGGCCCCCACCCCCAAGTAAACACAGTTTACTATGCTTGAGTTATGAATGAACACAGAGAGTGCACATCACCAGTCATTCATTGAGTTCATTCAGGAAAGGAAGGGGCTTTTAAATGTGACATTTACAGGACCATTCCCCCAATCTCTATCCTGAAGGATCCTACTGAGTGCTTGCAGATGCCAGTGGGAAGAAAAGGAAAGAAGCCAGCAGCACTGCAGGGGGGGGGGGGGGGCACACAGGGAAGTCTGGACAACAAGGGGAAACATATGGTGCACAGTGAGGCTGATCAATGTGGTAGGGGGCAATCCCTTGTATGGCTCTCTGCCGTAGCTTAAAGTCGGCAGGAGGGAGAGGAGAAGAGGCCAGCTTTCAGCTGCTGCAGAGAAAGCTATGCAGGGGATCAATTCCAGTAATTCTCGCCACCCCCCCCCCCGGGGCTAATTACCCTCCCTGCCAACATTTAATTTACCCAGCTACCTGGGCCCCTCTGCTGGCCTTGGTCCTGTACAGGAGAATTGGTGGTACCCCCTTATTTATGGCCCTGCATAAGAACCTTCTATTAGTTTGTCCACTATCAGATCAGAAGTTAGATTCAAGAAAATAAAGACTCCGTTCAGGACTTGCATGAACAAAGCCTCCAGAGCCTGTGTTTGCAGGTTCTGTTCTGCCTACACTGTCAATGTTATTCCAAAAGGGAAAATGGGGAAGAAAAGTAGAAGAGTTGAAAAACATATCCAGAATGGATCAGCACTAGGTGATGTGTGACAAGCACAAAAACTGCACTTTACAGGCCAAACTCCCCACTTGTACTCCCATGAGATTTGTGCTTTAGTCATTGCAATTGTGCTTGTAAGGCTATAAAATGAAAGCTAGGACTATTCTATGCAAATGTTTATGTTTTACAATTTCCAGCTACACTGTAAAAAAATAAAATAAAAAAAACAAACACAATGCTTTCTATTACATACACTGAATCTGCTTTCTCTGCAGCCAAAGAAAATGGACAAGTACAAAGTGCTTTGGCACGTATCTATTGCTCAGATAGAGCAGGGATCCAAGAGGAATGAAGTCTGCCTCCGGCTCCAATCTTTTCTCATGAGGCATTTTTCTCTTTATTTCCTGAGATTGTAAAAGCCCAGTTTACTGTTTAACTGTACATTTTCCAAAAAGTTGAGGGACTAGCGCCTTTTACATACTTGTTCCCACCGAATGATTGATGCATCAGAGTTGTTCATTACATACACTACAGAAAATTTCTCATATCTGAATTTACCCCCTATCTACCCTGCATTAAAAAAAAATATTTTAGCCTATGCAATCACTAACCAGTTTAACATTTTCATTGATGTTTTCTATACCACATCATAATGATTTAAAGGGTAACTTTAGTGGGGGGAAGGAAAAAATAGCAAATAATAAAAAAAAAATGATATAGCGTATACAATGGCGACACAAATCATATTGTAATTGAATGTTAATAAAAATGACATTTCCTTTTCAATCTGTAGCCGCTGTAATTTTCTGAAAATACAATTCAATACGGCTACCTGGAGGTGTTCTGTACACAGAATGTGTCCTGACCACACCCCAGAAACATAATTTCCTGCTTGTGTGATTGGCTCATCAATCTTTTTCAGGCATCCCCTGCAACAACAATTTCATTTTTGGTGAGATACGTGCAATAGGAACACATCTAAAAGGGATGCAGGCCCAGCAGATTTCCTCATTAGTGCTTTGCAGCT
The DNA here is from genome assembly GCF_965119305.1 of Pelophylax lessonae. Taxonomy (NCBI): domain Eukaryota; kingdom Metazoa; phylum Chordata; class Amphibia; order Anura; family Ranidae; genus Pelophylax; species Pelophylax lessonae. The sequence goes on from NC_138768.1 coordinate 655,864,880, forward strand.
GCACAGTGAATTGATAATTATGACATTGAGGTACAATACACATTTTCATAAGTGTAAACATAGAACCCATTTGAAGCAACCCAAACCATATTCTCAGTGTCTTTCACTCCCAGTGACGGTGAGTATCGTCACAGGCAGCATTCACAATACGTCTTCGATCTCAATAAATGCAAAGCATTTTCTCATTGGGTAAGGTGTAGATTGTGGCATCACTGCCCCACCTCTCCACCTCATCCAATCAGTGATTTCCTGAACCAATTTAACTATGCAACAAAACACATACCTCTGAATACAGAGTTGGTTTAGTGAACCAGACACCCCTTCCACACTGAATTTCAGTAACCCGATTTGCTTTACTGCAGTTAAACCCCAATTTCAGGTACGTTTATTTTAAACATGTATTGGCTGGCCCTATTATAAATACAAAAAGGCAGCTACAATGTACACACACATCCTCTTTGGTGCAGTCAAATCACATACCTAACACTATGCAATCCATCCCCCTGGACCTTTTTCAGGTTGAATGATGCCCAATGTCATCTGGACACCACTATGGGCATCATCAAGCCCCCCTGGGCTAATTAGAGAATGCTGCAGGGAACAGGGAGCAAATTCTCTGCAGCATTTAGGACAGGCTCCCTGCTGTAGGAAGTAAAGGAGGAAGTGGACCCAAGATGTCACATGAATGGAGTGAAGATTGGAATGGAATAAAAGGTATGTTTTAAGAAAAAAGAAAAGAAGGATGTGGTCTGGGGGGGGGGGGGGGGGTCCTGGGGAGAGCAGCAGCTCAGGTAAACCAGGTTTGGGTTTTAAAAGGAATGCATGGTCTTTTTAATTAAATGTTACATATACATTTGAGAGAAATTACCTTAATGTAAATAGACTATGAATATATGGTCATTTTTTGAAATACGTGTTTTATGTTAGTTAGAATTATTTATGAATATGAGACATATTTGCTCATTATTTATGCAAGGTCTGCTTATTGCTTGGCAACACTGCACTGTAGTTGTGATTTAATGCTCTTCATTACAATGCAAATCTAGGAGTTAGCCAACTTCTAGCCTCAAAGGAGCATTTCAGAAGTTTTACATCATCAGACATTTATCCTACCTATTCCTTCTTCTGATCACCAAATTACACTGACAGCCTCATTTGGAGCCTGCTGCATAGAAACAAGAACAGCTGCTCACTGATAACTTGCACCTCCACAAAAATGATATTCCTCTGCATAGTGCTATGCAGGGCTTTTCTTTCTCTGAGAATAGGTGCAGGTACTCCCCTCTTCTGAGTCACCCCTTGTCTCCACCCCCTACCCACCTCCGAGCACTGTCCGTTGGTTCCACCCCCTACCCACCTTCCAGTACCGCCCCTTTTAGAGAATACAGAAGTATCATGTTGTGGTTCTAATTTGTATAGAATTTGTTAAAGATAGCTAGAAAAACAGTAACATAGATCCCCTTGAATCAGCAGCAATATATCCCCCCCCCCAACAATAGATCCCCCCAGCAACAATAAATATTCCCCTACGACAATAGAAAAAAACAGTAAAATAGATCCCCTGCAATCAGCAACAATAGAACCCCAACAACAAAAGCCCCCCAGCAACAATAAATCTCCCCTGCAACAATCGCCCCCCCCATAAATCCTCTACTGCAACAATAGACCCCCAACAACAATAGCTCCCCCAGGCAACAATAAATCCTCCACTGCAAGTAGCCCCCCCCCCCCCCCACAACAAAATTCTCTCCAGCAACAATAGATCCCCATGCACCCAGCATCAATAGGCCATTCAGCGCACCCCACTGACCCCAGCACCCTTTTGCCATTGCATACATTTAGACTGGAGGTGCCGGAACTGCGTTCCCCCGCATTCCCGCTGAAAAAAAGCCCTGGTACTACGGAATGGAGGACAAAGTTGGCCAAGCACAAGAGCATAATGCCTACTGTAAGAGCTATGCTGACTTGTCCTGCTGAGTGTCAAAAATAGGGTTGTCTGAGTCTAGGCCCAATGTAAGGAGACACTATGAAGTATAAGGTTGCCTGAGTTTAGACCCACTTAAAAGATAACCATTAGGAACAAAGTGGCAGTGCATGCAAATAGTGCTTAACCCCATGCAGTTATAGTTGCCAAGCCAAACTACACTCTTCTCCAGCATAACTGGAGCCCTCACTAACAGAGCAAGGCTTGTAGGTATGGAGTAGCATGTGATTTACCCTATGTGACAGTACTCAAGTGTAGGAAGCCAATAGCCAAGCCAGAATATCACTACATGGAGGGACTGAGAAGTCATCCCCCTATCTAAGCTCCGCTGCTAACCAGCAATGGAGTTTAGACAGACTGGAGTGCTCCACTGGGAAGGTGGTGAGAGATAATAGCTTTGTAAATATAAGTCTTGGTGGGAGAGATCTGGAAACACTAATTAGTCAAGTGGCAGTATCTTTTTAAGCAAGGTAGGGGAATTGAATCGGCGCTAGTTTAAAAAAAAAAATGATAAAAAAGATATATGGAGTTGGGATGGTGGAGTTAACAAAAATTACTAGAGTTGGATAAAACAAACAGACAATCACAAATAGTAGTGTGCAGAATCACAAAAAAAAAAATCACAAATGATGATGTGCAAAAAAAGCATAAAGTGACAAGTGGTAAAGGCTGTGCAATAATGCATCCAAAGCAGAAAAAGCAATATGTGTCTAGATGAGACTAAAAAGAAGTGTTTCAAGTCCCATAAATAGGAAGAACGGTTGTGCAGAATTGTAAAAAACGTGCAACTTGACACAGACTAATAAGTGAAAAATGTGGCAATCGCCACAATAAAATCATAAATAAACAGTGAAACAAAAATTAATGCATCACCTATAATGTGCCCAACATAATAAAATGAAAAACGCACAAATGTTGAGTGCTCAAAGGAACATAAGTGACATGGTATACAAAAATAACCATAAAACCAATATATATATAAAAAAATTATATATATATATATAAAAAAAAAAATATATATATATATATATATATATATATATATATATATATATATATATATATTATATATATAAAATTCTTGTGCAACCAATGCTTCACAGTCTGTGACTAATGGTGAATCTTTTACAACTAAATAATGTCCATGAGCAATAATTGCTTAATAATGATGTGACTAATGGCGATTCTTCACAAGTATTCAAGTGATTTTTGTGAGATTCTAGATCGTGTCGCCAGGAGTGAGCAAGAAATCCTAAAAACAGGTGCAATGGCCGCTCACCTCCGATCACACAAATAAAGGCGTTTTAGTGGTAATAACCACTCAGGCTGGGGGTAGTGTATTCCTCCTTCAAAGATGGGGGCTTCTAATGGGGTCTCCTCTGTATCCACTGCTCATATGCGATATTAGTATATCAATATAATGATACTCCTCCGGATATTCACAGTAATCCTCCAGTGGCTCAGAGAGAAAAATAGGCATTCATAATGAAGTATGTAGGGTACATTTATTGAAAAAAATAAGTAAAAAAAAAAACTCACATTCAAGAAGGTGCAAACAAGCAGCCGCAAATGCGGTATCAATCTAGGGACTTCCGATCTTGGCCGTAGACCGGAAGTGACGTCATCCGGCTCCTCCCGACGCATTGCGTCACTAAACATGTGACTTTATTAAGACACTATGAAGTATAAGGTTGCCCGAGTTTAGACCCACTTAAAAGAGAACCATTAGGAACAAAGTGGCAGTGCATGCAGATAGTGCTTAACCCCATGCAGTTATATTTACCAAGCCAAACTACACTCTTCTCCAGCATAACTGGAGCCCTCACTAACAGAGCAAGGCTTCTAGGTACGGGGTAGCATGTGATTTACCCTATGTAACCGTACTCAAGTGTAGGAAGCCAATAGCCAAGCCAGAATATCATTACATGGAGGGCCTGAGAAGTCATCCCCCCCGATGATCCTAGTGCTGCCAGACAGAACTACTAACCACTGTGCTGCCCATGATATTTTTCAGGACTACATAACGAAATTTAATACTTTTATATCAGCCTTACATGAATGCATAAAAAGTTATAGAGAAAAGTGTTGGCATTGTTCACATAATTTTATTTTACTTCAGTGTGTATTGAAATATATTTCGTTTTTTTTACATAGGGACAACTGCGACTATATAAAATACATGAGAAACAATAAAAAAAATATGAATTTATGAATGTTAAATTTCATGGTTTGGTCAAAACTACCAGGGGTGGTTACATGTTAACGGTTAATGTGATTGTAATGGTAATTTTACGGGCTTTTGTGAGAGGAAGGCTTTGGGATCCAGAGTAGCATGGGGTTTGCTTTATTTTTTTATATTTTATGTGCCCAGGAAGAAGTAATCTATGCCGAAACATGTAGGGGTGTGCTGTTTGCTGACGTCATCGCGTTTGCACTGATCCCGGAAACCCATGTGTATTGTTTTGCTGGCAAGAGAAACTTTACAGTTGGCGTGTATATTTTATATATGTGTGCAAGTGCAACTTTTAAACTGTTTTAATAAAATAGTAAGCAATTTTACACTATTGAAGCATCTCTTTCCCTTTAGTCATCAGTCCATGGAAATTGGTGTGGCTGGTCTGGAGATAAAAGAGAGGCAGTCAAAGTTCCATAGAGGAGTATACAACATCTCACTGATGGTTGTGATCATTGCTCATTTGACCTTTCTAGAGGATAGAAGGTCAATAGGATCTGGTAAGCACCTTTACTATCAGAAGTGGTGGTATTCACAAAAGGAGCTTCTATCACTTGAGATGTTGGAGTTTTAAATGAACTTTTACATTTTTTTCAATATTTTTCACCATTTCACATGGACTTTATTTATTATATTGCATTTTTTTCAATAAAATGTTGTATCTAGCGCAGCTTTGTTGGTTTACATTTGCTTTTTCTGTGCTAATTACACATTGGTAAGTCACTACTTTACTTGTTATTCTTTAGTAACTCTACTGACATTAGCGCGGTTTCCATATTAAGATTTGCTTTTTTTTTTTTTTTTTCTGGGTTCTTGGTGCTGAAACCCAAGATAAACCATATTAATCAAGATATAAGAACACAGGTAGCGGTCACTAAATGCCCCATATACTCCTACAAGACGCCTAGTATTCTGGAATGCCATCCCAAGCATTGGGCTGCTGGTTTTTGCTGCTTACATTGAGAATATATGCCACTTGCGCTACACTTTGGGAAGCACTGCTTAAAGTGATTTAACCCTGCCACTTACCATGACGACTGAAAATAAATTGAGCTACAAACTCCGGATCATTTTTTTTCCCTTCTGAGACAAAAATCACACTGCAGACCTTTTTTTTGTAGAGTTAAAGAGTTTTCATGCTGAACATCATAGGAACAATATTAGGTTTAGATCCAGTGTATTCACCAGCTGACTATACCTGGAGGCGGCAAATTAAATCAGCACCTTGCATACACATTAGGGAGAGGTGACTTACTGAACAGAGCAGAAAATACCCCAAAGCATAAATCTCTCATTCCAGATGGTAATCCCACAAAACCTCCAGACAAGTTGCGTTTGGTATAATAGCGCTGGACCCAGTGCCTGTATCTTGTTGCCAATGCACGTTGCTATGGACACCAGATAAGATAGGATGGAGACCAAATTAAAACAAAAATGTGCAAAGATAAAGTAGATAGAAAAAAAAAATCTTAATTTACTAACACACAGGCTGGTATGAAAACCACAGGTAGCACACATCCACCAAGACTGGTAATTTAAGGACTGCTTATAGGGCTGTTAGCACCAGCTAGGGCAAAAAAAAAGTCATCCTGCAAAGCAGTAATGTCTTCACTTTGAATCCCCGTGTCTGTGTACAGGGTTACATTACTAATCAGGTTAGAAAAGGTCACAGAAATCAACTGTGCTCAGAACTGTGACAAATGAGGTGTTCAGAACATATCCTAAGCTCTACAGCACAGAAGCTGCATTATGCTGAGCATCTGGAATGTGGTAACCTAATGTAAAGGTTTATTGGATTACTTCCTACACTATCCTGCATATTACAAGGCTGTGTCCTGTAAAATCCTACTTGTTAAATAGGTCCCCAGGAATCGCATGATTCTGCTAATTCTATCAACAGCCATGCAAAAAGGCAATACAGAGGAACATACAGACACGTTTTTTAAAGTTTACCATTCTGTGTGTTGATCTAGATAAGGACAGAACAGAATCCTGGTGATGTACAGCCTTAATGGGGTAATCATTGCCACCTACATACAGACATAATTATATATAAAAAAAAAAAACACACACAACACACGCACACATCAGCTGGGAAAAGTTCTTATTCCTGGATGTGTTGCAAGGAAAAAAAAAAAAAAAAAAAACAATTCTAAAAATAGCCATCATAAAGCCACTTACAAAGCATTGGAATTTGTTTTCTAGATCACTATGCTATATAAAATAAATAAATAAAAAACTAACATTATAAAATATACTGTCTGGATGTAGGATCTTCATGTTCTGGCTGTTGCAGTGTTAATGTTCCAGCTCTTGAGGATGTAGAAATCACTGGTGATAGAATAATACTGAAAGTCTGTGTAAGTACAGCAACTTCGTAGCATTAAAATTAGACACAAGGGAGAAAGACTGAACTGTCAACTATGGGGGTAATGGAAATTCTAGGTATGCAGTCATTTTGTCCCAAGTATAAGCTCAATGCCACAAGAGTGATGAATGATTTTTTATTTTCAGCTAAAGGACTGTTGAAATTAAATGCTAATTTTACATTAACCAAAAATTAAAAGAACTGTCACTTTTTTTTTTTTTTTTAAACATGGGTCCTTATCCTTGTGGAAGCTTTTCAATCAGCTCATAGCATAGAAGTCCATGTATACATCTTTTCAGACAGGATTCACACACCTTTCACCTAGGATGCACCTTTTGTTACATATAGGCATAATGACACAAAAATAATTATCTTTATATTCAGTCATATAAGTGTTTTTTTTTTTACTGGAGATAAAAATAACTGCCATTTAAAATAAATTAAATAAAGATCCTTATTCTTGAGATCGCTTCATATGAGCCCATAGCACAGAGGACCATATATACATATTTCCAGTTAAGATTCACACAACTTGCTTAGGAATTATTTTTTCTTCTCTCAGAAGCTCAATGCCACAAAGATAATGATCATTATTGTCAGCCATAGGACTAATGTTTTATGCTTATTGGAGATGAATGTAACTTTTTTTCTTTTTTTAAATAAAGAGCTTTATTCTTGGAACCTTATTCTTGGGACAGCTTTTAAACCAGCCTTTACCATAGGGGACCATTTATACATCTTTTCTGCTAAGATTCACTTTGTAGAAGTTCAATGCCATAAGCATAATCTTTATTTTCAGCTACATGGCAGTTTTACATTTATTGGGGATGCAAATAACACACTTTTTAAAAATAGGGATCCTTATGGTTGGGAAAGCTTTTAAAGGAGCCCATAGCATATGGGTCCATTTAAACATCTTTTCAGTCAAGATTCACAAAACTTTCACCTAGGCTTCACTTCATAGTAGCTCAATGCCACATAGATAAATGATCCATAATTTTCAGCCATAGGACCGTTTTAGAATTATTAGGGCTGACAATAACTCAGTTGTTTAAGAATAATGATCCATATGGTTGGGGAAGCTTTTACATGATCTTTATTTTAAGCCATAGGACTGTTTTACCTTTATTGGGGATGAAAATGACTCACTGGAGGGGTCCATATATACCTCTTTTTTGTCAAGGTTCACCTAACTTTCACCCAAGATTCACTTCATAGTAGTTCAATGCCACATAGATAATGATCTTTATTTTCAGCCATAGGAGGGTTTTACATTTATTAGAGATGAAAATTACTCACATAAAAAAATAAAAAAAGGTTTCTTATCCTTGGGATAGCTTTTAGATTAACCCTTTAGCATGCGGTCCATTTATACCCCTTTTCAGTCAAGGTTCACATAACTTTCACCTAAGATTCTCTTCATAGTAGTTCAATGCCACATCGATAATGATCTTTATTTTCAGCCATAGGACGGTTTTACATGTATTAAGGATGAAAATTACGCACATAAAAAAAAAAATTAAAAAAGGGTTCTTTGGGATAGCTTTTAGATAAATCCTTTAGCATGGGGTCCATTTATACCTCTTTTCAGCCAAGGTTCACATAACTTTCACTTCATAGTAGTTCAATGCCACATAAATAATGATATTTATTTTCAGCCATAGGACTGTTTTACATTTATTAGGGATGAAAATAACTCCCTTAGGAACCTTATGGCTGGGAAAGCTTTTAAAGGAACCCATAGCATAGGGATCCAATGTATTCCTCTTTTCAGTCAAGGTTCACATAACTTTCACTTCATAGTAGTTCAATGCCACATAGATAATGATCTTTATTTTCAGCCATAGGACTGTTTTACATTTATTAGGGATGAAAATAACTCCCTTGGGAACCTTATGGCTGGGAAAGCTTTTAAAGGAACCCATAGCATAGGGATCCAATGTATTCCTCTTTTCAGTCAAGGTTCACATAACTTTCACCTAAGATTCACTTCATTGTAGTTCAATGCCACATAGATAATGATCTTTATTTTCAGCCATAGGACTGTTTTACATTTATTAGGGATGAAAATAACTCCCTTGGGAACCTTATGGCTGGGAACGCTTTTAAAGGAACCCATAGCATAGGGATCCATTTATACCGGTGTTCAGCCAGCTTTTCCCATAGGAAACACTCATTTACCCATTAAACCCCACCTGTGAAAGTTGTGTGAACCTTCCATGAAAACATGTATAAGTGGACCCCTAGGCATGAGCATGACCCTAATGTACTGTCCTAGCCCCATTCTGCCCACCTATACTTTAGTCAGCATAACTGAAGAGATTCATAGAGCTAACACACCAGGATCGTTTGGTTTGTACTATTAACCTTGATGAGAAAGCAGCTGGAAGGGGCATTGGTAGTAGAGTGCAGGTGAAAGAGATGATGGAGAGTGATGAGCAGGGAGAAGCTATTGTCGGGTATATTGCGGTAGACTGCTGTGTGCAGTGCTGGGCTTTCTCCCCCCAGTGCACCTGTCACCGCGATCACTGCAGTGTGGAAGGTGACAGCTCTGCCGGGATGGGGATGGATATAGGGGGGGTAATAGAAAGGCTCACACTTACTTGCACAGGGTGACAGCCCGGCGTTGTCCCTTTCAGCCGGGGAGATGAGGTCCTGTAAAGTCCGATCCTCCGGCCCCTCCATACTGAGTGCTGTCGGCTGTGGCTGTCAGAGATCGGCTGCTGGGTGCAGAAGAGGGGAGCACACACCTATAGAAGGAAGGGGCAGGTAGCAGAGAGGAGCAGCAGCAGCAGTGACGCCGCCGTGCCTAATGCACACCATTCTCCATGGATCGCCCCTGTGTCAGCGCACACCGCGCACACCTCTCCGACATCGATCCCCCCCTGTTGCTTCTCGATCAGCCTGCTGCAAGCCTCCCCCCTCTCCTCCACACCCAGCAATGAATGCCTGGGAAAACTAGGTGGCGGAATGATCAAACCGATCCGACAAATGCCAAACTTTAGCTGCGGCAGCAGTGAGGGATGTGATCGTCAGATGGTGTACAGGAGCTGTCCTCTGTGCTGAGCTCCCCATCGATCCACATCACAATGACACGGCTCCTTCAGCAGCAGCAGCATGCAACAGGTTGGATGTGGGAGCTGCTGACCTCATTACTACCCGAGCTGTCTGCTTCTGATACGCCTAATAAAAATCCTAATTGTTTCATGATTGACCTTCTGGGAAGACTGTGCCAAGCCTGAGCTGCAAAACTTCAACTGATCAACCAGATGACTTGCAAGGACGTGTCATAAAGACATTTTTTGGAACCAGCTCAGGTTCTCTAGATCTGCGTTTCTTGACCATTGATTTTATTTGCGGCACTTTGTAACCACTTCAGCTCTGGAGGGTTTTACCCCCCTTCATGTGCAGGCCATTTGTTTTTTTGCGATATGGCGCTGCGTTACCTTCAGGCTCCATGTACACGGGACGTTGTAAATGGCCGTTTAGGAGCAGTTGGGCGTTTTTTTTTCAGAAGCCCCTGAACCCATCTACATGTTATCTTATCTGTCCATGTACATTGGGTCGTTTACTGTCATTTGCAGGCAGTTGAGTTCAGGGACGTTTTTTGGAAAGCAATTATTTGCGTTCGAACGTGTGTTTCCCGGCGTTTCAAACGCAAAAACGCGGCCGAACTCGATGACCCGCATTTAGCGTTCGCGTTTTTCCATTTTAAGGCTCCATGTACACGGGATGCTGGAAATGGCCGTTTAGGAGCAGTTGGGCGTTTTTTTCAGAAGCCCCTGAACCCATCTACATGTTATCTTATTTGTCCATGTACACCAGGTCGTTTACAGTCATTTGCAGGCAGTTGCGTTCAGGGACTTTTTTTAGAACGCAATTATTTGCGTTCGAACGTGTGTTTCCCGGCGTTTCAAACGCACAAACGCGTCCGAACGCGTCTGAACGCGATGACCCGCGTTTAGCGTTCGCGTTTTTCCATTTTAAAGGGGAATAATTTTTTTGACCTCTAGGAACGCTTCTAAACGCAAACGCCGCTAAACACCCGCTAAACGCGGGTACAAACGCGACCGAACGGACGTTTCAAACGTCCTAAAAATTCCAGCATTCAAAGGGACTTTTAACAACGTCCCGTGTACATGGAGCCTAAAGGGGAATAATTTTTTTGACCTCTAGGAACGGTTCTAAATGCAAATGCCCGCTAAACGCGGGTGCAAACGCGACCTATTGGACATTTCAAACGTCCTAAAAATTCCAGCATTCAAAGGGAATTTTAACAACGTCCTGTGTACATGGAGCCTAAAGCCCCGTACACACGTACCGATCGTCGGCCGAACGATCGGCCGTCTTTTGTCCAGGGCTGTCGTGTCTGTTGAAAACTGCAAAAGACTGCACACGAATTTTGTCGGCCAACAACAGCCGACTGCAGAAGTGATGTCATGTGATGGTTAACTTTCCTGGTCTTTTTTCTTTTCTGAGCATGCCCAGTCTTGCAAATCTGCTGTCTGTCGGCCGAATTCTGTACTGACTGGCGAACAATTGGCCGTTCTGGTGTTGGCCAACAAAAATTTTAATGCTTGCACGACAGATTCTTTTCGGCCGAAAGTGCGCTGTCGGCTGTCGGAAGCATCATACTAACAAGCCTACAATCGGCCGATCGGTCGTCGGCCGAATCTTTACTGACAATTGTGCGGTTGCGCAACGCTGTACCCAAATAAAATGCATGTCCTTTTTCCCCCCCACAAATAGAGCTTTCTTTTGGTGGTATTTGTTTACCTAATTTTTTTTTTGTGTTATAAGCAAAAAAAGACCAACCATTTTGAAAAAAAAAAAAACAAAAAAAAAAATATATTTTTTACTTTCTGCTATAAAACATATTCAATAAAAAAATAAAAAATGTAAAAAATCGAATTTCTTCATCAATTAGGCCAATGTGTATTCTGGTACATATGTTTTGTAAAAAAAAAAAAAAAAAAAATCCCAATAAGCATATATTGATTGGTTTGCCCAAAATAGCATCTACAAACTATGGGATTATGGACATTTTAAGTTTTTTTATTTTTACTAGAAATGGCAGCGATCAGCTGCTTATAGCAGGGTTGCATGTTGTGGCAGACAAATCGGACATCTAACTTGACACCTTTTGGGGACCATTGACACTAAGGCTACTTTCACACTTGCGTGACTTGTCCTGCGACTTAGACTGCAAAGTCGCATGACAAGTCTAACCCCCTGATTTCCAATGAGTACCATTCTGTGCAACTTCGAGTCGCAGCGACTTCAAAGTAGTCCCTGCACTACTTTGTTCCAACTTTGATATGACTTGAGGTACATAGACCAGTGTGAAAGGGGCCTAATACAGTGATCAGTGCAAAAAAATATGCACTGTTACTGTACTAATGACACTGGCTGGGACGGGATTAATATTGGGAAATCAAAGGGTTAAATGTATTCTTCTTAGGGAGTGCTTGCTAGCTGTGTGTAGGGTGCTTGTACTGTGAAAACAGAGATACATGTTCCTGCTTAGCAGAAAAACAGGATCACAGCCTTCCCTTATCACAGAGCGACAATCTGCCTTGTTAACATAGGCACAGGGTCGCTGGTAGGGGGGACCACCAGTGATCTTGTAGGGGGCCCGAGCACACAGGGGGGCCCACACAGGGAAGGTGATTAGTGATGAACGCCATTGAAATCTTCCTCCAGCAGCTGAAAGCTGCTCTCTTCCCCTCTCCCTGCTGCCAGCTTTCATCTGCTGAGAAAGAGACAGTTGTCCCTCACTAATCCCCCTCCCTGTGTGGCCCCCCTCCCAGCACTGGCTCTAATTTTAGCTCTGCTCCTAAATTTGTTATCTCTGTAACTTTGTTTCTCTCTCTGCAGTTCTTCCTATACTCCTTGTCCCAGCCTGTATATTTTTTTCATCTCTCTCCCCCATTGCTCTGTCTTCCTAACACAGTCACAGCTGATCAGCTGCATTCCCATGGGATGAAGAATTTACTGTTACACCCTTCCATAGCGGTCTGTTATTTTGTCCCAATGCAGTTTAGTGTGCTTCGTGTAGCTGGGCTTCCCACTCCTCTCCCCCAGACTGGTTCCTGACCTATTCTTCTCACCTAAACTGTCAGTTCCCTATGCATCTATGTATCAACTCCTTCTATTTAACTATTTACTAACTGATCTGGCAGTAGTAAACTCCATCTTAGACATTTATATTGTATCTACAGGTAAATATCTCCTAAGCAAAACAGCCGGTGATAGCACCAGCGCATTTGCACTGCGCTCTCAATGGACGGCATACCATCCATTGAGAGAGCTGTGCTTTGACCATGACACTCGCGCGCATGCGTTTGAGCTGCATCATCGCAGTTTGGCCACGTGACTGGAGCCCAAGAAACCAGAGAGAAGACCAGATGAAGACGGAATCCTATAGTAGTGATAGCACACCACTGGAGAGATCTGTTTTTTAGGTTAGAAAAATATAATTAAGGGCTCATTCCCACGGGTACTCTGGCTGTTTGAAGGAGGGGTTTGGGCTCGAGCCGCCTGTCATTCTATAGGGATGCAGCACCTGTACGAACACAGCCGCGGGCCCTACTTGGACAGGTGTACACCTGCACCCCCACGTCTGTCAGATTAGGACCTGCAGCTGTGTTTGCACAGCGCCACGTGGCTCAAGTCACATAAATGAACCACTGATTCACACTGTACAGACCACAGCACCCATGTGCATGAGCAGAGGTGTAACTAGAACCTTCAGGGCCCAGTACAAGAAACCATGAAGGGCCCCCTTGACCCCTGGGGCGACCCAGCCCCATCTGTCACCTCCATACACCTGGATAGAAGAGGCAGCGGGGGCAGCATATAGAGGAACTGGTCCCCTACATTTTCTTCCTGCAGGGGGGATTGGTACCTCTATTTACTGCCCGTTGCCCCTCCTATCTAGGTGTACAGGGGTGAGGCATGGGCCCCCTAGAGCATGGGGTTGAAATGAAACGTAGCGGTGGTGGTAGTAATGGGGGGATGGAATGGGATGAGTGGCAGCAGTGATGGGGGGGATGGAATAAGTGGCAGTAGTAAAGGGATGGCTCGAGTGGCAGCTGTGGGGGTAATGGGATTAGTGGCAGCAGTAGTGGTGGGGTAGATGGAATGGGATGAGTGGCAGTGGTGGTGGTAGGGGGATGGGATGGGATGAGTGGCAGTGGCAGGAGGATAGGATGGGATGAGTGGCAGAGGTGATGGTGGGATGGAATCAGTGGCAGGGGTGGTGGTGGGATAGGATCAGTGGCAGCGGTGGTGGGATGGGATGAGTGGTAGTGGTAGTTATAGGGGATGGGATGAGTGACAGCCATGGTGGGGGGGATAGGAACAGTGGAAGCGGTGGTGGAGGGGATAGGAACAGTGGCAGCAGTGGTGGGAAGGAATCACTGGCACCGTTTGTGGTGGGATGGAATCAGTGGCAGGGTTGGTGGTGGGATGGGATCAGTGGCAGTGGTGGTGGTGGGATGAGATTAGTGGCAGCGGTGGTGGTGGGATGGGATCAGTGGCATGGGTGGGGGTTGGATGGGATTAGTGGCAGCGGTGGTGGTGGGGTGGAATGAGTGGCAGTGGTGGTGGTGAAAGGGATAGGATCAGTGGCAGCGGTGGTGAGGGGGGGGGGGGTGGGATCAGTGGCAGCGGTGGTGAGGGGGTGGGATCAGTGGCAGCGGTGGTGAGGGGGTGGGATCAGTGGCAGCAGTGGTGAGAGGGGTGGGATCAGTGGAATTATAGGTGGTGAAAGGTGTGGGAGGAGTGGCAGGGGTGGTGGTTAAGGGGGGTTGAATCAGTGGCAGCAGTGGTGGTGAACAGGCTGGGATCAGTGGCACCAGTGGTGACAGGGGGTAGGATTAGTGACATCAGTTGTGGTGAGGGGGTGGGATTAGTGACAGCAGTGGTGGTGATGGGGAGGGGTAGGATTAGTGGCAGCGGTGGTCATGAGGGGGTGAAATCAATGGCAGTGGTGGTGGAAAGGGGGTAGGATTAGTGACAGCGGTAGTGGTGAGGGGGGTTAGGATTAGTGAAAGCTGTGGTGGTGAGGGGGGATAGGATTAGTAACAGCCATAGTGGTGAGGGGGGGTAGGATTAGTGACAGTGGTGGTGGGGGTGAGGAGGTGGGATTAGTGACAATAGTGGTGGTGAGGGGGGTGGAATTAGTGACAGCTCTGGTGGTGAGGGGGTGGGATTAGTGAAAGCGGTGGTGGTGAGGGGGATGCGAATAGTGACAGCAATGGTGGTGAGGAGGTGGGATTAGTGACAGTGGTGGTGGTGAGGAGGTGGGATTAGTGACAGTGGTGGTGGTGAGGGGGTGGGATTATTGACAGCGGGGGTGGTGAGGGGGGGGTGGGATTAGCAACAGTGGTCGTGGTGAGGGGGGTGGGATTATTGACAGCGGGGGTGGTGAGGGGGGTGGGATTAGTGACAGTGGTTGTGGTGAGGGGGATGGGATTTGTGACAGCGGTGGTGGCGAGGGGGGGGGTGGGATTAGTGACAGTGGTGGTGGGGGTGAGGAGGTGGGATAAGTGACAATAGTGGTGGTGAGGGGGGTGAATTTAGTGACAGCTCTGGTGGTGAGGGGGTGGGATTAGTGACAGCGGTGGTGGTGAGGGGGATGCGATTAGTGACAGTGATGGTGGTGAGGAGATGGGATTAATGACAGTGGTGGTGGTGAGGAGGCGGGATTAGTGAAGGTGGTGGCGGTGAGGGGGTGGGATTATTGACAGCGGGGGTGGTGAGGGGGGTGGGATTAGTAACAGTGGTTGTGGTGAGGGGGGTGGGATTAGTGACAGTGGTTGTGGTGAGGGGGATTGGATTTGTGACAGTGGTGGTGGCGAGGGGGGGGTGGGATCAGTGGAATTGGAGGTGGGGAAAGGTGTGGGAGCAGTGGAAGGGGTGGTGGTTAAGGGGGGTTGAATAAGTGGAGGCAGTGGTGGTGAACAGGCTGGGATCAGTGGCAGCAGTGGTGACGGGGTAGGATGAGTGGCATCGGTTGTGGGGAGGGGGTGGGATTAGTGACAGCAGTGGTGGTGATAGGGAGGGGTAGGATTAGTGACAGCGGTGGTCATGAGGGGGTGAAATCAATGACAGTGGTGGTGGAAAGGGGGTAGGATTAGTGACAGCGGTAGTGGTGAGGGGGTTTAGGATTAGTGACAGTGGTGGTGGTGAGGGGGGGTAGGATTAGTGAAAGCTGTGGTGGTGAGGGGGTTTAGGATTAGTGACAGTGGTGGTGGTGAGGGGGGGTGGGATTAGTGAAAGCTGTGGTGGTGAGGGGGGATAGGATTAGTGACAGCGGTGGTCATGAGAGGGTGAAATCAATGACAGTGGTGGTGGAAAGGGGGTAGGATTAGTGACAGCGGTAGTGGTGAGGGGGTTTAGGATTAGTGACAGTGGTGGTGGTGAGGGGGGGTGGGATTAGTGAAAGCTGTGGTGGTGAGGGGGGATAGGATTAGTAACAGCCATGGTGGTAAAGGGGGGGGGTGGGATTAGTGACAGCGGTGGTGGTGAGGGGGATGCGATTAGTGACAGCGATGGTGGTGAGGAGGTGGGATTAGTGACAGTGGTGGTGGTGAGGAGGTGGGATTAGTGACAGTGGTGGTGGTGAGGGGGTGGGATTATTGACAGCAGGGGTGGTGAGGGGGGTGGGATAAGTAACAGTGGTTGTGGTGAGGGGGGTGGGATTATTGACAGCGGGAGTGGTGAGGGGGGTGGGATTAGTGACAGTGGTTGTGATGAGGGGGATGGGATTTGTGACAGCGGTGGTGGCGAGGGGGGGTGGGATTAGTGACAGTCGTGGTGGGGGTGAGGAGGGGGGATAAGTGACAATAGTGGTGGTGAGGGGGGTGGAATTAGTGACAGCTCTGGTGGTGAGGGGGTGGGATTAGTGACAGCGGTGGTGGTGAGGGGGATGCGATTGGTGACAGCGGTGGTGGTGTGGTGAGGAGGTGGGATTAGTGACAGTGGTGGTGGTGAGGAGGTGGGGTTAGTGACAGCGGTGGTGGTGAGGGGGGTGGGATTAGTAAAAGTGGCGGTGGTGAGGGGGTTGGGACTAGTGACAGCGGTGGTGGTGAGGGGTTGGGATTAGTGAAAGCGGCGGTGGTGAGATTAGTGACAGCAGTGGTGGTGAGGGGGGAGGGATTAGTGGCAGCGGTGGGGGTGAGGGGGTGGGATTAGTGGCAGCGGTAGTGGTGAGGGGGGTGGGATTAGTGACAGTGGTGGTGGTGAGGAGGTGGGATTAGTGACAGCGGTGGTGGTGAGGGGGGTGGGATTAGTGAAAGTGGCGGTGGTGAGGGGTTGGGACTAGTGACAGCGGTGGTGGTGAGGGGGGTGGGATTAGTGAAAGCGGCGGTGGTGAGGGAGGTGGGATTAGTGACAGCGGTGGTGGTGAGGGGGGTGGGATTTGTGGCAGCAATGGGGGTGAGGGGGGTGGGATTAGTGGCAGCAGTGGTGGTGAGGGGGGTGGGATTAGTGGCAGCGGTGGGGGTGAGGGGGGTTGGATTAGTGGCAGCGGTGGTGGTGGTGGTGGTGAGGGCAGTGGGATTAGTGAAAGAGGTGGTGGTGAGGGGGGTGGGATTAGTGATAGTGGTGGTGGTGAGGGGGGTAGAATTATTGATAGTGGTGGTGGTGAGGGGGTGGGATTAGTGGCAGCGGTGGTGGTGAGGGGGGTGGGATTAAAGACAGCGGTGGTGGTGAGGGGAGTGGGATTAGTGGTGGTGGTGATGAGGGGGGGGGTCAGGATTAGTGACAGCGGTAGCGGTGGTGATGGTGAGGGGGGTGGGATTGGTGACAGCAGTGGTGGTGAGGGGGATGGGATTAGTGACAGCGGTGGTGGTGAGGGGGGTGGGATTAGTGGCAGAGGTGGGGGTGAGGGGTTGGGATTAGTGGCAATGGTGGTGGTGAGGGGTTGGGATTAATGGCAGTGGTGGTGGTGAGGGGGGTGGGATTAGTGGTGGTGGTGAGGGGGTGGGATTAGTGGCAGTGGTGGTGGTGTGGGGAGTGGGATTAGTGGTGGTGGTGAGGGGGGTGGGATTAGTGGTGGTGGTGAGGGGGTGGGATTAGTGGCAGTGGTGGTGGTGTGGGGAGTGGGATTAGTGGAAGAGGTGGTGGTGAGGGGGGTGGAATTAGTGATAGTGGTGGTGGTGAGGGGTGGTAGGATTAGTGATAGTGGTGGTGGTGAGGGGGGTGGGATAAGTGGCAGCGGTGGTGGTGAGGGGGGTGGGATTAAAGACAGCGGTGGAGGTGAGGGGGTGGGATTAGTGGTGGTGGTGGTGAGAGGGGGGTCAGGATTAGTGACAGCTGTAGCAGTGGTGGTGGTGAGGGCGGTGGGATTGGTGACAGCAGTAGTGGTGAGGGGGTGGGATTAATGACAGCGGTGGTCATGAGGGGGATGCAATTTGTGACAGCGATGGTGGTGAGGAGGTGGGATTAGTGACAGTGGTGGTGGTGAGGAGGTGGGATTAGTGACAGCGGTGGTGGTGAGGGTGGTGGGATTAGTGACAGTGGTTGTGGTGAGGGGGGTGGGATTAGTGACAGTGGTGGTGGCGAGGGGGGGTGGGAATAGTGACTGCGGTGGTGGTGGTGAGGGGGTGGGATTAGTGGCAGCGGTGGTGGTGAGGGGGGTGGGATTCATGGCAGCGGCGGTGGTAAGGGGGTGGGATTAGTGGCAGTGGTGGAAGTGAGGGGGGTGGGATTAGTGGCAGCAATGGTGGCGGTGAGGGGAGTGGGATTAGTAATAGTTGTGGTGGTGAGGGGGGTAGGATTAGTGATAGTGGTGGTGGTGAGGGGGGTGGGATTAGTGGCAGCGGTGGTGGTGAGGGGGGTGGGATTAGTGGCAGTGGTGGTAGTGAGGGGGGTGGGATTAGTGGCAGTGGTGGTAGTGAGGGGGGTAGGATTAGTGATAGTTGTGGTGGTGAGGGGGTAGGATTAGTGATAGTGGTGGTGAGGGGGGTGGGATTAGTGGCAACGGTGGTGGTGAGGGGGTCGGGATTAAAGACAGCGGTGGGGTGAGGGGGTGGGATAAGTGACAGCGGTGGTGGTGAGGAGGTGGGATTAGTGAGTGTGGTGGTGGTGAGGAGGTGGGATTAGTGACAGCGGTGGTGGTGAGGGGGGGTGGGATTAATGACAGCGGGGGTGGTGAGGGGAGTGGGACTAGTGACACCGGTGGTGGTGAGGGGGGTGGGATTAGTGAAAGCGGTGGTGGTGAGGGGGGTGGGATAAGTGACAGCAGTGGTGGTGAGGGGGGTGGGATTAGTGGCAGTGGTGAGGGGGGTGGGATTAGTGGCAGCGGTGGTAGTGGGGGGGGTGGGATTAGTGGCAGTGGTGGTGGTGAGGGGGGTGGGATTAGTGGTAGCGGTGGTGGTGGTGGTGGTGAGGGGAGTGGTATTAGTGAAAGAGGTGGTGGTGAGGGGGGTGGGATTAGTGATAGTGGTGGTGGTGAGGGGGGTAGGATCAGTGATAGTGGTGGTGGTGTGGGGGGTTAGATTAGTGGCAGCGGTGGTAGTGAGGGGGGTAGGATTAAAGACAACGGTGGTGGTGAGGGGCGGTCGGGATTAGTGACAGCGGTAGCGGTGGTGGTGGTGAGGGGGATGGGATTGGTGACAGCAGTGGTGGTGAGGGGGGTGGGATTAGTTACAGCGGTGATGGTGAGGGGCGTGGGATTAGTGGCAGCGGTGGGGGTGAGGGGGGTGGGATTAGTGGCAGTGGTGGTGGTGAGGGGGGTGGGATTAGTGGCAGTGGTGGTGGTGAAGGGGGTGAGATTAGTGGCAGCGGTGGTGGTGGTGGTGAGGGGAGTGATATTAGCGAAAGAGTTGGTGGTGAGGGGGGTGGGATTAGTGATAGTTGTGGTGGTGAGGGGGGTAGGATTAGTGATAGGGGTGATGATGAGGGGGGTGGGATTAGTGGCAGCAGTGGTGGTGAGGGGGTCGGGATTAAAGACAGCGGTGGGGGTGAGGGGGGTGAGGGGGGTGGGATTAGTGACAGCGGTGGTGGTGAGGAGGTGGGATTAGTGACATTGGTGGTGGTGAGGAGGTGGGATGACAGCGGTGGTGGTGAAGGGGGGTGGGATTAGTGACAGCGGGAGTGGTGAGGGGAGTGGGACTAGTGACAGTGGTGGTGGTGAGGGGGTGGGATTAGTGAAAGCGGTGGTGGTGAGGGGGGTGGGATAAGTGACAGCGGTGGTGGTGAAGGGGGTGGGATTAGTGGCAGCGGTGGGGGTGAGGGGGTGGGATTAGTGGCAGCGGTGGTAGTGAGGAGGGTGGGATTAGTGGCAGTGGTGGTGGTGAGGGGGGTGGGATTAGTGGCAGCGGTGGTGGTGGTGGTGAGGGAAGTGGGATTAGTGAAAGAGGTGGTGATGAGGGGGGTAGGATTAGTGATAGTGGTGGTGGTGTGGGGGGTTAGATTCGTGGCAGCGGTGGTGGTGAGGGGGGTAGGATTAAAGACAACGGTGGTGGTGAGGGGGGTGGGATTGGTGGTGGTGGTGGTGGTGAGGGGGGGTCAGGATTAGTGACAGCGGTAGCGGTGGTGGTGGTGAGGGGGGTGGGATTGGTTACAGCAGTGGTGGTGAGGGGGGTGGGATTGGTTACAGCAGTGGTGGTGAGGGCGGTGGGATTAGTGACAGCGGTGGTGGTGAGGGGCGTGGGATTAGTGGCAGCGGTGGGCGTGAGGGGGGTGGGATTAGTAGCAGTGGTGGTGGTGAGTGGGGTGGGATTAGTGGCAGTGGTGGTGGAGAAGGGGTGGGGTTAGTGGCAGCAGTGGTGGTGGTGGTGAGGGGAGTGATATTAGTGAAAGAACACACCTCACCTGTATGCACGTAGCCCCCTCACACTTTTACGCTCTCAACCCTCCCCATACCTGTAAGCACTCAGCCACTCTCATACCTGTACGCACTCAACCCACCTCACATCTGTACTAGGGATAGACCGATATGGTTTTTCCAGGGCCGATACTGATACCGATATTTTGGTATACATCCTCTTGTACATGAAAAGCCCTCATTGTGTCAAAGACTCCTCATCGCCACAGAGTCTCCCCATCACATCAGAATCCACGCATCACAAAGTGTCCCAATCACACAATCCCCCATCACAGAGCCCCCCAGTCGTACTCCCCCCACCCCCATTACAGAGCCAACTCCACAATCACACTGTTCCTTATTCAAATCAGATCCAGCAGTGGGGGCTGAGTGCAACAGGTGGAGATGGTCTGAAGAAGGCAGTCCTCCATCTTCTCCAGAATGCTGGGAGATGCCCTGCGTGCCACCTACCTTGAGTAATGTAGTACCATTGGGCAGGTACACCAACCACCATTACCATAGCAATGAATTATGCTGTGCTTCTTGACCCTAGAGTCAGTGGCCAAACTACCAGGGTACCAGCAGTCACACTTGGGACTGGGCCCTAGAGTTCCACCACTGTGGGGGGGGGCACCGTTCTATCATTGTGAGAGAGGGGGGCCTGCCCCGCCCCGCCCGCATTTCTGTCACTGCGAGAGGAGGAGGCCCACCCCCGCCTGTTGTGTCACTACGAGGGGAGGGGGCGGTCCCTGCAAGAGAAGGGGGCCCACGCCCGCCCATTCTGTCAGTGGCTTAGAGCCTGTACTTACAGTCCCTTCTACTTCACATGGATAGGAGACAGCAGATCTTCTCCTCCCACCCCTCTCCTGTGTGCACCGTTGGAAGTGTGAATGATCACATTCAGCTGCTGAGCTTCACACTCCCCGCTGTGCACACAGGAGAGGAGCGGGAGGAGAAGGGGCAGATCGGCTGTCTCCTATTCGTGTGAGGAAGGAGGGACTGTCAGTGCAGGCTGAGCTGTATAAGAGAGGCACTCTCAGCTCAGAGTACTGCTGATGGGCACTGATAGGCAACATTGATGAGCACTTATAAGTGGCACTGATAAGCAGGATTTATAGGCACTGATAGGCAGATGCGTAACTAGAACCTTCAGGGCCCAGGGGCAAGAAACCATGAATGGCCCCCCTGACCCCCCCTTCCATCCAAGTGACAGCCTTCCAGTTTTTGAAGGGCGTCCATGGACATCCCTCCAGAATTCTGCCTCCCACATGCCCCCTGGGGCGGGCATCCAGCATGCTCTGTGACTGCTGTGTTCTTCGGACAACCACAGTTGCCCTTTACCATGTGATCAGCTGATCACATGTAAACAGACTTGTCGGTTATCTTCACTCCTTTCTTCCCACGCTGTGTTTGTGTGAGAAAAGGAGAGCCGTTAACCAGCAAGACTGTCAGTACATTGTTTACACTGATAATCAGGGCTCTGATCATCAGTGTCCTGATTATCAGTGCAGCCCCATCAGTGCTGCCTATCAGTGCTACCTATCTGTGCTCATGAATGCCGCCTATCAGTGCTCATCAATGCCGTCTATCAGTGCCCATTAGTGCTGCCCATCAGTGCCACTAATTAGTGCTCATTAATGTTGCCTATCAGTGCTCATCAATGCCGCCAATCAGTGCACCTCAATGCTGCCTATCAGTGCTCATCAATGCCAATGGGCACTGATAGGGGGCATTGATGAGCACTGATAGCACTGATAGGCGGCATTAATGAGCACTAAGTGGCACTAATGGGCAACATTGATGAGCATTGATAAGTGGCACTGATGGGCAGCACTGATAGACAATACTGATAAGCACTGATAGGCAGCATTGATGAGCACAGATATGCGGCATTCATAAGCACTGATAGGTGGCACTGATAGGCAGCATTGATGAGCACTGATCAGTGGCATTAATGAGCTCTGATAGGCGGCATTGATGAGCACTGATAAGTGACACTGATAGGTAGCACTGATGAGCACTGATAGGTGGCATTGATGAGCACTGAAAGGTGGCACTGATAGGCATCATTAATGGGCACTGATAGGCAGCATTGATGAGGACTGATAGGCAGCACTGATGGGCACTGATAGGCGGTATTGATGAGCACTGATTGGTGGCACTGATAGGTTGCATTCATGAGCACTCATAGGCAGCATTAATGGGCACTGATAGGCGGCATTGATGAGAACTGATAGGTGGCATTCATGAGCAATGATAGGTAGCGCTGATAAGCAACACTGATGGGGCTGCACTGATAATCAGGACACACAAAAAGATGTGTTGAGTCCAAACTGAAAAAAGACTGCTCCAGGCGAGGTAATGTCAGGTGCTGGTCGGAAACTGTTAGATCAAAAAGAAGATGACCGCACTCCGAAATGAAATCAAACAGGAGTATATTTATTCCACATCAAAAATAGGCATCAAACTGCAAACTGTGAGACATAGGACAAAAAAGGTAGACGCGTTTCACGACTGAGAATGTTGCTTTCTCATTACCAAGATCATTCTGAGTGTGCACAGACCAAAGATAAAGATACATATGCAGCTGAAGGTGATAAACTTAATTAGAGGTTTATAGAAGTGAACCGCTGCTGGATATCAATGGTCTGATTGCACAGATAGAATGACCCCCAATCACACCAAAAACACATAAATGAAGATCAAGTGCATATTACTATAATTTGCAAAAAACACAATCCAAATGATTGCTGTGACACACAAACATAATCAATATAATTCACATCAATATATTATTATTCATATATACGCAAAAATTGTGAATAAGTAGTTGAAAAATATGTATATAAATAGATTGATGAAAATATTATGTGAAACTATGTGAAAATAGTAGTGTAACCGTGTAAAAACATTATTAGTGATATGAGTGCCTCCTGTGAAGTTCTATAAATGAAAAAGAACATGTAAAAAACAAGAAAAGTGCACAAAAATCACTAATCCATGTCGGAAAACCAAAGACCGATATTCAATACCTCAGTGTAAAAAGAGGAATTTAGATTTGAAATGCCCATCGAGAAAAACTCCAACCATGGTGGTGAATAAGGAAATGTAAGTGAACACTGATTAGAAATATATGTGTTATATGGAAAATGTAAAAAAGTGTTTGAATAGTATGGAGTGGTTTGATTATAATGAGGAAACATATGATGTGAATGACATATAATATTTCATTAACATACATTCCAAAACTTTGTTTAAAACCACAAAACTATAGAAACAAATTAATGTTGCTAGTTGGTTATATGGATACATATAATACCAAGATAGTAAAAGAAAGATGGGATGGGAGAAAGGAAACTAGCCGGTAACAATGGGTCAAACTACATGGCAATTCATTGGGTATACATAAACCCGTATTTAATTAGCCTATATTGCTGCCGAAAAACCGGTACCTTCGATCGGCCAGTGTATGGGTGATGCAGGAGTGTATGCAATGCAGATCTGTCAAAAAAATGGTCCTGAAGATATATAGAACCTTCGATCTAACTAAAGATCATTATGGAACAAAAAAAGAAAAGGACCTGACATGCTGTAAATGCATATAGCCATAGCTGTAATATAATTTATTAATAAATAGAAAAAACAAGCAAAAACAAAAAAGGCTGCTATGTACTCCTGCACGACCACTGCACGGAAGAAAGGAGATTGGGAAACTTATTTTTGGATGAGTCACCTATAATTGAAGAAACAAGATATAAAATCGTATCCAAAACACGTATAAATATACATATGCATATACACGTATATGTGTCAAACATGCATATATATATATAATATAAAATTTAAACAATGGATGTTCAACATTCACTATCAATTACATGTCTGGAAAAACTCATATGTGGGTTAACCAGGGGAAACAAAGACTAATGTTATATGTATATAAATATATAATGTTTATCTTGGCCATATCTACTCAAAAATTAGAGAAATGGTAAGAAGAAGAAGGGGAGAGGGGAGGGGAAGTAGTCAGGAATTGTGACTATGAACACCTGTATATATAACATATTAGAAAAGTTATAGAAGATATAAAAGTAGTGAAAACTCACAATATAAAGAAAATGTTTGTAAATGCAAATATGATTATAATTATAATGGTATTAAATAATACAATCACTGTGACAGAAAAATGATGGGAATACGAATGGGATGGAAATCTATGATGTATAAATATCATATATAAATATAAAAATACATAAATAATTCATATTGATGATGATGAACATGGCAATAAATATTGATAAATATAGATGTAAAAAATAGATGTAAAAAATGTGTAGATGTAAAAAATATATAAATATATATATACTCAAAGACACATAAAAAATGTATCTAAAATACATCTAAAAAAAATCATCAATAAATATATATGAATGCATGTAAAATCAGGTATAAAAATGTGTCACATCCCATTCAAAATTCATGCCCTCAGGTTGACGTGTACGGAGCTTGTATATCCAGGAAACTTCCCTTTTGCAGAGTATCTGGAATATGTCCCCCCCCCCCCCCTTTTTGGTCTTAAAACTTTCTCTATTACCTGAACCGTGACTAGAGAGGTATCGCCACTATGTAAGTTATTAAAGTGGCGGGCCACATTGGTGGATTTTAGGCATCGAATGTCACTTTAGTGTTCTCTAAATCTGTCTTTAAGTTTCCTAGTGGTTCTACCCACATATTGTGCTGGACAAATTCTACAGGAAACAAGATAAACAATATATTCAGTATTACAATTAAAGAATTTATTGATTTTAAAAATCCTGCCACTGGTAGAGGACTGAAAGTGGGAACCTGTCAAAATGTGGGGACAAGTAATGCAGTCTCGTACCCCACATTTGTAGTTGCCCTTACAGTGTAGCCATGTTAGGGATGTAGGGTTGGTCTCAGTAGAAAACAAACTGGGAGATAAAATATTGCCCAATGTGACCGCTCTTTTAGCTACAATATTAACACCCTGATCCAGGATACTTTCACAGGTGCTGTCTGTGTGTAAAATTGGGAGATGTTTTCTAATAATTGACTTAATTTGATTGAATTCTAGACTGTAGGGAAGTGCTAATGTTAAAGAGGGTATAATTCTATTCTTCTTGTAATTATTCTTTTTGTTCTTATTATAATTTTTTATATTCTTTTTAGAATTATTTATATTATGTAATCTCTCTTTTGTTAGTGTATCTGAGGAATCCAGAGAATGGTCATGATGTATATTTAATTGACTAGACCCTTTTGGCTGTAATAAGTCTGTTCGGTTTTTCTCCAGAGCCAGATGGTATGCTCTGTCCAGCATCCATCTGGGATAGCCTCTCTGGAGAAACCGTTGATATAAAGAGAAAGATTCCTGTTTAAACGTGACCATATCACTACAGATTCTCCTTAATCTAAGGAACTGCCCTACTGGTATCCCTTTTATGGTATGGAGAGGATGTCCCGATTTGGCATGTAGTAAACTGTTACCTGCCTGGGGTTTTCTATAAAGAGTAGAGGTGACTTTATTACCCTCATGGTTTAAGCTTACATCCAAAAATGTCATTTTGTCTGGGCTGATTGATCCCGTAAATACCAGGTTTAGTTCATTATCATTCAGAAAGTGTAAGAATGTATCAAGCTCAATAGACTTATGGCACACAAACAGTAGATCGTCTATATAACGAAGGTATAAATAAGTGTGTTCCCTATATGGGTTCATACCCCCAAAGATGCGGGACCTCTCCCACCAACCCATATAAAGGTTGGCTAGGGAGGGGGAGAACTTGGCTCCCATCGCTGCCCCGCATCTTTGGAGGTAAAACACACCATCAAAAGAGAAATAATTGTGCTTAAGTAAATAGTTGAGAACCTCCACTATATAGGTCCGCAAAACAGGAGAAATGTCCGTGAAAACCTCTAAAGTATGACTGATCGCCTCCAAGGCTAATGAATGTGGAATAGACGAATACAAACTGGACACGTCACATGTGATCCAGTTGTATTCGTTAGACCAAACAAAAGTATCCATAATATTCAACAAATGATTAAAATCTTTTAGATAGATTGGAAGGGTGTGTACCAGATGTTGGAGTTGTCCATCCAACCATTCTCCCAGGCGCTCGTTCAGAGAGCCAATACCTGATACTATTGGTCGTCCATGAACTGGATCCAGTCCCTTGTGTATCTTGGGCAGGTGATGAAAAATTGGTACTATGGGAAAATTCTGAATCATATTTTCGAATTCTTTGACAGAGAAGGCTCCTTATATGTCATTCACATCATATGTTTCCTCATTATAATCAAACCACTCCATACTTGATCTTCATTTATGTGTTTTTGGTGTGATTGAGGCTCATTCTATCTGTGCAATCAGACCATTGATATCCAGCAGCGGTTCACTTCTATAAACCTCTAATTAAGTTTATCACCTTCAGCTGCATATGTATCTTTATCTTTGGTCTGTGCACACTCAGAATGATCTTGGTAATGAGTAAGCGACATTCTCAGTCGTGAAACGCGTCTACCTTTTTTGTCCTATGTCTCACAGTTTGCAGTTTGATGCCTATTTTTCATGTGGAATAAATATACTCCTGTTTGATTTCATTTCGGAGTGCGGTCATCTTCTTTTTGATCTAATCAGGACACACAGACACAGTGTGGAAAGAAAGGAGTGCCGATAACCGACAAGTCTGTTTACATGTGATCAGCTGTTCACATGGTAAAGGGCCACTGTGATTGTCCGAAGAACACAGCAGTCACAGAGCATGCTGGATGCGCACCCCAGGGGGGCATGTGGGAGGCAGGATTCTGGGGGGATGTCCATGGATGCCCTCCCAGAACTAGAAGCCTGGAGCTCAGATGGAAGGGGGGGTCAGGGGGGCTTTTCATGGTTTCTTGCATTGGGACCCTGAATGTTCTAGTTACGCCTCTGCCTAGAGTGTCTTTGGTTGTTATGTTGCTAGCGGCTGGCCCATCCACACCATGGCAACTTATGATGCTGATCCTGGGCAACTGGGTCCCGTACTTGAAGCACAACTTAGGGCATTTTTTCTCAACCTTCTTAACATGGAGATATCATTAAAATAACTTGAAAGTAATAATAAAGTAATTTCTTTAAAAATTCATTAGATACCAATTACTTAGTTGGGTGAGGTGTACTGTATATCTTTTTTCCTCTTCTGTTTTCCATTAGTTTCTGTCTAGTGGACACCCCTCCCGCTTTTTTTTTCTTTTTTTGTCTCCTTTCCTGCTCCTTGCAAACACATTCTATTGACTATTTATAGATGTCCCTACACTTCTAAAATATCTACATCATGCCAGAATTGAAATGGCTCTGCCTAAATGTTAAATAGTAAAACACCACACAAAAGAGGTCACATCCCTGTAGGAAAGTTGGAGAATGCAGACCCAACAAAACTTCCTAAACTCACCAATTTCTGATTTCCTTACACAGCTATTCCCCTGATTTGAATTTCAAAATAGTTAGCATCCCTATTTCTAGAACTATTCAGTAGTCTGACCAACCTGCTGATGACACGGGTCGGTCTCTTTTCCTTATACAGTTACATAGTTAGTCTTGTCTTCCTTAAGAGGTGTAACCACTGGCACTCTGTCACCATTGCCAACATTTATAGCCCTAGTACTAGTCAACTTGGCTTCCTGGAACACTGCTTTTACGCTCTTTACAACTTTGGCCCGTGGATTGTGGGAGGAGACTTCAATGTGACCCTAGACGTACTCTTAAACATCTCTTGGGGCTCCTTTTAATTGACCTATGTCTGGAGCACCTTGTAGATGTCTGAATGCATAGTGATACTTTAGATTCTACCTTTTATTTACCTTCATGTAACTCACATATTTATACCATTTAGACTATTTCCTCATCTACTGTACAGCTTCTAGTATCAGTCATGGTTATTTCTGATCACCCTTCTGGCACAATCTTTCTCACTTTAGAAGAATGAAAGCAAAAGGCTGAATAATGGAGGCTAAATGAAAGACAGATTCAAAGTGACCAGGCTAAACAGTAACATGGGCAGGAACTTTGGGAATACTTCCTGTCTTATGACACCCCAAAGTGTTGCCAATGGTGGTGTGGGAAGCACATACGTGTGTTATATGTGACCTTTATATGGAAAAGAGCTTTTGAGAATAAAAGAGCTTTTTTGGCCAAACTTCTCTTTTTGATCACAGAAGTGTGCATACTTGTGCTCTCCTGTGACTCAGAATAACAGATCGGCTCCAGGCTCTGGAAGAATCTCAACAGTAATGTCAGAATCCATGCAGAAGCCTGCTCAGCAGCTGGCTCAGCCTCTCAGAGCACCACTGAGAGGCTGAGCCATCTGCTCCCACTCCCTCCCTAGCCTAGTGCTCCAGTGAGCGCTGAAGGAGCAGAGTGGAAAGAAGTGAATGATAGTCAGTGCTCTTTGCTCCTGGATGACTGAAAACTGTCATGTTCTTTCCTCTCCTGATAAAGGTTTTACATAAATGAAGAAAGGCTAATCATTGTAAGCAACCCTGTCAGGGTTTGTCTCAACCTTCTAACTGCCCTTTTTGCTGGACAGCTTGGCCGGTTAAATGAAGTAGAAAAATAACAGATTTACTAGTCAGGTCACCAGGTAAAAACAAAACAAATGGAAAAAGCCTAAAAAGAAAGCTAAACTAGCCACCACATTTAAGGATATATTGCATTTTTGCTTTTGAGTTTAGATAAGGTTTAAGCAATGACCATTAGCTGTTATTCTGTGGGGAAAATACAGGCCAGATCCTTTATTTTCTGGATGCACCCCTGCATCACGTGCATGTGCTTTATTGTGAGATGCTTCAGTTTAGCTTTTCCTTTAACTGTTTGCCTGTCATGAAGAAGTGTGTGTAGTTGTGTGAGTGTGTGATTTACATTTAGCATTCTTATGTTTTAAGTCTCTAGTGCTTCCTAGCAGGGCCTTGGCTTGTGCAGAGGAACCTCTCCTAGAGAGACCTTGTCCTAAGGTTGTATTATTCTTCTCTTGCACCTTTAAAGGAATGCAGGCTCAGACTTGAATTTAATTTAACCATTCATTAAAACTTAGTAGTGAGATGGAGGATAGAAGGAGGTGTAATACCCAGGTGTAATACCCTGTTGTTCCTCATTTAGCATTCACTAGGACGGGTTACCGCATCTAGAAACATAACACAGAACTTATTCTTGAGCACATCAGCCACAAAACTTGAGGGTCTAATTTTTCCCTGCTCCAGTGGCCTTCAGGTAAACTGCCTTGAAGGGCTTTTAAGGCTGCGTTCACATCTAGGCGTTGCTATTTTATATGCGTTTTACAGGCGTTTTACAGGCGTTATTTATAGGCGTTTTTACAAGCATTTTACAGGCGTTTTTACAGGCGTTTTTTTTTGCAGGTGTTTGGAGGAGGCAAGGTGTTTGGGGTACTTTGACGTAGTGGTGGGCTTGAGCACGATATGGCCATATGGTGGGACCAAATCCCCATTTTTATTTATGGATTGTCTTCATATTTGATAGTCATTTCTTTTGCATGTGTGCACTATTCTTTTTTAATATGCATGTCGCTTTGTTCATAGCTGCACCAGCTTTAGAAATACATGTTCAGGGATTGCTCCCCCAACTTTTTGCTTGTTTATTATGTATTTGGTCTGACCAGACTTCTGTGGTTGAGCGCCCCCCCACCCACCCACACACACCTGTACTCTATCAGTGTCCACTATCAAGTAGATATAGGAGGAGTCCCTTGTAGTGCATTAGCACATCTCTCCCAGCAAGGAGTGTTGTCTCCAAGGGTTAGAGAGGCTGGATTCATCCTTTTTTATGGATAGTGTAGGACCCACTGATAATGGGGTACTTTGACGTAGTGGTGGGCTTGAGCACGATATGGCCATATGGTGGGACCAAATCCTCATTTTTATTTATGGATTGTCTTCATGTTTGATAGTCATTTCTTTTGCATGTTTGCGCTATTCTTTTTTAATATGCATGTCGCTTTGTTCATAGCTGCACCAGCTTTAGAAATACATGTTCAGGGATTGCTCCCCCAACTTTTTGCTTGTTTATTATGTATTCGATCTGACCAGACTTCTGTGGTTGAGCACCCCCCCCCCCCCCACCACACCTGTACTCTATCAGTGTCCACTATCAAGTACATATAGGAGGAGTCCCTTGAAGTGCATTAGCACATCTCTCCGACTCCCAGCAAGGAGTGTTGTCTCCAAGGGTTAGAAAGGCTGGATTCATCCTTTTTTATGGATAGTGTAGGACCCACTGACAATGGGGTACTTTGACGTAGTGGTGGGCTTGAGCATGATATGGCCATATGGTGGGACCAAATACCCATTTTTATTTATGGATTGTCTTCATATTTGATAGTCATTTCTTTTGCATGAGTGCACTATTCTTTTTTAATATGTTTGGAGGAAGGCATTGACATCTAACAAAAACGCCTGTAATCTGCCCAAAATGAAGCTCATGTACTTTTTGGAGCATAGGGCGCGTTGCTCAAGGCGTCGTAACGCTCAGATGTGAACAGGGGCCATTGAAATGAATAGGATTTTTCTTGTTGGGCATTTTTTGAGCTGATCCTTAGAGCTGAAAAACGCCCCAAAAACGCCTACATGTGAACTTAGCCTATGGATCCTTCCAAAACAAGGTTTACAACAAATTTACCAGGGGTGGGCCAACTGACCTGACAGGCAGAATTTCCAGCAACACACCCCCTAATAAGGACTCTGGAGTCTCCTCAACATAGCCACTGGCAGGTAATGCAGGTAATGTAAAAACAAAACTACATATACTCTGTGTCTTGCAAGAGACCTTGCAAAAATACAAAGAGCACTACTAGATAAACGGGGGATAGGGAAAGCATCTATACTTTAGAATTCCGGCATTAAGCCTTTCATCTTTGGTAAGACAGTTGCCAAGGTGGCTAAACCATTAGAGAGATGCTGGAACTACAGTTTTTTTTTTTTATTGGAACACTGAGAATGATTATTAAAGTGATTGTAGAGTCTAATTTTTTTTTTTTTTTTTAACTATCAAACATATTATACTTACCTCCTCTGTGCAGTTGATTTTGCACAAAGCAGTCTGGATCCTCCTCTTCTTGGGTCCCTCTTCGCTGCTCCTGCCACCTCCCTTCTGTTGAGTGACCCCGCAGTAAGCAGCTTGCTATGGGGACACCCGAGCCAACGTGTGTCCATTCAGGCATGGAGCTGTTGCCCGGCCCCACCCCCTCTCGCCTGATTAGCTAACTGGCTTTGATTGACAGCATCAGGAGCCAATGGCACTGCTGCTGTGTCTCAGCCAATCAGGAGGGTGCGTCCTGGATGGCCGAGGGACTCATGGACATCGCTGGATAGAGATGGGGCTCAGGTAAGTATTAGGGGCGGTTGCTATATGCAGAAGGCTTTTTATCTTATTGCATAGAATGCATTAAGATAAAAAATACCTTCCTGCCTTTACAACTCCTTTAAGGTATACATGGAAGAACCTCTTACTTAGGCCTTATGTTGAGCGAGTGAACTTATGAGACAGTTCATATTAATGTCAACTGTACTGGAAGCCATAAAAAAAAAAAAGATCTTGTGTTATCCCAGACTTTAGGGTCTAGCCACATTTGTGTTGCAGTTTTTATTTTTATTTTTTTAAGAGAACAATAAACTGTAAGGTTTAAACTGTAATAAGCTGAGAGTATGTACAGTACATCCATCAGTCATTTCAATAAAACAATTTCACATGTGCCTACTTTCAGTGCATTGTCAACGTGTATATATACAGTGAATGAATGAACCCAAGAGTATGTATCAATTTTAGACAAAGGGTGAACAAATCGTAAAGAAATATTTGCCCATTCATTATATTCCATGCAGGAATAATGATGGAATCCATTAGAGATACTAAGCATATTATGACTAAATGGACTCTATACATGAGTGCTTCATTATGCTACAACAACCTTGTCCAATAAAAAATGTGATATTTTTAAATTTTTTAGCATGAATTATGAGGATGGGCCATGCGAACAGGAGAATAGCAGATTAGCCAGGATTCTTCTGCTGCTGTCAACTTTTTCTAATGAGTAAAACTGGCTGCTTACATTTTTTTTTTTTTTTTTTACATGAATGCACAGAACATTCAGTCATTGTGACAGAATAACCTGTACCGGTGTTTGATAGATGTACAATGAAATCCAATAAAAACTAATTTCCTATTTACTCTACATTATCATACATATATCCTGCTTGTACTTTTCTGTTGTCAAATGAAGGAGAGCCAACTAAATATAAAATCCAATATATTTTCAGACAAACTTTTTTTTTTTTTAGTTTTCAATATACAATTTAGAACCACCTAATTGGTAAGTTTTCATTTTACATCTGGCTGTCACCACTTTACATCCAGCTCTGGTGACCACATTTTTATTGTGTCGGAAAGTAAAGAAATATCTCCAACAGGGACGTAGATAGCAATTAAAAGTTCTAACCTTATCGCCTTCTACTAGAAAAAAAGTGTTATTATTGGTGTTGTGTCCCTGTGAAAGACATTTGTCTTCACTTTCTGTACTGAAGGTTAGGGACAGAAACAATCCGGTACTGTCCGTGATCATTTTTTTTATTTGCACTAACATACCATTTTTCAGGACAAGCTTTTGGGGTCTGTCAAATCTTCCTAACAGAGCATCAGAAAGCAATACATTTCCACTCATTTCCACTCCCCCCCCCCCCCAAAAAAAAAGCTTTGGCCAGAGTTTCACTTTAACTCTAATATCAAAGAGTAATATCTTGGAGCTATCAGATGTTTTCAAGCTTCCAAATTATTATCTTAAGACTCAAGCCCCGTACACACGATCAGATTATCGAACGATCTGTCCGTTTTTTTGTGGCATGCTAGTCTGATGTGGAAAGTGAAGAGGTTATTTTCATACGAATTTTCCCCCACGACAGAATTCTACTTCAGAAGTGATGTCATGTGCTGGATTGTTTTGTAAGTGTTCTTTCGTCTCTGAGCATGCCTAGTCTTGCTCATAAGATTTTTCCCCGTCGAAATCTGTACTAATGAGATGAAAACGGACGTGTGTTGACGGAGTACAAAGATTTTATAGCCTGCACATCAGGATTTTGTCAGCCGAAAAGTCGGAGTCGGCTGTTGAAAGCACCATACTAACAATCTGAAAATTGGCAGATCGGTCATCGGACGAATTTTCCCTTCCGAATTTCTTATCGTGTGTACGGGCCTATAGAGATAAGTTGTTTTTAAAGTGGCCATAGCGATCTTCTGTGTTAAGGAAACCAGTGCTCTATTCAGGTGTTAGGCCCCTTTCCCGTGGGCTGGATCTGTTTTTTCTCAGCAGCTAACTGTCTGCTGATCCCTTGCTGATCGGAGCAGAGCAGGCAGATGACAGATCAATTTATTCAGAACGGACACAGACAGAGCCTGCCTTTCTCTATGGGCAGTCGGATGTAAACTGTCCTCCAATCGGATCTGGCCAGACAGAGAGGAATGGATGCTTTTTGTTTTTGCCGGATCGGATTGGAGGTAGGCGGGTGTAGATGAACACAAGTCAATTTACATTCGTAGCTCCATAGAGGAGAATGGAGGGTCTGATCAGGTTCGCCTGAAAACGGACAGGGAGACCTGATTGGACAGCTTGTGTGAAAGGGGCTTTAAACGTATGTTCAGTATCTATGCATGTATGAACATTA
This sequence comes from Pelophylax lessonae, assembly GCF_965119305.1. Lineage (NCBI taxonomy): Eukaryota > Metazoa > Chordata > Amphibia > Anura > Ranidae > Pelophylax > Pelophylax lessonae. The sequence continues at coordinate 655,899,003 of NC_138768.1, forward strand.
CGGCAATGAGTTGATGGGAACAAAGCCTAGAGGCTTTGTTTGTTGACAGGTTCATACTTCTCAAGCAGCCCAGACAATCATTATATGCTCTAATCTCAGTCAGAAGACATGCTGTTCATTATGGGGGTGAAGGAGACCTAAATTTTGACTCTTGGCAGGCATTTCTGCTTTGACTGGAAGGTAATACAAGGAAAAACCAGCACACACACATCTATCTCTAAGAGATGAGGTTACACTATTATACCGACTTAAAGTGGTTTTAGAGGCTCCAGTTTTTTTACCCTCATGCATTCTAAGCATGAAGGTAAAAAAGCCTTATGCGTGCAGCAGGCCCCTCAGCCCCCCTAGTACTCACTTGAGTTCAATCTCGATAAAGTAATGTGCATGAGAGCTGAGCTTCCCCTGGATCTCTCATTCCTCATTAACTGAGACAGCAGCGAGAGCCATTGTTTCCGCAACTCTGCAACTGTCAATCACAGCCAGTAGGCCAATGAGGAGGGAGCAGAGGTGGGGCCGAGCCACGGCTCTGTGTATCGTATAGATGCATAGAGCGGGGCTCAGGAGCGAGCACGCACCAGTGCCCCCAGAGCTAGAAGCTTGCTGAAGAGGAGGAGCCAGGAGCACTGGGGAGGGGACCCAAAAAGAGGAAGATCGGGGCAGCAAAACCACTGCACAGACCAGGTAAGTATACCGTGTGTGTTATTTAAAAAAAAAAAAAGAACCTTTAATGTCGTTTTAGGAGTGGATATTTGGATTTTTATGACTGTGCATTCCTGTTCTTTTAACCACTTGCCGACCGCTGCAAGTACATATACTGCGGCGGTAAGCTCCTCCTGGGCAAAGTGAGGTACCGGTACGTCACTCGCCCACAAGCCAACAGGGGGCGAGCGCACTCCCGCCCCCGCTCGTTCACAGGGATCCCCGCGCGAGTGACCGGCGTCCGCCGGCCACTCGCGATCTCCCACTGGAGAGGGAGAAAGGCAGGCGGCTGATGTAAACAAAGCCGCCTGTCATTCTCCCTGGTGTAACTGCAGAGATCATACGATCCTGCTATGTAGGATCGTATGTCTCTGTGGTTACATCAAAAGCCATGCCCCTTGACAGTTAGAAGCACGCCCCTAGGGACACACTTAACCCCTGGATCTCTAATAAAGTTAACCCCTTCTCTGCCATTTTTACAGCAACAGTACATATGTATAGCACTGATTACTGTAGTAATTGTTATTTTTTCAAAATTGACGCTCTTTTTTTGTTTATAGCGCAAAAAATAAAAATTGCACAGGTGATCAAATACCACCAAAAAAAGCTCTGTTTGTGGGAAAAAAAGGACGTCAATTTAATTTGGGTACAGCGTTGCACGACCGTGCAATTGTCCGTTAAAGTCACGCAGTGCCGAATTGCAAAATAGGCCCTGGTCTTTGAGCAGCCAAATCCTCCGGGGCTTAAGTGGTTAACATCTCTTAAGGTTGACTAAGGCTGGCCATACATGTTCAATTTTACTTGTACAATTTTCCATTAGATTTGCTGTAAACGATGTAGTGCAAGGGTCTGCCTAATTGAATACAATTGAAAGTTGTTAGGTTTTGACCTCATATTATATGGTTTTTGGTAAATCTAAAAGAAAAGTGTACAAGAAAATTGAACATGCATGGCCAGCCTAACACATTAGATGGATGGGTCAAGGCATTAGTTATTTTTTAATTCCCTAAGGCTAAAAACATCAGTTTATTTACCTATTTGTAACTAGATCAAAATATTGAAACAGTTTAAATTTTATCTCTCAATTTTTCGCGAACACATTTTTCAAAATATCCTTTTCCCACATTTGCTGAAAATCCTACTCGACACCTTGGATGCTGTAATAATTGTTGATGAAGTGCAACAGGCTATTGAAAAATTTGAAAATTGTAAAGCGATCATGCATGGACAGGTTTAATATCTTATTATATAGGAAACTGTCAGACATGGTAGTCCTATACCTAACCTTGTTATTCAACAGCATTAAATCAGGAGGCACATTTGACCAAGCAATGCTTGAAAGCCAACGAGTAATGATCCTGAAACCTGACAAGAGTACAAAAAGCTCGGTAAATTAGCTTCTTGTGTTATCCCTTAGTTGTATTTTTGGGAACAGAAACATTTGGTGCTAAATATGTTTCTAAATAATAAATCCCAGAAAAAAAAAAGAGACTGAAACCTTTTTACACTCTAACAAATTAATATTTCCATTTCAAAGGTTTAAAATAAACTTACCAATATACTATCAACTTATAACCCAATCACAAAATTCTCATATAAACTTAAATATGGAAATGCAATTTCAAAACACATTTTTAATATTTTTAAAACTGCAACTTCATTAAAATATTATGTGATGATCCTACTTCGAAGGTCCTTGGTCAGTTAGTTCTTTGTCTTCCAATTGTGCATCTGCATTTTAGACCTTTCATGTGGGTTGCTAGGTGCTTTTTCAAAAAAACAGACTACACAAGCATGGTCCACTGTTGTCATCATCATCATGAAACCCCTCGAGAAATGACATGCAGCCAATGTGTATCTAGGTAGTGGCTCGTAAAAGCTGCAGGAGAGTAGCAGTGCTGCAATGCAACAAAAGATTAAAAAATAAATAAAATAAATTAAATGAAACCATTTTTTATATACAAAATGACAGTTATCGATGATACACAGTGCTTTAGCATACTAAGAGCCGGTTCACACTAGCGCGACTTGTCAGGCGACTTGTCAGCCTGACAAGTCGCGGTCCATCGCGGTCCATTGACCGCTACAGGACCCGTTCTAATAGGAGCGACACAAGTCGCTCCGACTTAGAAAAAGGGTCCTGTACTACTTCGGGGCGACCTCGGAGCGACTTGCATAGACTTCCATTATGTGAAGTCCCTGCAAGTCGCTCCGAAGTCGTGGTGTATGGTAATGCACAAGTCGACCCCGAAGCAGTAAAGAGTCGTGTCGCCTCAGTGTGAACCGACTCTAAATGTCATTCAATTAGGGTTTTACATTTTTAAACTAACTGAATCCCTAACACTAGCAATAAAATGAAACCTAACCACTAAACCTAACACTTAAAGCGTTTATTACCCCAACATTTCATATTCCAGATATGTGTCTGCTGTACCATGTACTTGTATGAGAAAATATCATGTTCTCTTTGTATTGTTTCCTTTGTGTGAAATCCCTGGTGTTCCTTCAAGTCCCCTTGCTTTCCTATTAAAAACTGACCACACTTAGCAGGAGAACACACCCTGGTCAGTTCCCTAGTTATGATGGGAACTCAGTGTGCTCTGCTCAAATGATCAGACTTGTCCTGACATGCCCTTGCTGCACAGCCATTCACTGGGAAACTCAGTGTACTGCTGCTTCTCCTCCCCCAGCTCTAATACAGCTGTGAAGAGAGGGAATTTAATCACTTTTAAAAAAGGGGAAAAAGTTTTTTTTTTATATCAATACAAAAATTTATATTTTAAACTGAATGGGTTGATTGTTTATAATCACTTTAACCTAACCCCTAAACATAATATTTCACACTTACTCACCCCTAAACTGAACCTTGACCCTAAATCTCATACCTAACCTTGACCTAAAGATAACTCTTACACCTGACTGGTGCGTTATTACATACAGTATGTAACTGTGCAGCATTTTGTGTGTTAACATACTTTACATTAAGGCAGCCCAAACATTTTTTTAATACAGTGCACTACAGCATGTGAAATTGAATGTATGCCATCAGCACCTACTATACTTGTGTATTAGGGTGCCATTCTAAAATGTACTAGGCATTAATGCAATGCATACGAGAGAAGCCAGTCATGTACACTGGCAACTTCTAAACTTGAGTTTAGAGGCTTTTGGAATTTTTTTGCCAAATCTCCTAAACTCAACTCCATAAAAGTCTATGTGTCCATGTACACATAGACTTTAAGTAGAGTTTAGGAGCTGCTGCGTATAGGTAAGGTTAAACCTCCCTCTCCAGAATGCGGAAGAATCATGTTCAGGATAGGAACATTTTGACTGCCGTCTTTTTGCGTTTTTTTTGCCACGTTTTGCTTTTTCCCACGGCCGCGGTCAGGGTGGGCTAGTGTACATATAGGTTGGCTAGTGTACATGTAGCCTAAATGTTACCCCGTAACCTAAACAACCTAACCTCTAAACTTAAACTGAACTCCAGCTAGATTTAAAAAAGAGCAATGCCGTTTTGTATCTTTTATAAATGCATTAAATATATAGTTAATGCAGCTCATGAAAGTGGATTTGATTTGATATATGCTTTCTAATCCTCAGTGCATCAATAGTCAGATTGTGGGTGGGAAAGGCAGCACCAGGAGTAAGTTAGGTGTGATGATTGCTCAAGTGCTGACAAGGAATGTGTTAACCACTTGCCGACTGCCTAACGCCGATCTACGTCGGCAGTCAGCCCCTCACAGGCAAAGTGACGTAGGGCTACGTCACTAGCTTGTGAGGGTCTAGGGAGCGAGCACTCGCCCCCGGAGGCGCGCTCCCGCTCCCGCGTGGTCACGGACCCCCCCGCGCGTGTGACCGGCGGACCCGATGTCCGCTGGCCACTCTGCGATCGGCGGGGGAGAGGGAGAAAGGCAGGCGGCTTGTGTAAACAAGCCACCTGTCCTTCTCCTCGGTGTAAAAACACTGATCACACGGATCTACTATGTAGATCCGTTGATCAGTGTCCTTACAGCTCAAGCCACAGCCAATCACAGTAGAAAGCACGCCCCTAGGGACACACACAGCCCCTCCCTCCCAAATAAAGTTAACCCCTTCACTACCAGTGTATTTTTACAGTAACAGTGCATATATATAGCACTGATTACTGTAGAAATGTCACTGGTAACCCCAAAAGTGTCAAAAATGTCAGTCAAGGGTCCGATCTGTCCGCCGCAATGTCGCAGTACCGCAAAAAAAATCGCAGATCGCCGCCATTACGCGTTAAAAAAAAACAACAAAAATGACAAAAATCTTTCCCTTTGTTAGTAAACGCGATAACTTTTGCGCAAACCAATCAAAATACGCTTTTTGCGATTTTTTTACCAAACATAGGTAACATAAAACAAATTGGCCGAAAATGTTAAAAAATTTTGATTTTTACTTTTTTTTGGGGGGGAATTTCATATAAAAAAATGTGAAAAATATTGCTATTTTTGCAAAATTGACGCTCTTTTTTTGTTTATAGCGCGTGATCAAAAAATCGCACAGGTGATCAAATACCACCAAAAGAAAGCTCTGTTTGTGGGAAAAAAAGGACGCCAAATTTGTTTAGGTACAGCGTCGCACGACCGCGCAATTGTCCGTTAAAGTCACGCAGTGCCGAATAGCAAAATACCCCCTGGTCAGGAAGGGGGTAAAATCTTCCGGGGCTTAAGTGGTTAAAGAAAAATAAATATAAGCCCATCAGTTTGCTGCTGCTCCTCCACTGTCTAATCACAGGCAAAGGGCAGCGAGGTGACCAAGCTGTATTCATTACCCAAGCTAAGGATTAGGACTAGGACAAAAATAAAAATCCTTTAGCAGGAAAAACAACTCCTATGTATATATATTTCACATTTTTCTGGAGTTCAGCCTTTGCAAGTGATATTAAGTCCCCGTTCACACTGGGGCGACCTGTGAGGCGACCTGGTCGCCTCACAGGTCGCCGTAGGTCGCCTTCCATAGGGAAGCTGTGGACCCGTTCTAATAGGAGCGACACAAGTCGCTCCGACTTAGAAAAAGGGTCCGGAGCTTCTTTGGGGCGACCCGGAGCGACCGTCATAGACTTCAATGTTATGAAGTCCGTGCCGGCCGCTCCGAGGTCGCGGCGCGCTGCTCGCACCGCGACCTCGGAGGTCGCCCCCCCCAAGTCGGATCGCCCCTGTGTGAACGGGGCCTAAAGGCTTTCTTTAAAAACAAAAAACAAAAAAAAAAAACAAACATGTCATACTCCCCTGCTCTGTGTAGTGGTTTTTGCACAGAGCATCCCTGATCCTTTTCTTCTGGGCTCCCCCGCCGGTGTGCCTGCCTCCTGGTGAGTGCCCCCAGAGCAGGCAGCTCCTTCCTGAGCCGTGGCTCTGCGTGTCCATTCACACACAGAGCTGTGGCTTGGCTCCACCTCCTCTCTCTCCTCATTGGCTCACTGTCTGATTGACAGCTAATGGCTCCCACTGCTATCTCAAACTATGATAAGGGAGAGTCCCCAGAGAGATGAAGATCTCGTGCACGTCGCTGGATCGAGATGGGGCTCAGGTGAGTGTTAGGGGGGCTTGGGGGCTGCTGCACAGAGAAGGTTTTTTACCTTTATGCATAGAATGCGTGAAGGTAAAAATCTTGAGCCTTTAGAACCACTTTAAAGCTGACCATGCAGTGTGTAGAAACAGTAGATCAGAAATGTAATGAATATAATATGCTTAATTTGCTTTTAACACTTAATTTTGAAAGGAATGCAATTTCTCGAACAAAAACCACATTCACTGTTAGAGTTTTGTTCAATAAAGAAAAATGTTCCATCCTGCTCCTTCAATTTTTTTGTGACTGTGGTCCAAACAAATGTTGATTTGACACCAATAGCTGTTAGACAATCCAACAAATGTCACTAAAACAAATTAAATATTAAATTCTACTTGTGTACAGTATAGCCAATTAAACTCAAATCTAATCTGAGCTTAATCCCCAGTAGGGATGATCGAACGGTTCGGGTCCACCATCGGTTCGGCCCGAACATTGGGTGTTCGAGGTTCGGCCGAATTTAGAACTTTTTGCCCAAAAAGTTCGGAATTCGGCAACCAGAACCGCCCAAAATGCAATGCTTCAGGAAATGGGCTTTAAAAGCCCGTGATTGGACCAGAACCATTAGCAAAAGCCAATTGAGGGGGCAGGAGAATGCTAGGAATGTGATTGGAGTGACTAGGGGGTCCCTAGACCAATCATTAGTGAATACGCCCCCCAGTATATAAGATCGCCCCCGCCATATTCCCAGCATTGTTATACTGGACATGGAAGAGAGTGGAAGCAGTTCTGTTAATTTTACTTTAAAAGTGTCATTTAGCTATTTTTAGTGTGAGGAAAGGGATATCTAGTGTAGTTAGAGTGCTCCTTTACACTTAAGTTAGCTTCAAAAATTTAGTTTCTGTAGGGAAAGTGTTAAGTGTCAGGGGACCGTAGTGTAGTGTAGGGTTAACTGACAGTGACTGCTATGGCAGGGTGACAAAACCCTTCCATAGCAGGGTGACCGCTATAGAGAAATGATCATTTCTCTGCTTCGGGACAGGTATGTGGCTTCTCACCAGCAAGCATTTTTTAATGCTGCAGGGGCTGCCACTGCCAGTGCTTTTTTGAGGACATGTTTGATGTCAGACATGACATCTGAATATGTGTATAGGGGGTATATATAGACATATATGTCTGAATATATACCCCTAGACATATATAGGTGTGATAGTAGCAGAAATAAATGCTTGCGCTAATGAAATCATTTACAGTAATATATTTCTGCTACTATCACACCTATATATGTCTAGGGGTATATATTCAGACATATATGCCTATATATACCCCCTATACACATGTTCAGATGTTTTGCCTGCCTCAAAAGAACCCCAAAAAATGCCAAAAAAACGCTAGTGTCAAAAAAAAAAATGCCCAGGTGTGTTTTTGCTGGCATTTTTTGGGGGGTTTTGGAGGCAGGCAAAACATCAGAACTTGTGCACAGTACCACTATACACAAGTTCAGATGTTTTGCCTGCCTCAAAAGAACCCCAAAAAATGCCAAAAAAAACGCTAGCGTCAAAAAAAAAATGCCCAGGTGTGTTTTTGCTGGCATTTTTTGGGGGGTTTTGGAGGCAGGCAAAACATCAGAACTTGTGCACAGTACCACTATACACAAGTTCAGATGTTTTGCCTGCCTCAAAAGAACCCCAAAAAATGCCAAAAAAAACGCTAGCGTCAAAAAAAAAAATGCCCAGGTGTGTTTTTGCTGGCATTTTTTGGGGGGTTTTGGAGGCAGGCAAAACATCAGAACTTGTGCACAGTACCACTATACACAAGTTCAGATGTTTTTCCTGACTGCAAAGAACCCAAAAAAATGCCTGCTATTAAACCGGCAAGGTGTTACAGCAGAGAAGCCATATTCCTGTGCTTAAAGTTTTCTAATACAAACGATCTTTTTTTTTATGGTTCTGGACATGCTACAGAGCTGAAACTTCACAGGTACACCTTTTAGACCCCCCAGACACAAAATCACACAAAAAAAAGTTCTTAAAAATTGTCATTTTTGATAAAAAAGCCAATTATTGAAAAATTTAAAAAAAAAAAAAAAAAAGAGATTTTTTGATTTTTACTTTGGATTTAGTATCTGGGGGGTCTAAAAAGTGTACATGTGAAGTTTCAGCTCTGTAGCATGTCCAGAACCCCCCAAAAATTAGCATTTTCTTATAATTTTTATTAGAACAGGAATACGGCTTCTCTACGGCGCTTTTTCTTGCATTTATCGGGCATTTTTGGAGGCAGGCATGACTTTTTTTGGATTTAGTGTCTGGGGGGTCTAAAAAGTGTACCTGTGAAGTTTCAGCTCTGTAGCATGTCCAGAACCAGAAAAAAAGATAATTTTTCAGTAGAGCAGGGATGGTGGGACCCCTCTTTTACACTTATATGATCTTTTTTTGGGGTTCTGGACATGCTACAGAGCTGAAACTTCACAGGTACACCTTTTAGACCCCCCAGACACAAAATCACACAAAAAAAGTTCTTAAAAATTGTCATTTTTGATAAAAAAGCCAATTATTGAAAAATTAAAAAAAAAAAAAAAAAGAGATTTTTTGATTTTTACTTTGGATTTAGTATCTGGGGGGTCTAAAAAGTGTACATGTGAAGTTTCAGCTCTGTAGCATGTCCAGAACCATAAAAAAAAAAAGATTGTTTGTATTAGAAAACTTTAAGCACAGGAATATGGCTTCTCTGCTGTAACACCTTGCCGGTTTAATAGCAGGCATTTTTTTGGGTTCTTTGCAGTCAGGAAAAACATCTGAACTTGTGTATAGTGGTACTGTGCACAAGTTCTGATGTTTTGCCTGCCTCCAAAATCCCCAAAAAATGCCAGCAAAAACACACCTGGGCATTTTTTTTTTTGACGCTAGCGTTTTTTTTGGCATTTTTTGGGGTTCTTTTGAGGCAGGCAAAACATCTGAACATGTGTATAGGGTGTATATATAGGCATATATGTCTGAATATATACCCCTAGACATATATAGGTGTGATAGTAGCAGAAATATATTACTGTAAATGATTTCATTAGCGCAAGCATTTATTTCTGCTACTATCACACCTATATATGTCTAGGGGTATATATTCAGACATATATGTCTATATATCCCCCCTATACACATGTTCAGATGTTTTGCCTGCCTCAAAAGAACCCCAAAAAATGCCAAAAAAAAACGCTAGCGTCAAAAAAAAAAATGCCCAGGTGTGTTTTTGCTGGCATTTTTTGGGGAATTTTGGAGGCAGGCAAAACATCAGAACTTGTGCACAGTACTACTATACACAAGTTCAGATGTTTTTCCTGACTGCAAAGAACCCAAAAAAATGCCTGCTATTAAACCGGCAAGGTGTTACAGCAGAGAAGCCATATTCCTGTGCTTAAAGTTTTCTAATACAAACGATCTTTTTTTTTATGGTTCTGGACATGCTACAGAGCTGAAACTTCACATGCACACCTTTTAGACCCCCCAGATACTAAATCCAAAGTAAAAATCAAAAAAATCTCTTTTTTTTTTTTTTTAAATTTTTCAATAATTGGCTTTTTTATCAAAAATGACAATTTTTAAGAACTTTTTTTTGTGTGATTAATAGTTAATGGGGCATGACCCAGAACCCTAGGCACTTTTTAGGGGCATTTATTGGGTTTTAGGGCTTAAAAATGGTGTTTTTTGATTACAGAAGTTCGGGTCCCATTGATTTCAATGGGGTTCTGAAATCCGAACCGAACTTTCGTGAAGTTCGGGTGTTCTGGTCGAACCGAACTTTTCAAAAGTTCGATCATCCCTAATCCCCAGACCTATCCCTAAATAAAACCTGTTGCCAGACCATTTCAACAACAGTTTTCCCGTAAGATAATACAGTATGTGCATTTAATGTATTGTTGGCATATCATTTACCTGTAAAAGCTTCTCTTGTTTAGAAATCCAAAGGTTCTGGGAAAATGCATTTCCTCTCATTTTTTTTTTTTAATGCAACATTTATATAATTTGTGTTTAAATCCTTTGGCAGGTCAAGCAACTTATATACTATATATATATAAATATATATATATATATATACTTATTTAATATACTGTATGTTCATATATGTATATATTTAGCCATAATTTGTATGTGTATTATGTTAAAGCACAACTTAACACTAAAGAGTAAGTTTTTCATTAACTATTCCTCCTCCCTACTCTAACACATTTGGTACATGATAATATTTTTTGGAGAGCGGGTCCCCTCCAGCCCCTCTCTCTTTGCCCGCAGCCTTCTGGGACATGTCACAGGTCCCAGGAGGCTGCTGGACCATTCAGAATTTGCAGCACAGCTTGCCAATGTGCAGTACTAAGCTGGCTGTGAAGCTGAAGAGAGTCCTAGCTGGCTTCCCACAGTAAACAAGCCGGTGTCAGGGACCCGAAGACCAGTAAAGAACCGACCTGGGTGAGAGACTGTCACCAACTATCTTTCAACAAGAATCTTCTCTGAAGATTATACAGTATGTGCATTTCATGTGCTGTAGGCATGTTATTTATCAGTTCAGAAAAACAAAGGCTCTGAGATTGCTGCTGGGCACCTTTATCTTGGATGTGATGTCAGCAGCCCCAGCAGACTTAGGGGTGTCCTTCAAGTAACGATCTGTTATATTCCCCTTTGCGTCTCCTCTGGCTGCTACGTAAAAAGTTTTGTAGGGAGAAGAAGGGGGTTGTGGAGGAGTTTGGCCAGCACAGACAGTTATTAGACTCAGAAACATAGAGGGCTATGATGGACAAAGAAGGAGAGGGTTGTAGTAGAGAAGTGTCTCTTCTGAAGCAGTCAGATTTGATAGGAAATTCAAAGGCATACTGCAACTAAAAAAAATTATCATCAAAAGAAACAAGCTGCAAATAAGCATTTAAAGTACTTAATTTTTCTGTGCCTTTACTTCAAACTGTATCATAGCAAAAATATACATTTTCCTCTATGCCCAAAAGTTTGCCAACCACCACTTGAATCAAGGGGCCTCTTTTTTCCTAAATCCTCTCAAATCACAGAATTATTATTATTAACCTCTTCTGGATCACCCGCTGCAGATTTACTGTGGCAGGCAGCCCCTCCTGCGCTAACCGATGTAGCTGTACATTGGTCGCGTGCCTGCAGCTAGGGGGTGAGCGCATGCCACCACCAGCGCGCTCCCACTCCCATTCCGCAGCAGGGCCCCCAGATGTATGGGGATGGCGGCTCCGATTGCCGCCTGACACCCGCGATCGTTTACCGCTGAGAGAGAAGAACGGTCAGCTGTTGTAAACACAGCTGACCATTTTTCTCTCTGGAATGATCACAGAGTGCCTGTGATCCTTCTATGTAGGATCACAGGGCTCTGTGATCATTTCAAAAGCCCAACCCCCATACAGTTAGAAACACTCCCCCTAGGCTTACATTTAACTCCTTGATCACCCACTGTGTTAACCCCCTCCCTGCCGGTGTCATTATTACAGTAACAGTGCATATTTTTAGTACTGATTACTGTAGTAATGTCACTGGTTCCCCCAAAAGTGCCAAAAATGTCAGTAAGGGGTCCGATCTGTCCTCCGCAATGTCACATTCCCGCTAAAATATGGAGATCGCCCCCATTATTAGTAAAAAAATAAACAATAAAAAATTACATAAATCTTTCCTGTAGTTAGTAGACACGATAACTTTTGCGCAAACCAATCAAAATAAGCTTATTGTGATTTTTTTTTACCAAAAATAGGTAGCAGAAAACAAATTGGCCTAAAATGTTAAAAAAAAATGATATTTAATTTTTTTTGTGAACATTATATAGCAAAATGTGAAAAATATTGTTTTTTTTTTTTCAGAATTGTTTCTCTTTTTTTGTTTAAAGCGCAAAAAATTCAAATCGCAGAGGTGATCAAATACCACCAAAAGAAAGCTCTATTTGTAGGGAAAAAAGGACATTAATTTTATTTAGGTACAGCGTCACATGACTGCGCAATTGTCTGTTAAATTAAGGCAATGCCGAATTGCAAAAAATGGCCTTGTCAATAAAGGGGCAAATCCTTCCGGTGCAGAACTGGTTAATATACAGGATTTATATAGTCCTGACAGTTTATGCAGCACTTTACAATTTGAGGGTAGACAGTACAACTATAATGCACTTTAAAACAGTAGGAATCAGAGAGCCTTGCTCGATAGAGCTTGCAATCTAAGAGGGAGGGCCAAGAGATACAAGAGGTAATAACTATGGGAGATGTGCTGATGGAGAAAATAAATGTACAGTTGCTAGGTTGGGGCCAGATAGGCTTCTCTGAAGAGATGAGTTATTTTCATTTTATGTCTTTGTTCCATACATTATACCTTTTATAACTTTTAGTTCTACCCTAATGTATTATAATTTTTTTAGGGCTTTAACGTGTTGACACATTTAGATGCATATATTTTATTTCCTTGTTTTTTATTGGGAATAAAAAGCAAAAAATTAGAGAGAATGCCATATTCCAGTTATTTTTCTCAGCACATTTATGTAGTTTGCATACCGCCTTATATTTACAGTAAAATATAATCAACAAAGTCTGACGATTAAAATTATATCGCATTAGTGTGACTTTTATGTAACATAGCAGAATTTTAGAGCCCAAAGTGAATGTACATGATTTACTTTTAGGAGAGATTTATTCCCCTTTCAGCTGTACATTGCAACACACGGTAGAAATAACAGTTTGCATAAATTGTTAGTTTAACATAAAGTGAGGTTGACGAGGGCACACATTAGCGCAACGGTTGTAATTGCTAAATATTTGAATGATATTGCATTCACTTACACAAGTAGTAAATACAAATATATATATATACAGTATATAAACCACTATATATTTTTTTTCTATTTTTTACGATTTTTTTTTTTAACTAAGTCAAGCCTCCTTATGCAGCTGTGCAGAAACACACCTTTTCTAATAAGTAACCCATTGCTTGCTGCTATCAGCCAAGAATATATCACTATAACAGTTATCTATTGCTGCAATAACTGCACCCAAGCCTCCACACTGACTGTACAGTACGTGCCGGGACATCACTACAGTCCTGATGTAAACACAATGCATTCTCTTCCCACAGCACGCTATGAAATAATCTGTAGAAGGGTTGGAAGCCCACAATCTCATTGTTAGTGCTGGACCCTTGATGGACAAGCAAAAAGCATTTTTGAAAAAGAGAGCTGCAAATGCCATGCTATTTTTAGCTAACCCATAGTGCTCTGGGAAAACTTTGTTCTGTAATAAATGTTTATCTGGAAAAAAAGGATGGAACGCCTATATTAAAAACAGATAAAAATATCCATTTTAAAATATATAATCCAACCAAATTAAATTGACCTAAACCATTATAAGTTTTGTTTAAGGGTCAATCAACCCAAAGCAATGCTGCGATTTTTTTTTATCCTAGGTCCTTTCAATGGCTCACCAACTTTTAATATGAGAGTATTGATTTTAGGGCCACTTGCAAATCCACTTACACAGGTAGCTGTTTATCTCTTTTTTGACACTTGTGGGTCTTTCGGGGAAATGGTGGTAATTTCACTTCTTCATGTCTGCGCTATAGCCAAAAGACGGCTACAACGCGGACCTAAATTGCCGGTAGGGCATCCATTTACGTCCTCCGTTGCATGAGCTGCCTGCGGGGCGTGTGCAGCTCGCTCTGTGATCAGCGAGTCCATAAGACTTGGCTGATCATGGATCAGAGTAAGGGACTGGTCCCGACCCTTTACCACGTGATCAGCTGTCAGCCAATGACAGCTGATCATGTGATGTAAACTTCAGCCGGCGATCGGCTTTTTTTTTTCACCTTACACTGTCAGCGTGAGGAGAAAAAAAGCTGGTAGAGAGACATCAGTCCCGAAAGAGGAAGAGAAACTCTGCCCACCAGTGCCCCCTACCAGTGCCCACAAGTGCCTACCAGTGGCACTAACCAGCACAGGTCAGTGCCAACTACCAGTGCCCACCAGTGCAGCCTATCAGTGCCCACCATTGCTACCTATCAGTGCCTACAGTGCCACCTACCAATGCCCACCAGTGCCTCCTATCAGTGCTAATCAGTGCCCTATCATCAGTGCTGCCTATCAGTGTCACCTACCAGGGCATATCATTGCCCATCAGTGCCACCCATCAGTGCCACCTGTCAGTGCTCATCAGGGCCACATATTAGTGCCTATGAGTGCCACCTTATCAGTGCCCATCAGTGTCGCCAATTAGTGCCCATCAGTGCAGCCAATCAGTGCCCATCAGTGCAGCTTATCAGTGCATCCTATCAGTGCCCATCAGTGCCGCCTCATCAGCGCACATCAATGAAGGAGAAAAATTACCTGTTTGCAAAATTTTATAACAAACTATAAAAACTGTTTGTTTGGTTTTTTTTTCAAAATTTTCAGTCTTTTTTTGTTTGTTCAGCAAAAAATAAAAACTCCCAGTTGTGATTAAATACCACCAAAAGAAAGCTCTATTGGTTTGAAAAAAAAATGATAAAAATTTAATTTGGGTAGAGTGTTGCATGACTACGCAATTGTCATTCGAAGTGTGACAGCGTTGAAAGCTAAGAATTGGCCTGGGCAGGAAGAGGGTTTAAGTGCCCAGTAGTCAAGTGGGTAATATCTCCTGGATCAAGACAATTAATGCTATTAGGATGATAATAAAATGACTTATTGTATGGCTTCTCAGATTGCCTCTAGCCTAGGTGCATGATAAATTATAGCCACTAGCAGGTATAATGTGCAGATACCTGGAGGTGCCAAGGGAAAGCTCCAATAGTTAAAGGGTAGCTCCACTTTTGTGGGGAAAAAATAGCACATAAAGAAAAAAGAATATAGTGTATACAATTGCGACACAAATCATATTGTAATTGAATGTTATTAAAAATTACCTTTCCTTTTCAATCTGCAGCTGTTGTAATTTTCTGAAAATGCAATGCAATATGGCTACCTGGAGCTGTTTTGTACACAGAATGTGTACTGACCACACCCCAGAAACATCATTTCCTGCTTTGTGTGATTGGCCCATCAATTTTCCCATTACAAATTGGATTTCAGGCATCCCCTTCAACAAAAATGTAGTTGTTGGTGAGATACTCCCAATAGGAACACGTCTAAAGGGATGGAGACCCAGCAGCTTCCCTCATTAGAGCCCTGCAGGTGCACAGCTGATAGATAATTATAAAACCACTCCCATTTGACCCACTCAGCACAGAGGCACAGAGGAACAAACTATTTCTTCAGAATAACAAAAGGTAGGAACAAAATGTGGTTAAATCCCTGCAATGTACATAGATCACCCAGAGGGGAATGTTTTTTTCTCAACAGAAGTGGAATTACTCTTTAATGAAATTGATTGCACTTTCCTATCCAGAGCAAAGGTGAATAAGTTATGCTCCAGCATGTCATGCACTTTATACCTGCTAGAGACAGAATCAATTTAAGATCTACCTTTAAATATGATTATCCTCCACGCAGAAAATGATAATCTCTTTCAGAGCATGAACATAAGTATGTCATGTTTATTTTAGTTGCTGCTTAACAGACATAGCTTGCGCAAATGTAAAAAGCACAAGGGTTAATGAAAAAATGACAGCCATTGTTCTATTCTTGGAATCCTTACACATATCTAGTTGGAGAAGATTAATCTGCATTATAAAGCCGTGTCTATAAAGCAGTTTAGACCCCTTCTCTTGTATGCATCTTTTTCCTTCCTTCTCATATACATTTTCTAAACAATGTAGACAGTCACCCTTCTGTAACTTACCTTATTACTTTCCTACATTTTAAAACGTTATTTTTATATTTTTTCACAGGATGGTTTCATATATCCATATTTTTTTACAAATCTTCCTATTACTCTTTAATATTACTGTCTATTACTACTACATTGTTTGACTGCCATAGGTGAGACGGTAACGTCTACCTATTGTAATATCGGCTACAATTTTAAATTTGCCAATATTCCTTGTTATATCTAAGTTTACAATATCACTGTCCTATCTACTCAATTAGTTCTGCTTGTTTTTTGTTTTTAATATTTGTAAAAAAAATGTTGCAAACTCATAAAAAATGTACTAAAATGCAAAATTGTTATTGTAAGTTTCCAAGCATGAGATGACTCAAAATCACAGAGGAATGATAACATTCTTTTGGTAAATAACTGGATCTTGTTGGATGGATAATATGAAAATTCAAGAGTGTGCAAGTCTTTGTAATCTTCCCCTGTGTGTTAGCATGGGTTGTCTATGTGCTTTTCTATTATATGATACTACCTTGTACTGTTTTGTTCAATGCAAACAAAAAAAAAAAAAGTGCTGTCACACTTTGAATGACAATTACTCAGCCATGCAGCACTGTAGCTAAATTAATTAATTTTATATCATTTTGAGACAGATAGAGATTTCTTTTGGGGGTATTTATTCACCACAGTTTTTTTTTTTTTTGCTACTTAAAGGAAAAAAAGATCAAACATTTAACCACTTTAAGACCAGAAAATGTTGCTGCTTAATGACCAGGTTTTGCGATTCGGCACTGCCTTATTTTAATGGACAATTGCGCGGACGTGCAACACTGTACCCAAATAAAATTGACGTCCTTTTTTTTCCCACAAATAGAGCTTTCTTTTGGTGGTATTTGATCACCTGTGCAATTTTTGTTTGTTGCTCTATAAACAAAAAAAGAGCGACAATTTCGAAAAAAAAAACCCCAATATTTTTCACATTCTGCTATATATTCTATATATATATTATATATTCTCAAAAAAAATGTAAAAATCAAAATTTTTTACATGTTAGGCCAATGTTTTCTGCTACATATTCTTGGTAAAAAAAATTGCAATAAGCGTATTTTGATTGGTTTGCGCAAAGTATTACGTCTAACAACTACGGGAAAGATTTATGCCATTTTTATTGTTTTTTGTTGTTTTTGTTTTTTTTTTACTAGTAATGGCGGTGATCTTTTTTTGAGGGACTGCGACATTGCGGCGGACAGATCAGACCCCTAACTGATATTTTTGACACTTTTGGGGGTACCAGTGACATTACTACAGTAATCAGTGCTAAAAATATGCACTGTTACTGTAATAATGCCATTGGCAGGGAAGGGGTTAATGGTATTGGTGATCAAGGGGTTAAATGTAAGCCTATGGGAGTGATTCTAACTGTGGGGGGGGTTGGGCTTGTGAGATGACCATAGAGACATGCGATCCTATATAGCAGGATCGCATTGGTCTCTGTGATCATCCGAGGGAGAAGGACGGACGGCATCAGCAGTCCGCCCTTCTCTGTCAGCGGGGAGAGATCGCCGGTGTCAGGCGGCAATCGGAGCCACCTGACACTCGCACTGGCTTCCCCGCTGACGAGCGGGGGCGGGGGCGGGAGCGCGCTGGTGGTAGCGCATGCTAGCCCCCTAACTCCTCCCAGTCGAGCGCCGTACATGTACGGGGTTTTGCCTGGGAGAGCCAACCTGCCGCAGTACATCTGCGGCGGCTGGTCGTCAAGTGGTTAAAAAAAAAACGTAGTTTTTGTTAAAAAATTTTGCAAATAAATGATCTTCCTTTATAAATTTAGGCCAACATGTATTCTGCTACATTCATTTGGTAAAAAAAAGTACCCAAATCAGTGTATATTTAAACATGAATGTTATAAAGTCTACAAACTATGGTATATGACTGCCTATCTCATTTCTTGAGGCCCTAAAATGCCAGGACAGTATAAAAACTTAACAAATTACCCCTTTTTTGAAAGTAGACATTCCAAGGTATTGAGAAAGGTGTATGTTGAGTTTTTTAAAGTTGTAATTTTTTAGCACAATTTTTTTGAAAATAAAGAAATTAAATATTTTTTTTTCACAAAATTGTCATTTTAATAAGTTATTTCTCACAGGCAGCATAGGTATATTTACAATTACATGTGAAAAAATATTGGACCTTAACAGTAACCCGCACCTGCGCAAACCAGTGATCTGCAAACAAATTGGTAAAAAAAAGTGTAACCTAAAAAAAAAAAATATATATATATATATATATATATATATATATATGCACACAGTATCTCACAAAAGTGAGTACGCCCCTCACATTTTTGCAAATATTTTATTTTTAGGGTTTAGGTCTGGAGACATGCTTGGCCAGTCCATCACTTTTTCCCTCAGCTTCTTTAGCAAGGCAGTGGTTGTCTTGGAGGTGTGTTTGGGGTTGTTATGTTGGACTACTGCCCTGCGGCCTAGTCTCCGAAGGGAGGGGATCATGCTCTGCTTCAGTATGTCACAGTACATGTTGGCATTCATGGTTCCCTCAATGAACTGTAGCTTCCCAGTGCCAGGAGCACTCATGCAGCCCCAGACCATGACACTCCCACCAACATGCTTGACTGTAGGCAAGACACACTTGTCTTTGTACTGCTCATCTGGTTGCCGCCACACACGATTGACACCATCTGATCCAAATAGATTCTTCTTGGTCTCATCAGACCACAGGACATGGTTCCAGTAATCCATGTCCTTAGTCTGCTTGTGGGCTTTCTTTTGTATCATCTTTAGAAGAGGCTTCCTTCTGGGATGACAGCAATGCAGACCAATTTGATGCAGTGTGCGGCGTATGGTCTGAGGAATGACAGGCTGACCTCTCACCCCTTCAACCTCTGCAGCAATGCTGGCAACACTCACACATCTATTTCCTAAAGAAAACCTCTGGATATGATGCTGAGCAGAAGCACTCAACTTCTTTGGTCGACCATGGCGAGGCCTGCTCTGAGTGGAACCTGTCCTGTTAAACAGCTGTATGATCTTGTCCACATGCTGCAGCTCAGTTTCAGGGTCTTGGCAATGTTCTTATAGCCTAGGCAATCTTTTCAGATCCTCAGAGAGTTCTTTGCCATGTAGTGCCATGTTGACCTTCCAGTGACCAGTATGAGAGAGTGAGAGCGATAACACTAAATTTAACAAACCTGCTCCCCATTCCCACCTGAGACCTTGTAACATTAACGAGTCATATGACACCGGGGAGGGAAAATGGCTAATTGGGCCCAATTTGGACATTTTCACTTAGGGGTGTACTCTCGTTTGTTGCCAGTGGTTTAGACATGAAAGGCTTTGTGTTGAGTTATTTTGAGAGGACAGCAAATTTACACGTTATACAAGTTGTACACTCACTACTTTACATTGTAGCAAAGTATAATTTCTTCACTGTTGTCACATGAAAAGGTATAAAAAAAATATTTACAAAAATGAGAGGGGTGAACTTACTGGTGTGAGATACTGTATATACTGTATATATATATAAAATATTAAATAAAGATTTTTTGAAATATCAAATGAAAAATTCCTATCATGTGTTACTTTAGGAGCAGCTCGTTTTAAGATAAATAAAGACTATAGATGGTTTGTCGAAGAATAAAAACTGCGCTCACAAATAATAATAATGACATCAGTAATGACTTATTGTGATAAACAAACATAATAAACATTGCATCAGTTAATGTGAATGTGCAAGGAACACCAATTAACACAATGTGCTGTAAATGTGCTATAAACAGTCCATTGATGAAAAATGAGTCTAAATGAATCCAAGTATAAATGTGATGCTTATCCACCAAAGTGAAGGAATGTTCTTCCTTTCCACCAACATACAAATACACAGCGCACTCACTAGAACCTATTGATCCCTATTACAGGGAGTCAAAGCCATCAGTGGGATAATCCTAAATTCACAAACTGTTCACCAAGCTCCCGGATTTCAGTTTTACCTGCTGACATCCTGCCAAAGGTCGGGATATGAGGAAGATCTCCAAAAATCACAGTGCATTGCTCCAACGCCCTTATACGCTCAGCATTTGACTCACAGACAGGGAAGGAGAGAAGATGGGTCTTTCATAGTGTAGTATTTAAAATGTTTTTATTAGAAATCAGCACAAATAAACTTACACTTAACCAGTTACCGACCACCCCCTGCAGTTTTACTGCGGCAAGGTGGCTTGGCTGTGCGAATCGACGTACCTATACGTCAGTTGCGTGCGGGGGGGGTAGGGGGCGTGCACACATGCCCGCCAAACTGGTGGTGATCGGACTCACTCCAGAACCGATCACTCATCAGCTCCAAGCCAATGATTTATGACCCGGACCTGCTGATCGGTTCTAGTGAATCACAGAACCTTCTGATGATGCAATCTCCTCTCCGGGAGCCCTTTTTAGTTCCAGCATGGGAAGATAAAGTATCTACTGTGAGTACACAGGCACTACACTGACACCAGTACACATAGGCACAATTGTCACCCCCTGATCACCTCCCAGTTAACCCTTTCACTCCCTGTCACAGTGTCACTATATACATTATACAGATAATTTACTGATCACTGTATTAGTGCCACTGGTGACACCAGTTAATGTGAGCAGCAGTTAGTGGTAGTTAGTGTCAATCTGAGATTTAGGGTTCCAAGTTTAGGGTACCCGCCATATATGCCCTAATAAAGATTTAACCCCCTGATCATCCCCAGTTAACCCCTTCACCGCCCTGTTACAGTGTCACTATTATAGTGTACAGATCTTTTTTTCTGATCACTGTATTAGTGTCACAGGTGACTTCAGTTAGCGTTAACGTTAGTTAGCGTCAATCCAGGATAGTGTCAGATTTCCCGCCACATATTTAGTAATACATTTCAACCCTTTGATTGCCAGTGACACACACACACACACACTAAATACCTCCATTACTAGTATAATGTCTGAAAAGATCAATATTTTTGATCAAATCAGAACTGTACTAGCATCCCTAATAGTTCAGATCCCAAAATGCAGTGTTAGCAGTATCAGCCCTGACACCTGCCAGCACCTGCGCTTAGCCCCTCCACCATGTCCCCAATAAATGCAGTATCAGCAGACCGCTGTCCCTTCCAATACACAGCACACAAAACCGCAGCGTTAGCAGAGTCAGGCCTGATCTCTGCTAGTGCTAGCAGATACATTTTTTGGTAGCGGTTCAAACAGTCCTTGACAACTAGGTGCTTTCTTACCTGTGAGTCACACTAGGTACCTATAAATGTATTGGCCAAAATGTCCAAACAGAGGTACACTAGTGAAGAGTCCTACATGATGCTGACAGATGAGAGCGATGGGGAAGCCTCACTGTCAGAATCAGGCTCAGTATTAAAACCTGCAGAGAGCAGCGGCACCCTGGCAGATAGCTCTGACGACGAAGTAGTGGTCCCTGCTAAGGTCAGGCGTAGCCGACCTCATTCTTATGTTGCTGAGGTGCAACAATCGCAGGGTTCTCGTATGAGTGTCAGTACTAGTGCCGCTCAACCTTCTTGTGAACAGGCAAGAACCAGCGGCCTAGTACATCCTAGTCGTAGTCAAACCAGCACTGCAGTAACACTTGGTGACGTGGCGATTCCCATAAGTGCAGTTCAGACTGGTACGGTGGCTAGCACAAGTGGTGTCCCACAGCCACCAAGAATTCGAAGACAGGCCGTAGAGCCCATAGTGTCCTTTCTGGTGCCCTTGCAAATCCTGATTGGGAGCCCACCTCTTCTGCAAAGCCCGTACTTCTCTCATTCACTGGCCATCCCGAATTCAGGTGGAAACAGCTGATTTTACTCACCCTGATTGCTATGACCTGTTTTTTTACAGAAGATCTGTACAGATCTATTGTGGACCAAAGTAATTTATATCAATTTATCGCCGTAAACCCAAATTTGACCCTTGCCAGAGAATTTGCATGGAAACATATCACTGTTTCAGAATTTAGAACCTTTCTGGGCCTATCCTTCATCATGGGCATTACTAAAAACAGTGAGTTGCTGTCAAATTGGTCCACTGACCAAATTCATCATATGCCCATGTTCACTGTTGCTATGGCCAGGACTAGATTCGAGCAAATTTCAATTTCATTTCAATGACAATGAACTCTGTCGTCCTCGGGGTGACCCTGAATATGATTCGCTCCAAAAAAAATTGGCCCCTAGCAAACCACTTCAACCAGAAGTTTGCAGCCATGTCTACGCCCCAACAAGCTGTCTGCATTATATAAAAACAGAAAAAACACTGCACTTTAGGAGAAGCAGCTAACACCTGAAACAATAGTACAAGTTCCAAATAAAATATTAAAAACAGAATGCTGTAGCGCTAAATTATATATGACAAACACCTATACTGCATCAAAGTATGATGTTAACATATACAGTCCAAAAAAATGAACACTGAAGTCTACAAAGGAAGGTATTGGCTGAAACAGATTCCCAGGAAAGGAAAAGCTCCAAACAAATGAAGAAAGGTGAAGATCAGGTGTGCCCAGGAGTAGAAATGAATCCACCAGACAATATAGTGAGAGATGGCTCCTTACCAAATAGCTCTTGCCACTAGATTATAGGTGGCTGAACGCTCATATGAAAGAGAGATCCTCCAATGTAGTGGAATGGCCAGGCAGGAGCATAGGTCACTCTCTCTGGGGACAACCAATCATAGGTCACAGGGATATCCAGTGTATAACCATGGAAATAAAAAGGGGAAACACTCCCATAGTGCATTACCAATGTATAACTTTAATAAATAAAAAGGGTTGCACTCACATGTAAAAACTTTGTATGTCAGCGGAACAAACAATGACATGCAGCCGCAAGCTTTCCTGCAGAACATTCCTCCTCGGATCGTGGGTCACCCGGCAGTATGGTGGAGAGCTAACGCTGATGATCCATCTAAACACCAGGGACCAATATGAACTCTCACTCCGTCAGGATAAACCACTACATGTTTCGTGATAACTCACGTCCTCTGGGGGTTGGTTATGTTTAAGCTGTCTGCATTGATGAATCCCTGATTACATTTTCTGGTCACCTTGTTTTTAGTTTCTCCCAAGTAAGCATGGCAGATATGGGGTCAAGATGCATAAGTTCTGTGATGGGGCAACAGGCTATACATGTAGTTTCTGGATTTACGAGGGAAAAGATAGAAATGTGGAGCTCCCCAACTGCCCAGACTACATGGGCAGCAGCGGCAAGATTGTTTGGGACTTGGTGTCACCCTTATTCAGAAAAGGGGTACCATTTATATGTGGACAATTATTACACAAGCATGCCACTTTTTAGTCACCTTTTTGATTCTTGAATTGGTGCATGTGGCACCTAATCGCCGGGGCTTCCCCCATTGGCTTGTAGATTCCCGACTTAGACGGGGGAGAGAGCCTGCTTGAAGTGTAATAAATTGCTTGCAGTGAAGTGGAGGAACACACGGATGTTTTCGTTCTGTCCTCTGTTTACGCTGATACAACAGTCCAAATTGCAAAGGCGACTGGTGTTGTTGAGAAGACCTTCTGTGTCCACGAATACAACCTTAACATGGGAGGGGTGGACTTCAATGACCACCCAATGACCAGCTGATGGCACCGTACTTAATTGCCCATAAAGCCAGACGCTGGTACAAGAAAGTGTCTGTATACTTATTCCAATTGGCTCTGCTGAATGCTTTTGTGCTATACAAAGCGTCAGGAAAAAGTGGATCCTTCCTAAAATTCCAAGAGATCATCACAGCCCTTATCCAGAAGGTGCTGTGGCCAAAATTCACAATCCAGATGCAGTGAACCGGCTGCATGAGAGGCATTTTCCGAATGTCCTCCCTGGTACCCCTACCCAAAAAGCACCCCAAAGATGTTGTGTCTGTAGAAAATGCAGATATAGGTGTGACATCCGCTATTTTTGTCCTTCCTGTCCTGGCCAACCTGGTCTCTGCGTCGGGGACTGTTTTCGACGCTACCACACACTAGTAGAGTATTGGTATTCGGTACAGCATGGCACAGTCTAGGGCACACTTTCACACAGGGTCTTGAAAGATGTTACATGGCTTTCACATTTAGGTGTCCTTTTATGAAACGGAGATGAGCAGTGATCCTGCTGATCACAGCTCATTTCCGATCATTCTCAGTTTATGAAACAGAAATGATCGCAGGAGAACATGTTCTCCGCTGATCATCTCTTCACACGGGAATCTGTCATTGACAGACACAGAAACAGCCAGACTATGAAGCTGCGATCCCTGCACTTCACTGGCGATCTGTGCCAGAATTCACACTCCTGGATTCACCAGCCTGGAGCTTGTGAAGCGGGGAGTGAAGACCAAATCGGGGGAGAACTGAGGGGGAAAAAGGAAGATTATCGACTTCCTTCTTCCTCGTTCAGACCCCCCAACACAGTAATCATGTCCCCCTGCCATATTTATGTATATATATACATGTATATATATATACACACATACATGTAGATATATATTTAATGTGTATATATATACAATGTATGTGTGTGTGTATTCAGTGTATATATATACATATTTATGTAAGGGGACTATTATTTATAACCTCATGTACTCAGCAGTGATAATTTATCTCTGCTTGTTAAAGCGCGCGAGGGATTTTCATACTACTGTAATCTCGCTTTGTCTCACGAGATTACAGACGCTCCATTGACTTCTACACAGATCTCCGAGAAAACTGTTCTCCTCTGATCACCCTGGGCGAACTGAAGTTCTCCGATTCATAAAATGGGTGCCAGATGTGATCATTTTCCCCGGAGAACTGTAGAGAAGCCAACGGAGAAAAAAATTCACCCGTTCATAAAAGGACACCTTAGAGAGACCCTAGCCTGGAACATTTAAAGTTTTTTTTTTTACAGTTACAAAAAAAGTGTAAAAAAAGTTACAAAAAAAAATCAAATTTAAAAAAAAAAAAAAAAAGCTGTTGTTTTATTGAGTTTTTTTCTGTTCTTACTGTTCTACTGTACTTTATAATATGCTGCTATACTGTAATGTTTTATTGTTACTGTTTTTCATTGTTAACCATAGTTTGCTTTGCATATACTGCCATTCTACTGTTTTACTGCACTGTATACTATTATATTGTAATGTTTTATTTTTACTGTGTTTTATTGTTAACCATTGTTGGCTTTGCAGGTACGCCCATCAGCTGCAACACTGATTTGTTTATTCTGACAGCAACAGCGTTTGCTCTCGGCATATACATAAATCAATAATTGCATCGCTGTAGAAGGTAATTTCATCACCGCAGTTAAAAAAAAGAGCATATATGGCGAAGCATAGGGAATGGGGTGAATTCAGAGGTAGCAGATCTCCCCTATGCTTTGCCATATATCTTTAACACTTTTCTTGGCAGAGATTTCTTCATCCACATCGGTCGATTAAAATTAAAAAAAAGGATTCAAGCACCCCCCCGTGTTTGCATGCAAAGGCGAACGCAAGCAGCGATCTGGTGTTATATGTAAACAGCAATTGCACCATGCATGTGATGTTTCGCTGCAAATGTCAGATCGAGGACAGTAGACCTCATCTGTAAATCTAAAGTGATAACCTGTAATGGCTTTTAAAAATGTACATATTTTGTCGCCGCGCATGGGCGTGTGCCATTTTATAGCATGACATGTTTGGTATCTATGTACTCGGCATTAGATCATCTTTTATATTTTACCCAACAATTGGGCAATATATAGTGTATTTGTGCTATACATTTTAAAAAAGTGTTTTTTTCCCAAAAAATTGCGTTTGGAAAATCATTGTGCAAATACCGTTTGAGAAAAAAAATTGCAACACTCACCATGTAGTTCTGTAGGGCCTCTGCTTTAAAAAATATAAAATGTTTGGGGGTTCAAAGTAATTTTCTAGTGAAAAAAAAATATTTAACCACTTAAGCCCCGGAGGATTTGGCTGCTCAAAGACCAGGCACCTTTTTTCAACTTGGCACTGCGTGATTTTAACTGACAATTGCACAGTCATGCACTGCTGTACCCAAACAAAATTTACGTCCTTTTTTTTCCACAAACAGAGCTTTCTTTTGGTGTTATTTGATCTCCTCTGCACTTTTTTTTTTTTTTTGCGATATTGATAAAAAAATGACATTTTCAAATTTGTCTTTAAAAAATATCCAATATACTTAATGTATTTCATATATTTTGACCAAAATGTATTTAGCTACATGTCTTTGACAAAAAAAATCTCAATGAGCATATTTTTATTGGTTTGCGCAAAAGTTATAGCGTCTACAAACTATGGTGTAAATACTGGAATTCATGCAGCTTTTACTTTCTGACTGCCTATCTTACTTCATGAAGTGTTAAAATAGCAGGGCAGTACAACCCCCCACCCCCCCCCCCAAATTAGCACTTTCTGGAAAGTAGACATCCTAAGGAATGTCCTGAGAGGCATGTTGAGCTCATTGAATATTTGATTTTTTTGTCACAGGTGTTTGAAAAATGACAAAAAATATATACAGTATATATATATATATATATATATATATATATATTTTTTTTTTTACACAAAGTTGTCATTGAAATGATATATTGCTCAAGCATGCCATAGGTATATGTGTAATTACACCCCCAAAATATATGCTGCTGCTTCTCCTGAGTACAGGGATACTTTTTGGGAGCCTAGCTGTGTACGTGACCCTGAAAACCAATCACCACCTTCAGAATTTCAAAGGGCGTACATTTTCTTACTACCTATCACGGTTTAGGAGGCCCTGAAATGTCAAGATACCACACCCCCCCCTAAATGACACCATTTTGGAAAGTAGATACCCCAAGCTGTTTGCTGAGAGGCATGGTGAGTCCATAGAATATTTTATATTTTGCCACAAGTTTTGGGAAAATTACATTTTTTTTAACACTAAAAGATCAATTTCTCACATGTCATGGGTATATGTGGAATGACACCCCAAACTACATTCTGCTGCTTCTCCTGAGTATGGGGATACCCCATGTCCCATGTGTGAGACTTTTTTTTGGGAGCCTAGCTGTGTACGGGACCCCAAAAACAAATCACCATCTTTAAGTTTTCTAATGGCGAAAATTTTTGATTTTACTCTTCACTAGGGATTATCGAACGGTTCGGGTCGACCATCGGTTCGACCCGAACATTGGGTGTTCGAAAATTCAGCCTAATTCCGAACTTTTTGCGGTAAAAGTTCAGAATTCGGTCACCAGAACCGCCCAAAATGCAATGGGCCACATCCATCTTCACTCGTCTTCCTTGTGGGCTGTGTGACTGGCAGTAGTCGCGTGGCTTCACTCCTGCGCATGCGCATGGGAGCCGCTGGTCACGGGACAGGGCTTTGAAGAAATGGTACAGGTGGCCGTTCTTTCAGAGCGCAAGCACCGATGATGTTATCGGAAGCATATACAGTAAATATCTCCTAAACGGTACAAGTCTAGGAGATATTTACAGTACCTATAGGTAATAGGGATGATCGAATGGTTTGGGTCGACCATCGGTTCGACCCAAACATTGGGTGTTCGAAATTCGGCCGAATTCCAAACTTTTTGCGGTAAAAGTTCAGAATTCGGTCACCAAAATGCAATGGGACAGGAACTGGGCTTTAAAAGCCAGTGATTGGCCCAGAAATGTCAGTAAAAGCCAATTGAGGGGGCAGGAGTCTGCTAGGAATGTGATTGGAGTGACTACGGGGTCCAGAGGCCAATCAGGAGTGAATACGCCCCCCAGTATATAACATAGCCCCGCCTAACCTCTAGCACTGTAATAAAGAGGCTTTTGAAGAGAGTGGAAGCATTTGTGTTTCTCCTGCTGCTTGTAAAGCTCCAGTGTCATTTTGCAATTATCTTCTGCTGTATGGAGCTGTTCTTTTAGTGTGAGGAAAGGGATATGCAGTGTAGTTAGGGTACTATATACCACTATAGTTAGATTCAATAATATAGTTTTTGTAGGGATACTTTAAGTGTCAGGGTTTCGTCTAGTGAGCACGTTGCACTGCTGAAATATCTACAGCAGGTATACATGCTTGCTAGTCAGCTATTGTGCAAAATACCACAACCCCTTACAGGAAGCACATGGTGACCCCACTCTGCCATGTCAGGGTGACCGGAGTTTAGGGT
This sequence comes from Pelophylax lessonae, assembly GCF_965119305.1. Classification (NCBI taxonomy): domain Eukaryota; kingdom Metazoa; phylum Chordata; class Amphibia; order Anura; family Ranidae; genus Pelophylax; species Pelophylax lessonae. Next base: position 655,927,130 of record NC_138768.1, read on the forward strand.
GACCTGACTCTGCCATGCCAGGGTGACCCCACTCTGTCATGTCAGGGTGACCGGAGTTTAGGGTGACCTGGCTCTGCCATGCCAGGGTGACCCCACTCTGCCATGTCAGGGTGACCGTAGTTTAGGGTGACCTGACTCTGCCATGCCAGGGTGACCCCACTCTGCCATGTCAGGGTGACCGTAGTTTAGGGTGACCTGACTCTGCCATGCCAGGGTGACCCCACTCTGCTATGTCAGGGTGACCGTAGTTTAGGGTGACCTGACTCTGCCATGCCAGGGTGACCCCACTCTGCCATGTCAGGGTGACCGTAGTTTAGGGTGACCTGACTCTGCCATGCCAGGGTGACCCCACTCTGCCATGTCAGGGTGACCGTAGTTTAGGGTGACCTGACTCTGATAAAGCCTCAGTGACAACTACACATAAATTAAAATTCATCACAAAAAAAACAGATTATCTTTCTTAGAATTTCAGTAGCGCAGGGATGGTGTTACCCTCCTTTCATTAAGAGCAAATAAATAAAGTGCATAAATTGCATAAATAATCCAAAACATCCAACTAAGCAAGAACAGAGTCCTTCAAAAGTCTTTGTTTATGTAGTGCATTTATTTGCACTTTATGAAAGGAGGGTAACACCATCCCTGCGCTACTGAAATTCTAAGAAAAATAATCTGTTTTTTTTTTCAGGTTCTGGATATGCTACAAAGCTGAAACTTCACAGGTACACTTTTTAGACCCCCCAGACACTAAATCCAAAGAAATCTCTTTTTTTTTTTCAATAATTTTTTCAATAATTGTCTCTCTATCAAAAAACGACAATTTTTAAGAACTTTTTTTTTGCCTGATTCATAGTCCCTGGGGCATGACCCAGAACCCTAGGCACTTTTTAGGGGCATTTATTAGGTTTTAGGGCTTCAAAATGGTGTTTTCTGATTCCAGAAGTTCGGGTCTAGAGATGTCGCCAACCTAAAATTTGCTGTTCGCGAGGGGCGAACGCGAACCTCCGCAAATGTTCGCGAACGGGCAAACCGGGCGAACCACCATAGACTTCAATAGGCAGGCGAATTTTAAAACCCACAGGGACTCTTTCTGGCCACAATAGTGATGGAAAAGTTTCTTTAAGGGGACTAACACCTGGACTGTGGCATGCCGGAGGGGGATCCATGGCAAAACTCCCATGGAAAATTACGTAGTTGACGTAGAGTCGGGTTTTAATCCATAAAGGGCATAAATCACCTAACATTCCTAAATTGTTTGGAATAACGTGCTTTAAAACATCCAGTGTGTGTATACGATCAGGTATGATGTTGTATCAATCAGGTAGTGTAAGGGTTACGCCCGCTTCACAGTGACAGACCAAACTCTGACAGACCAAACTCCCCATTTAACGCACAGCAAACAACCGCAAACAGTCCATTTGCAGTGGGTACAGTACAGTCTGTGGACCTGACACTCACTGGCAGGCAACTATAAAAAATATATATTTTTTTAATATGCAAGGTGCTGTGCCACCGTATATATGAGTGGTGGGCACTGCAGTGGGCACAGTACACTCTGTGGACCTGACACTCACTGGCAGGCCAGGCAACTGCAATTATAAAAAATATATATTTTTTTAATTTGCAAGGCGCTGTGCCCCCCGTATATATGAGTGGTGGGCACTGCAGTAGGCACAGTACACTCTGTGGACCTGACACTCACTGGCAGTCGGCAGGTAACTGCAATTATGACAGAGGAAAAAAATATATATTTTTTAAACTGCAAGGTACTGTGCCACCCGATATGAGTGTGGCGTACACACAGTACAGTCTGTGGTGGGTCTGTGGCCTCTCACACACGGTGGGCAGGCAACTGCACAATAGATATATATATATATATATATATATAAGAAAATTGACTGACATACCAGCCCTAAAAAGGGCTTTTTGGGGTGCTGTCAGGATGCTGTCCTTACAGCAGGAGTGGACCAAGAACACTATCTAACAACTGTCCCTATTAACAGCAGCAGCAGCAGCAGCACTCTCCCTGCTCTCACTAACACACTGCTTCAGAATGATCTAAGATGGATGCTGCCCTTGCTTTTTTTTAGGAGGTTGGAGGGTGTGGGAGGGAGGGTATGCTGATTGGCTGGAATGTGTCTGCTGACTGTGAGGTACAGGGTCAAAGTTTGCCTTAATGATAAAGTATAGGGGGCGGACCGAACATCGCATATGTTCGCCCGCAGCGGCGGACGCGAACAAGCGATGTTTGCCGAGAACTGTCCGCCGGCGAATAGTTCGGGACATCTCTACCCCTGGGCAGTTTACAGTACTCACGACACTGCTTTCCTGGAAACTTCTGGCCAGCAGCTCCACTTGGTCCACAGCACACTGGATCCCTCTCTGCAGCTCAGCTCAACCTTCCGTCCTCTAGGCCGACTGCCCAGGACACGTTCCTCACGCTGACAGAAGGAGAGGCAGCCGTCACCCTCCTCCTGGGACTCTGCTTCCCTCCTAAGACGCTCTGTCATGTGCCCCCCTCAGACTTATACCCCATCCCAGGATGCATTGCGGCAGATTCTGCCCTCTGGGATAGATACAAGCCCTGGTGTGCTATTGGCCAGGTTTCCTCCACTGTCCAATAAGAGCAGACTGACTCTTATTGGACAAGAACAGATTGGCTGACAGCTGATCACGTGGTAAGGGGCCAAGACTGGTCCCTCACTCTAATCTGTGATCAGCTGAGTCTCATTGACGGGAGGACGGGACATAGACGGCATGGACATACATGGACGCCCTCCCGGCAATTAAGGTCCGCGCTGTAGCCATCTTCTGGCTATAGCGCGGACATGAAGAGATTAAATAATTATATCACTGAAGCAGTAATCTACAAAATATGTACAATGTATATCTATATTCTAGGAACATTTAGCCAGTTGTATATCTTAAGAATTATGTCTGTTGAAGCTGATAATCAAAGAACATTTCGCCCAACCAGCAAAAGATATCAGCACCTAGGGGTTTGCCATGCAAATCTGATTAAAACCTGAGAACATACGAACACCACATAGTTTACAGTATGAACTAACTGACATTTGATGTTGTATTAACCACCAAAGAAATAAAGAGTATGTAAACCCAATGTTTCATATTCCTGATATGTGTCTGCTGTACTATGTACTTGTATGATAAAGTATCCTGTCCGCTTTGTATTGCTTCCTTTGTGTCTACAGTCTACTTTCCTAATAAAAACTGACCACACTAAGCAGGAGAGCACATTGTGGTCAGTTCTCTAGCTACAGTATGCTGGGAACACAGCCTGCTCTCCTCCAATGATCAGACTTGTCCTGACATGCTCCGACTGCACAGCCATTCACTGGGAAGTTCAGTATACTGTTATTTTCCCTCCCCAGCTGTTGTGTAGAAGAGAACAGGGGGAATGCAATCACTTATAAAAAAAATGGGAAAAATGTTGTTACACATGTAGCACCCTACAGGTAGGTGCTAGGTAAAGTATAGTGGACCTTGGCTGCTTAACAGCAGGGCCATGATTTCAGCTGGACTGTCATGTCTCCCAGGTGAGGTTACTGAGAGGGGAGTCCCCCCACTGGCTCTGCGAGAGGATTCTCATAGGGCAATGGAGGAAACCCAATCAGTGGCTCAGTCAGGCTTGTATCTACCCCAGAAGGCAGATTCTTCAGCAGAGGATTCTGGGAGTGGGTATAAGTTTGAAGGGAACGCATGACGCAGCGTCTTTGGTGGGAAGCAGAGTCCCAGGAGGGAGAGTACGGCTGTCTCTCTTCCTGTCAGAGGAAGCGGGTGTCCCAGTTGGCGGCCTGGGAATCCAAAGAGTGTGAAGCTGAGCGGCAGAGGGGATCCGGAGTGCCGAGAACCAGCGGAGAGAGAGAGGGGTCCAGTTCCAGGAAAGCCTACAAAGGTTGTGAGTACTGTGGACTGCCCCTGTGCCTAGAGTCAGAGGGGACCACTCCGGAGAAGGTTCTAGGGATCCAGGAGTCAGCTAGCTGTTAAAGGGGGTGCTTGGTCAGAGGACCCTGAAGTATTAGAGGGGGTACCTAGGTAGAGGACCCTGAAGTGTAAAGGGGGCGCCTGTAGTTTGGGCCCTGAAGAGTCAGTGTACAGTGGGAAGTGTACAAATTAAGAGTTGCAGCAGCACAAGCATCTACACAGAGCTACCTCAGCCAGTCCAGGGCTGAAGGGAGCTGTTCAGTGACTTTTGAGCTAAAGCAGTGTCAGGAGTCAAGTGTTCTACAGTCCTGGATCTTCTGAGTTAAAGTCGAGGTTCCAGCACAGTTTCAGTGCTACAGTATCTTTAGGAGTCAGGAAGCGCTGGTAGGCATTCAGCTGGCGTCAAGACAGCGCCAACAGGCATTTTTCTTCAAGTGTCCCAAAGTGTACCTAGTTGAGCCAGAGGAGTATCCCACTCATTCCCTTCTCCCATCCCCAAGTACAATAAAACAAACAAACAAACCAAAGAATGGTCACTGTCTCAGTTCTCACACCTGGGTTCACAACTCAAAAGTGTTGGAGGTGTCACTGGTAACAATGACAGACCCCCCTCAGGCACAAGGCCTGGAAAAGCTACACACAAAATATGTTGTCTTTCGTTTCTATTTTAAACCGAATTGGTTGTTTTACAAGGTGATGATTTACAATCACTATGACTAACTTTTCATTCTTAGGTGAGCCAATATTCACATAAAAGAATACATTTGAATTTGCCAAACAACAATGTTCGCTTGGAACCAAAGAATATTGGATTTTGTTGCATTGGAACAGCCACAGCTTTATAAAAATCTATCATGCTGATACGGAAGTGCTAGTAAATTTAGGCTGCATTCACACTTGAGCGTAGCGGTTTTTACCGCGATTTTACCCGCAATTTTTACAGGCGTTTTTCATTGACATCTATCAAAAACGCTGGTAATCAGCCCAAAAAGAAGCTCATGTACTTTTTTCAGCTACAGGCGTTTTGCAAAACGCTCAGATGTGAACAGGGGCCATTTAAATGAATGGGGTTTTACTTGTTGGGCGTTTTGGAAGCGTTTCTTTTGAGCGTTTTTGGAGCTGAAAACGCCTAGGTGTGAATGGAGCCTTAATGTGCATGCAGTTTTGCTGGACTTATAGCTATGCAATTTTATTATTAACAGACCCGATAGATAGTAAGGCTGGTTTCACACGGGCGTTCTCTGTTGTCTGCATCTGCCTGCTCTGCAGGGGATCTCAGATGGAAACGGACTGCCTATCCATCTCCATCTGAAGCCCCGTACACACGTACCAATCGTCGGCCGAACGATCGTCCGTCTTTTGTCCAGGGCTGTCATGTCTGTTGAAAACTGCAAAAGACTGCACACAAATTTTGTCGGCCAACAACAGCCGACTGCAGAAGTGATGTCATGTGATGGTTAACTTTCCTTGTCTTTTTTCTTTTCTGAGCATGCCCAGTCTTGCAAATCTGCTGTCTGTCGGCCGAAATCTGTACTGACTGGCGAACAATCGGCCGTTCTGGTGTTGGCCTACAAAAATTTTAATGCCTGCACGACAGATTCTGTTCGGCCGAAAATGCGCTGTCGGCTGTGGGAAGCTTCATACTAACAAGCCTACAATTGGCCGATCAGTCGGCGGCCGAATATTTGCGGCCGACATTCGCTACGTGTGTACGGGGCTTAACTGTCATCCAATCCGATGTTTTTGGCAGACAGGATCAGACCGGATGCCGGAGGGTGTCAGCAGACACATGTCCGCTGCTCCATAGAGAGCTATGGATAGTCCGATAAGGCCGGTGTTCCGTGAGAATTACCTACCCGTGAGAAAAACCTACCCTCGTCACTTCCGGTTCACGGCAGTGTATGTAACACGAGCAGTTACATTAAAACAGCTGTGCTGCAATACGAGTCATCCCCGCTCCTGTCTCTGTGACTTCCTTGATCTCGGATAGTAAATATAAAAACGGCGGCGGGTGTATGAAAAGATAAATCACGGAGCCGCCAGCCGCTTTTATATTTACTAGCCGAGAGCAGGGAAGTGAGAGGGACAGGAGCGGAGATGAGTGATATTGCAGCACAGCTGTTTTAATGTAACCGCTGCGTAGGTAGGTTTTTTTACGGACACCGTGCTCGTTTCATACTAGTGCGCATGCGCACTAGTCTGATTCTCAGCTGCTCCATTAGGTATCCGGGGCTGTGAGCATGCGCACTGCTGCGCTGCTCAGCTGTTCCTCGCCGGAAGTGACGAGGGTAGGTTTTTCTCACGGGGTAGGTAATTCTCACCTTACACCGGCCTGAAAAACGGACAGCCTGTGTAAAACCAGCCTTAGTTTGCTTCTCAAAAACACAATCACTGTTCTCTCCAACAATGAGCTGAGCAGGGAGAAGAGGAGAGTTACTAAAAACGATAATGCGAACAGAGCCTTCATAGTGGCAAACATTAGGGCCCATTCACACAACATGCATTGCAAAGCTTCTTTTTTCTGCAACAAATACACATTGAAAGTAGATTAAATGGGTTCCAATGGCATAGGTCACACCAGGGCAGTGTGTTCCAGTGCATTTCAGTTTCAGAAAAAAAAGTACAACATGCTGCTTTTTTCCTGTACTGGAAAGCAGTAAAAAAAACCTCAAAAATGCATAAAAAAACAACAGAATTCCAGCACAGTGAAAAAAAAAAAGAAACAAGAATAATGAAGAAAAAAAAGCATCTGGAATGATTATAGAAATGCATCAAAAACACACCTGAACATATAAAAAACGTGTTACAAATGTACACACAGAAACGCATCTGAAACTGGTTTGGAGGATGTTTTCATAATGGCTCTGACTCTACCCTGTTTAAAAAAAATGAGAGGAGAAATGGTATAAAGAAGTTAAAATTCCTCTCCTATGCCTGGGTGCACGAGTGTATGTGTGTAATTGAATTACTGTCTCTGCTGTTGTCTTTCAAAATATGAATTGAATGTGAGTGTGTTTCTTTTTTCTTCAGATACTGTATATAATGTATAATTGTACAATGGTACATACAGGATCATTCATCATTAAAAAAGATCATTTGTGCCTGCTTGTAGGTATTGACTCTCATTATATTGTGAAGGCATGCATGAAGACAATGGCACGTGCAGCATGTTAATATGCTTCGTTGCTTGCAATAATTATGAGTACATTTGTATAATTAATATCCAGGGGATATTGTTAATGCACTAAAAATTGTGACAAACCAGGACATTTGGTACAGACACAACCCATCAAATCATTATTAGAGGAATACAGTTTGTTTGTCGCAGGCATAAGTGTTGGAAAATTTTCCAGAGCCATTAAATATTAGGGTATTTCATTTAATCAATATAGAGAGTACTAGTGATTTAGAATGTAGCACCCTCCCAGGTAGATGCTGGTGAGAGAGGATAGTTTATTGGCTCTGTCTGCTTACCAGGGGTCTGCAGGTAAATTGATATTGCTCTTTTCTTACCAGACAGCAGGATCTGTTAGTGAGGTCAGCTCATTGTACTCAGTATGTGATTCAGCAGTGGCACGTGGTCGCAGGGGGTCGAGGGCCGGAGGAATGGATGAGAGGAGCTGATCCCAGAGTTCCACGAGAGCTAACTGAAGGGGAGATACTGTAAACCCTGAAAAACAGTATAGTGAGCACAGGGATTTGTGTCAAGGGGCCTGACCTGAGGGGAGGCCACCCCATGTGTAGAATAGTAAGAGGACGGGTGTCAGCAGTAAAGAGAAAGAGAGAGAGGATGCTGAGGAGAGTGTCCTGAAGACAATCAATAGTTCACCAAGTCGTCTTAAAGAGGAAGTAAACTCTGAAGAAATTTTCCCAGTAATCATATGGCCACTATGTATATCATTTCTAAAACTCACAAGGATATAAATTAGCCCTACAGGATCTTTCTTACTGATGTGCAGCTTGGTTTCTTTTTCATCTTTTCTTGCTGAAGCCGGCGCCATGTTGGTGGTTGCCTTCCGATTCAAGCCTTATCTGTACTTCCGCCCTTTCCTCTCTGTCACAGCCAGAATCCCGTGCATGCTCAGTAAAAACTAACCAAGCCTCGTTTTAGCATACCGTTACCTTGGCGACAAAGCCCAGCAAACCAATAGGAGTACACATGTAAATATCCTCCCTCTGTTAACCATAGATGTCATTGTTCACACCCCCTGTGATGTAGCTGGTCACATGGGGTGTTTCAAGAACACTGGTATCTCGCGGGATTGATATGCCGTGGAGCTTTGCAATCAGAGGCACGGCACATAGCTGCACAGACTGACGTCTTGCTGAGTGTGCCGTAAATGAGGGGCAAAGCGCGCATGCGCGAGTGACGTCATGGACACAAACAACGGCAATATCTCTTAAACAGCGCAGTTGGTATTACTTTTAAAGCCACCTACATGTAAGTGACTGTAAAATGGTTTGAATGCTGTAAAGTTGTTCAGGGGAGTTTACTTCCTCTTTAAGAAAGAGACTTAATTCAAATTGACCTTTAGTGGCAGGGTGAATTAACAGCCTGGCTGTACATGAAGATAGAAGTCATTGTGCAATAGTTAATTCAGAGTATCCCACTATTCCTTTCTCCTATTCCTAATTTATAATAAAACACAAAACAACCAAATACCCCTGGACTGGTTAGTGGAGCGAGCCAAGGAGCAAAATTGAGAAACTGTTCATGTCAAGGTTGCTATTGGTAACTCGGGGGGACCCGCAGGTGTGAAATCTGGCAGTCCTTATGAGAGCAGTGCTACAAGAAGGAAAAATGACTTGAAGTTTACTTTGCTGTATTCAGATCAGGATCACTATACTTTGTACATGTGGTCTTTTCACACCATATTAACTGCACATTCCAACGTACTTCATTAACATTTACCACATATTTATTATTATTGATATTCTTTAAGCACTTGCCCTATGGAAGATTTACCCCCTTCATTAACTGGCCATTTTTTGCGAAACCGCACTGCATTATTTTAACTGACAATTGAGCGGTCATGCAACGCTGTACCCAAATAAAATGTATGTCATTTGTTTCCCACAAATATAGCTTTCTTTTTTTTTTTTTTGCGCTATAAACAAAAAAAGACCAACAATTTTGAAAAAATAACAATATTTTTGACTTTTTGCTATAAAACAAATCCAATAATTTATTAAAAAATTAAAAGAAAATAATTTCTTCATATATTTAGGCCAATAAATATTCTGCTACATATTTTTGGCTAACAAAAAATCCCAATAAGCGTATTTTGATAGGTTTGCGCAAAAGTTAAAGCATCTACAAACTAAACAATATATACTGGACTTTTTTTATGCTAGTAATAGCAGTGTTCAGCAACTTATAGTGGGACTGCGATATTGCGGCAGACAGTCTGACACTAACTGACACTTTAGATGCTTTGTGGGAATCAGTGACACTAATACAGTGATCAGTGCTAAAAATATGTAGTCACTGTACTAACGACACTGGCTGGGAAGGGGTTAAACATTTAGGATAATCAGAGGGTAAATGTGTGTGCCTAACCAGTGTTCGCTTGTACTATGTGTACTATTTTTACTAAGGGATGTGATGAATTTTATTTTCTGAAAAAAATCCATCACATCCCCCCTGTCAGGAAGGAGCTCTGCATTGTTTGCATTGTCTCTCCTCGACGATCAGCAGGTACTGGCGGACATCCATTGGCCGGCACCTGGTGATCGGCTTCTGCTGTGACTAGAGAGATCACTAAAATACTATAATTTGCCAAATTTACACCTTGGTATTCAGAAATCCAAGGGAGGATATTTTGCAGTCAATAGGGAGTTGACTATTAGCCAGATTAGCCAGGACTGGCCGAATTTTGATCCATCTGTGGTCATTCCTGTTTAGGAGAAGTTGATATATTGAGTGGCTTCAATCTAAAGAGAATGTTGGAAAATGTTCCTTTGATCAAAGCAGCAGCCATTTGGCTGCAGCGCTGATCAGTGTATTCTGACAGTGAAGGAGTCCCCACTGTCATTGTATTCTTATCAGTGTATTCAGACAGTGGAGGAGTCCCCACTGTCCAGCTTCTCTCCTCGACGATCAGCAGCTGCCGGGGGCTGCAGCGCTGATCAGTGCATTCTTACAGTGGAGGAGTCCCCACTGTCAAAATACAATAGGACAGCGGGTTTCCCCAACTTCAAATGTGTGGATGGGGAAATTCACTTGTTTTTTTTTTTTTATTAGTCTCCAATGAAGAAAATGTATGCAAGAGGCACTGGGATGTTAATATAAACAATAAGGTGACCATGCTTCATAAATAGTGGAATGGTGTACTTAAAACCAATTGATCATAACTGAAGATCTAGCACCAAAAAATTTATCAACATCAAACAAATTACAGTCCTCTTGTTATATGAAAAAACGCATCAAAGTTCATCCATGTGATAATAACAAATAATCAGAAATTGCGTCAAAAATTCATAAACATAGATCTTCCATTTGAAGTTCATAAAAAAAAAAAATCCTGTGGTGATGTGAAGTGCAATGAAGTGTCACTACATCAAAAGTTCATTCATTGCAAACTAAATTAGTTAATTAATGAAAAAAAGTGCATATGTGCTTAATAAAGTTCATATGTGGCATATACAGTAAGTTCTTTAGTGCACAAAGCAGCACCAGCACCCTGTGTCCTCCATCATGCAGGAAAACTGGGCACTGTCAACTCCCAGATCCATAGGTTTCACTTCCGGAGTCTACCAGTGGGTGTCTCTCAGCAGCCAGAAGGTCATCACCCATTGCTTTTTGCAGGATGTGTATTTGAGCCCTGCCTATGCTCTTCATTTCTTCATTCCTGCTTTGGCCTTCTGTCTCCATGTGCCCCTGACCTGCATCCCTGTAATCCTGCATCCTGTTCCTGGACCCAGAACCCTAACCCTGCAGCCTGATTCCTTCCTACCTGCTCTCTCCATCTCCTGTTACCCTCTTCCCATCCTGTCTTGCTCCCAGCTCCCTGTGTTTGATCTCCTGAGTATGACCCTGGCCCTGTTACGACTGCTGCTTGCTGTAAATACTGGGTTTGGGCAGTTGTTTATTGTGTGTCACTATTTGTTTGGTTAACTGTTTTTTTTACACTTTTTGGTTTATTGGAGGTGCATTTACATTTATGTTGTTCACATATTTTTAAATAAATTATATTCTTTTACACTATATTTGTGCCTGGTACTCTCTGTGGCAGTCCACACATTTCTGGTCACACAGGTTCTTGAAATAACACCAATGCCAGTCCTGACCAGAAGTGGCTGCACAGGGAAGCCATCTAGGCTCTGTTGTTGTTCCTGAGGAGGTATATACTTTTCTTTGCTAGTGACAGAGGAAAAGGAATACTGCTGCCAGATACTGAAGGAGTGGGCCAGTGACCATGCATTAATTGTCAGGGTCCGGACTGGCGGCAGGTGACTGCACTGGAGGTGGATCCTCTGTGTCAGTGAGGGATTGGCGTGGACCGTACCAGGGGACCAGTTCTAAGTTACTACCGGTTTTCACCAGAGCCCGCCGCAAGGCGGGATGGACTTGCTGCGGCGGTAGCAACCAGGTCGTATCCTCCGGTAACGGCTCAACCTCAAAGACAGCTGATTCAGGCGAGGTACAGAAGGACAAGGCAAAGGCAAGGTCAGACGCAGCAAAAGGTCAAGGCAGGCGGCAAGGTTCGTAGTCAGGGGCAACAGCAGAAGGTCAGATACACAGGCAGGGAAAGATACACCAAAAGCTTTCTCAAGGCACAAAAGGCAACAAAATCCGGCAAGGACAGGAAGGGGAAGTGGGTTTTTATAGGGTTTGGACTGATTGGACCAGGCACCAATTAGTGGTGCACTGGCCCTTTAAATTTCAGTGCAGCGGCACGCGCGCCCTAGGGAGCGGGGCCGCGCGCGCCAGGAGGAGGACGGAACCCGGCGTGCGCCGGGAGGCAGAGATGGCGGGACCCGGCGGGTAAGTACTTCAGCTGCGGGGGAACAGCGCTCACGGTCGGGGACGATGACCGGAGCGCTGCAGCATGCGGGACGCCTCGAGTGCTCCGGGAAAGCCAAGGGACCCGGAGCACTCGGCGTTACAGTACCCCCCCTTAGGTCTCCCCCTCTTTTTGGAGCCCAGGTACCTGTGGATGAGCTCTTTGTCGAGAATATTGGACTCGGGCTCCCATGACCTGTCCTCAGGACCACAATTCTCCCAGTCAACCAGAAAAAATCTTTTACCTCTGACAACCTTGGAGGCGAGGATCTCTTTCACTGAGAAGACGTCAGAGGACCCAGAGACAGGAGCAGAAACGGTGACCTTGGGGGAAAATCGGTTAAGAATGAGGGGTTTGAGAAGGGATACATGAAAGGAGTTAGGAATACGGAGAGAGGGGGGAAGATGGAGTTTGAACGAGACAGCATTAATTTGGCTTTTGACTTTAAAAGGCCCGAGATAACGTGGACCCAGTTTGTAGCTGGGGATCCGAAACCGGATGTATTTGGCAGAGAGCCACACTCTGTACCCAGGGGAAAAAACAGGAGGAGTTCTTCTTTTTTTATCTGCATGTTTCTTCATGCGAGAGGCGGCCAGGGTGAGCGACTCTTGAGTCTCTTTCCAGATGGAGGAGAAGTCCAGGGTCAGATCATCAACGGCAGGAACTCCAGAAGCGGTGGGAATGGGGAGGGGGGGCAGCGGGTGACGGCCGTACACCACAAAAAACGGAGATTTGGTGGATGACTCAGAGTCTCTAAAGTTATAGGAAAATTCGGCCCAGGGCAACAGGTCGACCCAATCATCCTGACGGGAGGAGACGAAGTGTCGCAGATAGTCACCAAGGATCTGGTTAACCCTCTCTACTTGTCCATTGGACTGAGGGTGGTAGGCAGAAGAAAAGTTAAATTTGATCTTTAATTGGGTGCAGAGAGCTCTCCAAAACTTTGAGATAAACTGGACGCCTCTATCGGAGACGATATGTGTTGGAAGACCATGGAGACGAAAAATGTGTAAAAAGAATTGCTTCGCCAGCTGTGGCGCAAAAGGGAGACCAGGATGCGGGACAAAATGTGCCATTTTAGAAAACCTGTCGACAACCACCCATATGACTGTGTTGCCATGGGATACAGGAAGATCCGTGACGAAGTCCATTGCTATGTGGGACCAAGGCTGTTCAGGCACTGGCAGAGGGAGAAGAAGACCTGCAGGCTTCTGGCAGGGAGTTTTATCACGTGCGCAGACAGTACAGGCCCGAACGAACTCCGTTACGTCTTTCTCAAAGGAAGGCCACCAATAGTGTCTGGCAATTAGCTGAGTCGTCTTTTTAATTCCAGCGTGACCCGCCAGGTGAGAGGAGTGACCCCATTTAAGAGTCTGTAGGCGAAGACGTGGAGGAACAAATGTTTTCCCTGGAGGAACTGGTACCAGTGAAGCAGGGGCAGTTGAAATTAGACACTCAGGAGGAATGATGTGTTGAGGAACGGTTTCATCCTCGGAGGCATCGGTGGAGCGTGATAGGGCATCCGCCCTAATGTTCTTATCAGCAGGACGAAAATGGATTTGGAAAGTGAATCGGGCAAAGAACAATGACCACCTGGCCTGGCGTGGATTAAGGTGCTGGGCAGACTGAAGGTACGAGAGATTTTTGTGGTCAGTATAGATGGTGATCGGATGAGGGGATCCTTCCAGAAGGTGTCTCCATTCTTCTAGTGCCAACTTAATGGCTAGTAGTTCACGATCTCCGATGGCATAGTTCTTTTCAGGAGGGGAAAAAGTTTTTGAGAAGAAGCCGTAGGTGACGTTTTTTCCTTTAGCAGATTTTTGAAGAAGAACCGCTCCGGCTCCAACAGAGGAGGCATCTACCTCCAGGAAGAATGGTTTCAGCGGATCGGGCCTATTCAAGACTGGAGCGGAGGCGAAGGCGGCTTTAAGGCGAGTAAAGGCTTCTTCAGCTTGGGGAGGCCAGGATTTCGGATTCGCTTCTTTCTTGGTTAGGGCCACAATAGGCCCCACGATAGTGGAGAAGTGGGGAACAAACTGGCGGTAATAGTTGGCGAATCCAAGGAAGCGCTGAATAGAGCGAAGACCTGAGGGGCGTGGCCAATCCAAGACTGCAGAGAGTTTGTCGGGGTCCATTTGAAGACCTTGTCCAGAAACAAGGTATCCCAGAAACGGAAGACAGCTACGTTCAAAAAGACATTTTTCCATTTTGGCGTAAAGATGGTTGACACGAAGGCGCTGGAGCACTTGCCGAACATGGCGACGGTGTTCCTCCAGGGTGGAGGAGCAGATTAGAATGTCGTCGAGATAGACCACTACACAAGTATACAACATGTCCCGGAAGATCTCATTGACAGTCTTGAAAGACTGCAGGAGCGTTGCACAGGCCGAACGGCATGACGAGATACTCAAAGTGGCCATCTCTGGTATTAAAAGCGGTTTTCCACTCATCTCCATCACGGATTCTGATGAGATTATAAGCGCCCCTGAGGTCAAGCCTAGTGAAGACCCTTGCTCCGCGCAGACGGTCAAATAGCTCCAAGATGAGAGGCAAAGGGTAGCGATTTTTTACCGTGATTTTGTTAAGACCGCGGTAGTCAATACATGGGCGTAGTGACCCATCCTTTTTGGCAACAAAGAAAAATCCTGCTCCGGCAGGAGAAGAGGATTTCCTGATAAAACCTTTCTTGAGGTTCTCCTGAACGTACTCTGACATGGCCTTGGTTTCAGGAATGGAAAGAGGGTAAATCCTGCCACGGGGTGGCGTGGTACCAGGAAGCAAATCAATGGGACAATCATAGGGTCTATGTGGTGGTAAGACCTCCGCCTGTTTCTTGCAAAAGACGTCAGTGAAGTCCTGATAAGCCTTAGGAAGGCCGAGCAATGGTGAGGAGACGGAGACTTGTCTAGTAGGTACCGACTTGAGGCAACGAGTGTGGCAGGTAGGACCCCATGATTTAATGTCCCCAGAGGTCCAGTCGAGGGTAGGAGAGTGGCGCTGGAGCCAGGGCAGGCCAAGAAGGACGTCAGAGGTGCAGTTCGGTAGAACAAAAAATTAAATGGTCTCTTGGTGGAGGACTCCTATGGTCATGAGCACAGGTTCTGTGCGATAACGCACGGTACAGTTTAGATTCTCACCGTTAACTGTAGTAATGAAGAAAGGCTTGACGAGACGGATCACAGGAATGCTAAAGCGGTTTATGAAGGAGGCTTTAATGAAGTTTCCTGCAGAACCAGAGTCCAAGAAGGCCTCTGCAGGAAAGGAGACTTTAGCGGCAGAAGAAATCCGTACTGGAACAATCAAGCGTGGAGAGGAAGACTTTACACCCAGCGACGCCTCTCCTACGGTCACTAGGTGCGAGCGTTTCCCTGACGCTGTGGATGAACTGGACAGTCCTTTAAGAAGTGTTCGGAACTCGCACAGTATAAGCATAAATTCTCGTTCCTCCGGCGAGACCTCTCTTGCTGGGTCAGGTGAGCCCGATCCACCTGCATGGCCTCCTCGGCGGAAGGCACAGTAACCGGCTGCAAAGGTTGCTGGAAGAGAGGTGCCAGGCGTGGAAATCACCTGTTGCGAACCAGATTCTTTTCTTGGCGAAATTCCTGACGTCTTTCAATGAAACGCATATCTATGCGAGTAGCCAACTGGATGAGTTCCGTCAGGGAATCAGGTATCTCTCGTGCGGCCAGAGCATCCTTGATATGGCTGGATAAACCTTTTTTAAAAGTTGCGCAGAGGGCGTCGTTGTTCCAAGTCAGTTCGGAGGCCAGTGTGCGAAATTGTATAGCATATTCACCTACTGTAGCGTCTCCTTGGACGAGGTTTAGCAAGGCCGTTTCTGCTGATGAGGCACGGGCAGGTTCCTCAAAGACACTGCGGACTTCAGAAACGAAGGACTGGACGGAGGCAGTGGCAGGATCTTTGCGGTCCCAGAGCGGCGTGGCCCAGGCCAAGGCCTTCCCAGACAATAAGCTGACCATGAAGGCCACCTTAGATCGTTCCGTAGGAAACTGGTCGGCCAACATCTCCAGGTGCAGGGAACATTGGGACAAGAATCCCCGGCACATCTTAGAATCCCCATCAAACTTGTCCGGGAGAGACAAACGGATTCTAGCGGAGGTGGCGGCCACCGGCTGCGGAGGTGGAGCGGAAGCAGAAGCAGGCGGCTGCTGCCGTGCAGGAAGAAGCTGTTGCAGCATGGCGGTCAACTGTGCCAACTGTTGACCTTGCTGAGCAATCTGCTGGGACTGCTTGGCAACCACGGTAGAGATGTCAGCGAGACTAGGCAGGGGCACATCAGCGGGATCCATGGCCGGATCTACTGTCAGGGTCCGGACTGGCGGCAGGTGACTGCACTGGAGGTGGATCCTCTGTGTCAGTGAGGGATTGGCGTGGACCGTACCAGGGGACTGGTTCTAAGTTACTACCGGTTTTCACCAGAGCCCGCCGCAAGGCGGGATGGACTTGCTGCGGCGGTAGCAACCAGGTCGTATCCTCCGGTAACGGCTCAACCTCAAAGACAGCTGATTCAGGCGCGGTACAGAAGGACAAGGCAAAGGCAAGGTCAGACGGAGCAAAAGGTCAAGGCAGGTGGCAAGGTTCGTAGTCAGGGGCAACAGCAGAAGGTCAGATACACAGGCAGGGAAAGATACACCAAAAGCTTTCTCAAGGCACAAAAGGCAGCAAGATCCGGCAAGGACAGGAAGGGGAAGTGGGTTTTTATAGGGTTTGGACTGATTGGACCAGGCACCAATTAGTGGTGCACTGGCCCTTTAAATTTCAGTGCAGCGGCGCGCGCGTGCCCTAGGGAGCGAGGCCGCGCGCGCCGGGAGGCAGAGATGGCGGGACCCGGCGGGTAAGTACTTCAGCTGCGGGGGAACAGCGCTCACAGTCGGGGACGATGACCGGAGCGCTGCAGCCTGCGGGACGCCTCGAGTGCTCCGGGGAAGCCAAGGGACCCAGAGCACTCGGCGTTACAGTATTCTTGCTCATTCCCTAGTTGATCAGGGCAGAATGTTGTTTGGTGATGTTCAGCCATTGATTCAAGTTTGTGCGGAACTGGCAATGTCCAGTACTCCTAAAGGTAGTGATGACTTTTCTCCTCACTTCCGTATGGCCCAGGTAGAATCACTGGTATGGGTATTGGAAGATGACTCATCTTATTGTTTTGAGCACTATTAAGCATCTTCCCAACAGGTGCTAGTGGAGTGTACGGTATTAACGCAGCACAGTCTCTTGTCAGACAAGCAGAGTGTAAACTGAATTTTGTTCAACCATTACTACAAGCATGGTCAGATATATTGCACAGCCTTAGTCAGCTTGCAACATCCCAATCCTGCTCCTAGACTCCCAGATTCTCAAATCTCTCTCTCTGTTATCCACATCAACCACAGTTGCAGCCCAGTATACCCTATGCCTGCGGCAATCCCACAGAAATCCTCCTTAGCAACTGCTTTCTCTTTTTCACAACCCCTCAGCTCTTCGCTTCCATCAGCTGCTCCCCCTACCTACGGCCCTGCATTCACACATAAACTCAAAAAGAAACTGAGGTTTTCTCAACTCCACAATCCTGCCACTATCCAGTCATGCCTTTAAACCAGCCGATCTGCTCCAGTCTGTTTCCACGCCAGTTGATCTGCTCCAGTCTGCTTCCACTTCAGCCAAACTGCTCTAGTCTGCTTCTTCTTCTCTGCTGGCTTCTAATGGTCCCAAACCTGATGATCTGCCTGACCTTGATGGCCCTTTGCCTGCTGCCCAGCCTGATGTCCCTCTGCCTGTTGCCCAGCTCGAGATGCCTCTGCCTGCTGCCCAGACTAATGTGCCTCTGCCTGTTGCCCAGCCTGATGTGCCTCTGCCTGCTGCCCAGCCTGATGATCCTCCGCCTGCTGCTCAGCTTGATGTGCCTCTGTCGGCTCCCCTGCCTGATGGTCCTTCGCCTGCTGCCCAGCCTGATGATCCTCCGCCTGCTGGCTAGCTTGATGGTCCTCTGCCTGCTACGCAGCTTAATGGTCCTCTGCCTGCTGCCCAGCTTGTGGTCCTCTGCCTGCTGCCCAGCCTGATGACTTAGTCCCTGCTGCCCAGCCAAAGGGGCCGGTGCCCAATGCCCAGCCTGCTTTTGTACATCCTGTGCCCAACAACCTGCCTGCATCTGATGGTCTGCTAACCAATATCAAGTCTACCTTTGATGATCTCCTATCTGACAACTCGCCTTCCACTGCCTCTGATGAACCGGTGCCAGATGTCCAGCCTGATGGTCCCATGCTCCATGTCCAGCCCACCTCTAATGATCCTCTGACCGATGACCAGCCTGATCTTGATTATTTTCCACTTACCACCCACTTGGGTCCTACTGACTCTATGCCAGCTGCTCTGCTGGATTTTCGTGCAAATTCTAAGTGTCCACCTGCTAATAGGTCTGAAAGCTCTGAGTCTTTACATGCCTTATATGGGTTACCTGCTTGGCCTGAGATTTATTTGGCGGTTGCCTCGGTTAAGTCCCTCTGGCGGTGTGTTGCTCCTATGGCGCCAAAGCCTTGTGGTCCGGACATACCCTTGGTAGCTGCCTTTGCCTTCTTGGCCCTGGTTGTGGTTAGCTTCTAAGGAATGGCAGAGTACTATCTGTCCCTTGCCATGATCTGGATGCGATTACAACAGCTCCGGGTGCACTAGGGCAGTGGTCCTCAACTCCGGTCCTCGGGGCCCACTAACAGGCCAGGTTTGCAAGATAACTAAATTACATCACAGGTGATCTCATTTGCTGCTCAGTGATTGCAGTATTCTAGCCTGCTTCTCCCCAAGGTAATACTTAAAATCTGGCCTGTTAGTGGGCCCCGAGGGACCACTGCACTAAGGAACCTGGGTCGGGTAACCAGTGCCTCAGAGAAACCTAGGTGGCTTTTGATGTGCGGAACAAGTCCTGAAAACCGGGCAAGCTACATGGTAATGACGACACACTTCGGTGTCAGGGTCCTGGCAATGTCCAATGACCCCAGGGCTAAGCTTGCATATAACCCATGGGACCCCAGTATCTAATGAGGTATATCTCAGAGAATTTGGCCAGCAGGACACCCAGCCAGTTGCTTTACCCCAGCGTTGGGGTACTCAGTCAATCACCTGACCCAGGTGATTAGCAGCAGTGCATCTCGCTGGTAACCCGGCACTTCTTCAGCCTCTGGACTTGTTCAGCAGATGTCTGTTTTTTATGGACTCCTTCAGCTTTAGCTGTTTGGAGTGTTCAGAGGCTGCTCCATAGAGGGGGGGGGGGGTACTGTCAGAAAAGGTCTCACGTGCTGGTGGCACTGTGATTCTCAGATCCATAGGCTGCAGTTCGGGTGTCTCCCAGCAGCCAGAAGATCATCTCATGTAATCAGCCATTACTTAATGCTTGTTGCAGGATGTGTATTTAAACCCTGCCTATGCTCTTCATCCCTGCCTTGGTGTTCTTTCTCAATGTGCCCCTAACCTGCACCCCTATGATCCTGCAACCAGTTCCTGGACCCTGACCCCAACTCTGCAGCCCGATTCCTTCCCACCTGCTCTCTCCATCTCCTGTTACCCTCTCCACATCCTGTCTTTCTCCCAGCTCCCTCTCTTGATCTCCCATGTTCCTGACAGGCACTGAAAGATGAATAAATAAAAAAATCCATGTGAAATAGCTAAAATGTTTGGCAGCATACCCCATCCAATATTGGTCCAATGGAATCATATCTGAACAGCATATGGATAGCCAGACCTTGATCCCCTCTCAAATATCGCCATGATTGATCTCCAGAATCAAATCAGATGCTTGCCAGTATCACCCATAAAGAAAAAAAAGGTAGGGGCCACATCACATAAAACCATAAACATTTATGGGTAACAGAAAAAAATGCACTTATATGATATTAAAATATTATAACAATGCTGTCTCTAGCCGCAAGACTGAGGCTGTGAGCAAGTGGCTCTGACGTCATCCCGCACTAGACCAATTTTCCTTTATATTTGCCAAAACCAAATAATATGAGGTCAAACCTAAACACTTTAAATTTGCATGCAGTGAGGCAGGCCCTTGCACTACATAGCTGAAGGTAAATCTAAACGAGCACAAGAAAATTGTATAATGTATAGCCAGCTTTACTGATCAGCTGTATCTGGTGATCCATTAAGATAAGATCTTGATTGCTCACCAGATATTGCTGACCCGTAACTTTCATGATCTTGCAATTAGCGTCCCTGCACAGATTTCTTTCAAGGTTCTCATTTTAACTGAAACCATGAAGAAAGGAGGAGTTTTTCTGCCGCCGAAACACATTGCACCCCCCTCCACTTCCTGTCATCACCCAGCCGAGAGAGGTGCTTTTTTGGAGCTACAGCCATCTTGCCACTTCTGAAAGCTGCTGTTGCTGATGTTCCAGCCTGAAGCCTGACAGCTGTATTTCCATCAAGAACTCTGCTTCAACTAGCCACATGCCTACAGAGCTCTGCAGCCTCACAGTGATCCTATGGAGGTCTATATAGGTTTGTGATAAGCTACTTTTTTTTAAATAAATTGCTACACGTAGATGGCGGCACCCTCTTTTGTTTGTTTTTTATATAATTTAAATGTACCAAGGACAATTTGAGCTTAAAGCCTACATTTAGGAAAAAAAGAAAATCAGCATAAGCGCGCGTTACGTTTTAAATTGACTAAACTTAGGCTTTAAAGCGTGTCAAGACAAGTTTTTGGTAGAATAGGGAAAGCTTAGAACCCCTATGTAATTTTTACACATATCCAATGTTCCAAGCTTTTTTTTTCCTTGATTTCTGTCCTGTTAACCACTTAAGCCCCGGGGGATTTGGCTGCTAAACGACCAGGGGGTATTTTGCGATTCGGCACTGCGTGACTTTAACGGACAATTGCGCGGTCGTGCAACGCTGTACCTAAACGAATTTAGCGTCCTTTTTTCCCAACAAACAGAGCTTTCTTTTGGCGGTATTTGATCACCTGTGCGATTTTTTGATCACGCGCTATAAACAAAAAAAGTGAGTAAATTTTGCAAAAATAGCAATATTTTTCCCTTTTTTTTATATGAAATTCCCCCCAAAAAAAATGTAAAAATCTAAATTTTTTAACATTTTCGGCCAATTTGTTTTATGCTACCTATGTTCGGTAAAAAAAATCGCAAAAAGCGTATTTTGATTGGTTTGCGCAAAAGTTATTGCGTTTACTAACTAAGGGAAAGATTTTTGTCATTTTTGTTGTTTTTTTTTTAACGCGTAATGGCGGCGATCTGCGATTTTTTTTGCGGTACTGCGACATTGCGGCGGACAGATCGGACCCTTGACTGACATTTTTGAAACTTTTGGGGTTACCAGTGACATTTCTACAGTAATCAGTGCTATACATATGCACTGTTACTGTAAAAATACACTGGTAGTGAAGGGGTTAACTTTATTTGAGAGGGAGGGGCTGTGTGTGTCCCTAGGGGCGTGATTCTAACTGTGATTGGCTGTGGCTTCAGCTGTATGCAGAGTGATCAACGGATCTACATAGTAGATCCATATGATCATCTCTCATACAGAGGGGAGAATGACAGGCAGCTTGTTTACACAAGCTACCTGACTTTCTCCCTCTCCCCCGCCGATCGCAGAGTGGCCGGCGGACATCGGGTCCGCCGGTCACACGCGCGGGGGGGTCCGTGACCACGCGGGAGCGGGAGCGGGAGCGCACCTTCGGCGGCGCGCGCTCGCTCCCTAGACCCTCACAAGCTAGTGACGTAGCCCTACGTCACTTTGCCTGTGAGGGGCTGACCGCCGACGTAGATAGTCGTGCGGCGGTCGGCAAGTGGTTAAATAGGGTTTTACCAAAAACAGGAATATCTGCAACAGGGACATAAACAGAAATACAAAACAAGTCTTCTAGGTGAATCTAGCAAGTCTCCCATTTACTAAAATAAAAAAAAAAAATCTTTATTTCTGTCTTTGTTCCTCCTGTCTTGTAAAACCATATCAACAGGACAGGAAGTGAGGAAAAATGTGTCCAGCTGAGCCCTGGATTGCAGCAAACAATTGGCAGGGGTCTAATGTGTCCCCACTCTAGCTACAACTAAGAATAACATTTTGGCTCGACATACACTTTAAATAGATTTCTAGAGCTAAAGCAGTAACTGGATGACTTTATCAAAGCACAAAATAAAGCAGAGACTAACAACATTATGGGTGTGAAGTTAAAGCTGAAGCTTTATTTATTCATGTCTGCCATTTTTTCAAGGTTATGGCCATGTGGATGGCCCGCGATTTATAGTAGGTGCCGCCAATCAAAAAAACGGGAGAGGGGAACATTATTCTAACATATTGTCATGCCTGAACTGATTCTTGGAGTAAACTATAAACAGAGCTTCTGGAAAATCAAAGCTATTACCTACCTACAAATTCTACAATAAAAAAACATATACAAGGTAAAAAATGGACAATGTGAAGATGATGGAAGGCATTTATTATTCAGTTCATATGCTTAATATTATTTTATTTATTTTTGTTGAGGGGCAACGAGCTCTTAAAAATAATGAATTAAGAAATGTACCTCTTTTAAATGATTAAATTGCATATTCAGTGCCTCAGCATGTAAGTAAATGCATTTGGGACACAACCTTCTAAGCAGCAAACTTAGAAAGCATACGTACTATATCCTGCATACATTTTCATAATTGTCTACCTCTGGGACGTGAAAGTTTTATCTGAAAAAGACCAAGGACTATGAGATCAGAACTTGATTAACATTACCGAGACAATTGAAGTAAGCTTAAGAACCTGCAGACCAACCTTCTATACAACAAATGCTTACATATGCCTTGAGCTATCAGAGTAAGTTCTTATTACCTTGAAAATATGAGGGTTATACCGATCATTTTCTACTTTTTCACTACCAAAGCCCATTAGAACATTTACCAAAAAAACATACTTATTGTCCACACAAGTCTGCATATTGCCAGATTTTATTTTACAATTGATTCCTTGATCTTCTATCATACTTTATCTGCTCACTGCTTTCTGCATACATTCAATACACATTTGCTGCCCTGCAAATGAAGATTTTACTCTAAAATCATAATTTTATGTTCTCATGATTGGAGTATTCTGATAATCAAGAGTTTTATTTCAAGGGCAGTGTTAGTTACTGGGACCCCTGATCCCAATGATAGTCCCGGACCATCATTAACTTCTTTTGCTCGCTTTGTGTCTGACAGGCCTGGGAGAGTGGTTTCTGGAAATAACACAGACGGAGACAGATGTATAGTGAAACCAAGCTCTCAGTTTATTATAGGCTCGTTGCGGCTTATATAGTAAAGATAAGGCATATAACATAGGTATAGGGCACTTGTTACGTTCTTATTGGTTAAACAGCTTCAGGAGACAAAAGGTCACCTTGGGGAGTAATACCATATAAAACATATCTCGTGTGACTAGAATCACCTGACACAGCCTTATCGCGAACTGCAGAAACTTTCCATGGTACGTAGGCACTTTTCATATCTTGTGTAACTAAGGTCACATACACACACAAACACACAGCTTATAAGACATTAATGCATACAAAATGGGGTAGAGACATACAAAATGGAGGACACATAGAATTTGATATCTCCCCATCTCCCACAATCCCCTCTTAAAATCATTAACCCTTAATTGATTTTCCCTTGTCACCCTGTATATCATTGGAATATATAATTCTTAGGGATATTATCAGGAGTCCTAAACCTCCTAGGAATATAGTACCACGATTGGCAGATTAATTTTCTATATCCCTGCTGCTTGAAAGACCAGATCATATATCATCCTTTAAACAATAAGGTTCTTTTTTTCTTTCTGTTTATACCTCTTAATGTACTCAGTATATTCTTTAGGGTTATTAGTCGAGGAGGTCTGGTAGCCTGGGACTTGGTGGGATAGCATAGAGACATTTTTCACCTTTGGTCGGGAAACTCTAACAATAATACACATTACGAGTTTGAAGCATGCATATAGGAATAATAAAAAAAGCAAAACCATTACAACAGTCATAGCGATATTTTTCAACCATGAGGATATTCCTCCAAATTCAAAATTCCCACTACCAAAAGGACTCCATGTCTTAGCAATATTCCTAGCTTCCTGTTGCAACTTGTCTACTTCTTTCCGGTGCTGTGCAATAATATCATAATAATCGGGTATCTCAACAGATGTATTGTGTATCCATGTGCAACATTCATAATCCTCCGTAACTTCACATAACCCAGTAAGAGCAGCACTCATGCTTTCTATGGCTAGGTCATGGAGCTCAAGTTGTTTCTTAATTGCCCTCACTTCTATATTTAATTTGGTAATGTCCCCTGAGTTCTTATCTAGGATGTCATCGAGAATTTTAGAGTAATTATTCAACCTTTTCATCATGTCTATTCCCCATCCGGTCCATGAGGGGAACCAGGCCCATACCATATCCTTCTCAAGGAATAATTCCCTTTTATTGCGGTGTTTGAGGGGGTACCTAGGATACATACTAGCTTCTAGGAGATGTCCTCCTTTGTTGTCTCCCACTACACCCATGATGGGAACTAGGGATGCGAGGTAACACCACCCTTGGGGTTCAATGGGGATCCAAGGGTGACAAATCTTTCCACAACAAATATAAGTACTGTTTCCCAAAGCTAGGGGACGTTTGTGAAGTAGTGCCATTAATTGATCATCATAACTGGACCAAGCTAAATTTGACAACTACTGTCCTACTGGGGAAGAGGAAGTGGAACTGGAGTTAAGAAAGTTCATTAGAGTGGCGTTTAGGGCTGGTTCTGAGGTGTGCCAGAAGGAGCTGTCCATCGAGGTCATTGAGAAATTAATCTTAGTTTGCCGGCACACTTCAGCTCCCTTGGTGGAGTTTCCCAACCTAAAACACCAGTCTGGGGAATGACTCCTACCAATAATTTGGAAAGTGAGGGTATCATTTGAGAGTGTTCTCGTGACATTGGTGAGGACAACAGGAGGTGTACCATTTAGGAAAGGGGTGAAGTTTAAAGGTATCGCTATTAGGGGGATTCTAGCGGTGCTAGGATGGAGTTTACTACATATCCAACATTTTTCATATCCGGACTTCTGGGCATATGCATATTTAAATTGCAACAATGACATTTTATCTGTAAGGCTTTTTTTGAGCTTTCATCTCTCTTTTGTCTGTTATGTGCATTACTCTGTATTGGGGTGTTGGAAGCTCTGCAAATGGCCTGTAGCCCTACCAGGTCTTCTGAATGATAAATACAGCTAGTGGTAACCCATACTACAGAGAAGACTGAAAATGATACGAGTCCTATAAGTAGCCAAAGTTTTCCAGAATCTGGTGCTATTAGGAATGTCATTTTTCTACAGGGTCAGGGCCGCCTGCCTCTGAAAAACCCCCTTTTCTTGACTATCCTGTTCGAGGTCAGAGTCGTCCACTCCCGTTAGTACCTCTCTTGCTTCTGGACCTTCCTGTTCAAGGTCAGGGCCGTCCGCCCCCGTTAGTACCTCTCTTGGGTCTGGATCTGGACTTACTTCTGGGGGTGGAGCCTCCTTTTCCAATTTCACTCGAGTAGCATGGATCCAGGCTTGTTGGTTCTCCACAAGGACAGCGATTCTGGTCACTGCGACTACCTTTGTCTTTTGGTCCAAAACGAAATCCAGCCTTGGTCTTGTGATGCTACTTCATCTCCTTCCTTCAAGTGATGGGTTGATACCTGTGAAAAGAAAAGAAAGGTGCGAGCAACTTTTTCGTTCCACTTGATTCAAAATTCCAATTTACTTTTTCTCAACTCGTCTTTGATTGTCCTATTTATCCTTTCCACTGTACCTGAATTCTGGGCAATGCAAATAGGAGCACTATTACGGGGTATACACGGTTTCCCCTCTTTGCAAATCAATCCTGTTTCAGGATTCCTTTGCAAAACAGGATAACACCAGTCCTCCAATTCCTCAGCAGTGGCTGAGGCCTGTAGATCTGTGATCAACTGGGCATCATCGGGGAGGATGTGGGTTAGGACAGGCATTTGTTTTAGGGCTCCTAAAGGTAACTGTTGTGCGGCTGCTTTTGCTATTTTGTCTGCTAGTGCGTTGCCCTTGGAGATGTCATCAGTACCTCTGGTATGTGCCCTACAGTGAATGATAGCTAACTCTGAGGGTAACAACATAGCCTGAAGAAGGTTGGTGATGAGCTCTTTCATCATGTCTGCACGGGGTGAAGTGACACTTTCAATAGTTTCTAGGCAGTCATGTGGTTCTTGGCCCATATCATCTGCTGAATCCATCTACTATTGACTAAAAGGAACTCTTATTTCTTTCCTGCTTTGGGCCTATATGTAAAAACCTATTTCTAGATGTTCATGTTTGGCCTTATGTGTTTGTTTGTGTTGTTCCTAATACAGGTGATGCACCTAGCAACATATGCTTTCACTAATTTAGGCCTGTAAATGCAGAAAAAACTTCAGTAATACTTCATATGTTCTTTCCCACCCCCTGTGTCCTATTCCATCATACTAGGCAATAGACAGTGGGGCGCTAGCTGCGGGGATACAAGATCTCCCCTCTTTTAGAAAAAGGCCATTCTCAACTTTTTCTAAACCATCACCCAATTCCTTAAACCTGTTCTGTAGCATGCGTTTGTAGCTCTAATAATGTGTGATCTTTTGGCCTGACTTTCAGCTCCACAACCAGGAACCATCTACAAAAACATCCTCTGCTCCCTCTATGGCTGTCTAGATATATTATGTCTATACAATCATGTTGTTGTGTAACACACCCTTTAATCCCAGTACCCATTTAAAACTGGGGCCTACCTAGGGCAAAAGATGTGGCCATCCCTATTACCATCTCACAAGATGCTATGTTTGGAGTCACCTCAGGCATGCCTTAGACCTGGACTGCGACCATCTTTGGACAAAAACTATAGGGCAAAGTCCACCACCATACTCCTGGGCAAGTACACCTGTCATGGTCTTACAATTGTCCCTTGCATTAACACAAAACATTTTTCCATAATTTGGGAGGCCCAGTGCAGACGCTACAACCATAGCATTTTTCAGATACATAAACGCATTCAACATTACTTGTGACATTTCTGGACCTGTGGCTTGTCTCAAAATGTTGTCATAAAATAGGAGCAGTCGGATCCATTGCAATCAATGATCCTGGTTTTGTGGGCGGGCAAGACCCACTGTGGGCTGGCAAGACCCACGTGACTGACTCTCCTTTTCCCCCTCTGTGAGAACAAAACCAAGGTAAACAACACTTTCCTGACACCATTGTCATTATTCCTGTGACACTTTGTGTCCACATACATGTACATTTCTCAATGAACTCACTCGCTCTGACTGGCCTCCACAGAGTGACTACATATGTTATCCACATATTGTAGCGGGACTGACTCATGAGCAGGTGTCCATCCCCTCTTGCGTGGTCTGGAGAACTATAGAGCAGACAACTAAAACTGTCTATTTAGCCCTGAGGCATTTCTACACCAGGTCAGTTACCTGGACTGATTATCAAAACAAGAAACAAAGATGGCTGTGTCTCCTCGTCCACTAGGACGGTAAAAAAAACGCATTACTTCAACCAATCACTGTAAAGTGGGTAGCATCGGATGGTATGGCTATCAGTAGAGATGGCACATCAGATACCACTTGCATACTACATACTACAGTCAGATAAAACTAAAACTTTTTGGCTCTGTGCCAATCTTACTAAAAAAAACTTTTTTATTTTTTTTTTCTTCTGCCAATCTAACAAAAACCTGTCCAGAGGTTCCCCTCCCTCAATAGAGGACTCCCCTAAACTATCACCCAAAAACTGAAATCAGATAAAAAGTTAATCTGATTTGAAACTTTTGGCTCGGTGCCAATAGGGTCCAATGGTCACACTAATTGCGGTAACCCTTTCTGTCCCAAAATAAATTCCATAACTTATAACAGGAATGAAAATATTTAAGTTTGAACCCTTTCTTGGCAAGTAGCCAATTTTCAAAATTTTGCACCAGAGCTCCCTTTTACGTTTAGGGACACAAGGGACCCATTTGTAAAATGTAATTTCTCATTATCTATAATTCTATAAAAAATAACCTCAAAAATATCTTGCCGACTACGGCGAACTATGTTTTGCCTGATAAAAACTGTATTTGTTCACTATTACTCTTACCAGAGGTTCCTATGCTTTATGCACAAATGTATAAATGGCAAAACTCCAAAAATTCCATAAAAAGGTAATTGCATATGTTTGTCAATGCTGGTGGCCGTGAGAAAACCAGGTGCTGCTGTACTGTCTAATGTTTGCTGACTCCATACATTTTTAAACCTTGATTAAATCTCCAGGACAGTTTCACCTTCTGCTTACAAGCAATTGGACTTTACTCTTAAAAGCCCTAGTTAACTCTTTATTATTCTTATTACTTTTCAGCCTTCTAGTCTTTTCAACTGTTTTATTATTCTACAAGGGGGCATAGGTTAACCATTTTTCATCTCCCCTTATTCCATATACGCCTGATCCCATTGTGGATCAGGCCCATAATAGGGCCACACTGTTGTATCTAAAAGGCATAGTCCTTTGACCATATCCATATGGAATGTGTCATTAGCGCCCTCTCGTGGGAAAGGACTGGAACTTTTCATTGTTTCAGTCCACTCTGCTTATTTTATCTATCCATGGGTTGATTAAATAGTAGTCAGTGCCGCAGACTCGCGCCACATATTCCTTACAGTTTTCTCCTGCTTGGGGAGGTGGGGGTGGCTTGCTGCCTCCGTGACCCATTGCTGCAGACAACGGGGTTCACGGACCGAGCACTTATTAGACTAAATCAATCTAATTCTAAGTTCCCTGTCTATTTATAACTGGCAATTTTATTTATTATAAAAGATTGTTGTCTGCGTCTGGTAAATATTTTTTAAGTTGTCTATATGTTACCCCTACTAGGTCAAAATCTATCTGTCCGTGAAAGTTGACTCTATGATGCACAATTTTTTTTACATTCAGGGTTACTAGAAACAAACTGACTTCCTAAAAATCTTTTTCTCTTCAGTGGCAAAATACAGACTAATTTAGCAGAGTCTAAGTTATGGTGAGTTATATCAAAATCTAAACAATGGGTGCAGATTGGACAGGGCATCTGCTACAATCTATCACAGAGTCATGGAACGTTCACAGTGCTCGACTGCCACCCAGGTTGCCCTGTGTGCGTCTTCCCAAAACGTGAACTAGTCACAGTGTATTTCAGCCGTGCTGACAATACGGAGCGTTTTCGAATGCAGCGTGACTACTCTGGCATTCTCATCAGAGAAAGAACATTCAGTAAATGACTCAGGTCTGTTCACTTACCACCCAGACTCATTGAATCATACAAACAGATTATCTTATACTTCTATGCGACAGAGAAGGAAAGCTTAAAGATTTTTCAGACACAAAACGAGCAATTTTCTAACACTTCTTAAGTCTCCCTGAGACTAAATATTTCCCTGAAATATTTCAATTATAGGTATGTTGCGTGTGTTCCCGGAACACACCAACCCCCTTGGTTCACTTTGATATGATTTTAGTCAGTGTCCCGCCCCGGAGCCACACTACAATCGGCTGTATAGAAAAGGATTTTTCTACTTACCGAATGAGCGTGGTTGTCCGCGAGGGATGACTTTCATATCCCGGCATACGAGCCCCCAGCTGTTAGTTACTGGGACCCCTGATCCCAATGATAGTCCCGGACCATCATTAACTTCTTTTGCTCGCTTTGTGTCTGACAGGCCTGGGAGAGTGGTTTCTGGAAATAACACAGACGGAGACAGATGTATAGTGAAACCAAGCTCTCAGTTTATTATAGGCTCGTTGCGGCTTATATAGTAAAGATAAGGCATATAACATAGGTATAGGGCACTTGTTACGTTCTTATTGGTTAAACAGCTTCAGGAGACAAAAGGTCACCTTGGGGAGTAATACCATATAAAACATATCTCGTGTGACTAGAATCACCTGACACAGCCTTATCGCGAACTGCAGAAACTTTCCATGGTACGTAGGCACTTTTCATATCTTGTGTAACTAAGGTCACATACACACACAAACACACAGCTTATAAGACATTAATGCATACAAAATGGGGTAGAGACATACAAAATGGAGGACACATAGAATTTGATATCTCCCCATCTCCCACAGGCAGTGTTTGAGAGCAGTGTAGAGCCCATCTCCCTCTGCTCTTTGACAGTAAAGCTAGCCTTACACGCCACCAATTTAATCAGATCCGGCAGAATCTGGTGAAAATCGAGCGGTGGGTGGCCCTGTCGGCACCACACAGCTCAACAAACCTCCCTGAATATACACTGAAGGAGCCAGGTGGAAAATTGTTGTTCGAATAACTACTGCATTCCATCAGATGCAGTCACTATTCAGATATTCAGCTGATGGGGGTGTAGCTGTCTGAATGCAACAGTTGGAAATGCAGATTCTTCCATCCATGCTGTATAGGGTAGATGGAGGAATTGAGTGATTGATTTCTTGTTTCAGCCTGCATAGCTGAACAAGAGAAATCTAGAAGTATATGGCTAGCATAAGACACATAAAGAGACAGATTTTTATGTGCACATTATTCTGCAGCTTCTGGTTTTTACCTGAGCCATGTACTGTGATTAAAGGCATTGTACACTTTCAAATGTTTTTGTTGTTTTAACCACTTTGCCACTGCTCACTAGATCTCTACTGCGGCAAAGTGGGTCGTTATCGTCTGGCGACGTAGACCTACGTCGCCAGACACTCCCCTTTCTCGCTCCCGCTGTATTCAGTCACAGCGGGAGTCGGGCCAGGGGAGGAGCAGCAGCAATCGCCGCTGCTCTTCCCCGATCGTCGGGGAATCGAGTCTGGAGATCCACCCGCTTGTGTAAACAGAGCGGGCGGATCTCCTAAGTGACAGGCAGGGTCAGATTGCAGGGTCCAGCATAGCTGAACCTGCGATCTGTCCTTGTGTCACTCAGTCACCTCCCCCACACATGTCAGTAAGCACCAGGCATACATTAACCCCTCCCTCTCCAATAAAATTAACCCCTTCCCTGCCAGTGTCATTTTTACAGTAACAGTGCATATGTATAGCACTGATTACTGTAGTAATGTCACTGGTACCTCCAAAAGTGTCAAAAATGTCAGTCAAGGGTCCTATCTGTCCGCCGCAATGTCGCAGTCCCGCAAAAAAAATTGCAGATTGCCGCCATTACTCGTTAAAGAAAAAACACCAAAAATGACAGAAATCTTTCCCTTAGTTAGTAAACGCAATAACTTTTGCGCAAACCAATCAAAATACGCTTATTGTGATTTTTTTTACCAAACATAGGTAGCAGAAAACAAATTGGCCAAAAATGTAAAAAAAATTTTGATTTTTACATTTTGGGGGGGGGGGGGGGGGGGGGAATTTCATATAAAAAAAATGTAAAAATATTTTTATTTTTTCAAAATTTACGCTTTTTTTTGTTTATAGCGCAAAAAGTAAAAATTGCACAAGTGATCAAATACCACCAAAATAAAGCTCTGTTTGTGGGAAAAAAAGGACGTAAATTTTGTTTAGGTAAAGCGTTGCATGACCGCGCAATTGTCAGTTAAAGTCGCACAGTGCCGAATCGCAAAAAGTGGCCCAGACGTAAGACTGCAAAATCCTCCGGTGGTAAAGTGGTTAATTATGTATTATTATAGTTATATTTCTTATGTTGTTAGTTTTCCTTACCTTGTAATAATGGGTTCACATGTTTTCGCTGCAGTTTTAATGTTATGGCTGATTGATCAATGGCATGTATTCATTCACCTAGCTTGTCCCTATTTACTAAAGTAAAGGCATCTGTTTTTTTTTTTTTTTTTTTGCAGGTTACAGCTCATGCCTTACACTTTCCTCTGTGTTGCATCATAAATGTGTGAGTGCTGATGTTTTGAAAGACAGCATGGTGATCCCTCTGTTAATTGCTCTGCCTGCTTGGTCTTTGTCAGATCTAATTGCTGTTTAGCTCTCACCTGATGTGCATTAGACGGGGATATACAGTTTCTTCACGGAAGTCATGCATTGACCTGTGCAGTGCCAAAAAAACTCCTGACACCGAAATGTGAAGATTTACTGTACTATAGGATGTGCATAGAGACCAACAAATGACAATGCAAATCTCAAGAAGCTGAAAAACACAAGGCACAGGTAGGAAGGTTTAAATGTCTTTAAAGTGTGCACATTAATAAACTATATCGAAACCATATCTGGTGACACAACCAAAACAGATCACACAATAACCATTCTTTTTAAACCCTGAATGTCAGTTCATTAGGCAACCATGCTTAGTATTTGTTAAATAACATGTAACCAAACACCTCTTTGATGAGAAGTGGTGGTGGTGGTGGTGATGATGTTGGGGGCGTTTGGGGGCGTTTGGGGGCAAGTTGGCTCAAATTTTATTTGACTACAGTTATCATTTAACCAGGGCTTATGGCATCACTTTTTGTATTGCAAAGACAGATTTCAACACTGGGTGGCATAGTGAAAATGAAAATGTGTTTTTACATCTTTTGTGAGATGAGGGACCTGCATATAGTTTTTTTGCAACTTCCTGTACAGAAAAAGGCTTTATTATTTCATTTTCTTTAGTAACACTGAGCTATTCATGTTATTCCATTGGTGAAGAAGCAGCTGTGTAGGGGCAAAGAATCAGGTCAGAGCCATACTAACTAAATAAATATTCTTACATATTACTAGGAGTTTGATGAGTCATCATTAGAAAAAGAAAAAAAAAGGATTGGACTGGCTTGACTCTGAGGCTTAGTGAATAATAATCTTGGCTGATCTGCTGGCAGCTTTTTTCTTGCTGTTTTTATATTACAAAAAACAAAATTACCATACCATAACTACTGAAAGCCACAGAACAGTGTTCCCAAAAATAGACTATTTAGATTAGCGTTAAGTGATTTGCAGATCATATTGAACATAACTATGCATGTATATGTTATTTTGTATATATGTTTTTTTTTAAGTGGTTATTGAATTTACACAGACAGTTGTTGGTGGGGCAATTTGGGAAAGCATATTGCCTTGGTCATTCTCATGACATAAGACTTCTAATATCTCTAGGACATAGGTATCTCAGGCAAATTTATATTATAGGCAATTACTGGTAATGTGACATCTCTAGAAATGTTGAACATCTTGTGCCAAAAAGTGTCTCTCTTTAAAAAGGATACTGCCACATTCAATTTTTTTTATATTGTAATTTTTCTTATTTTCCAAGAATTTATAAATAAATATTTTTTTTTTACAAAAAGGCATTACACTTGTCTCTGTTAATCTGGCATAGAATCTCTCTCTTGTAGCAGTACCACATTAGTTCCAACTGCTACCACATTAGTTCCATTGCCTGGGCACTGTTCACATTCCACTGTTGCTTTAGTACTCTTTACCTTTAGAAGCTAACATTCAGATAAGCTTCCTTTCCCTGGATCTCTATGTACTAGATTATAATTTATGAATAAAATGAAACAATGGCATTTCAAGGACAAGCCAGAAAGGTTGCCATTAGTATCAGATGAGTATGTACAGTTTCAAAGCGCACAGCTGAAAACTAGCCAAATAGTTGTATAGCAAACTAGAGGTCAGGGTCATAGATTCTGGTCAACCAGACATCAGAACCAAATTGAGAGTCAGTAGACAGAGTGTTAGGATCTTTACAAAAGATGGAGTTCTTTCAGTAGTCATCTCGGGCAAGGTCAGTAATAGTCACAGATTGAAAGCTGGCCTTACACCTGCAGAATTTTCAAAAGTTTATATAAGAAATTAAAAAATCCAGCCATTGAATGGTGGAACTGGAAGCCTTGACATCACTGTGCTTGCGCACTATACCGAGGATCCTGGGTATTGTAGTTTTGGATGCAATTTTACAAGCTGAATATTTGTAACTGTTTTTTAACCGGGCTATTAATAAAAATAACCATCAGGTTTACACTATCTGGAGTTTATTAAAATGTACATGCCTACTGCCACTGTCATTGCGGTGATAGAGAGCTGATGATGATATCATCTAGAGAGTATACACAGTGACCAATGTATTCCTCCCAGTGCAAATTGACTTCTCTTATGAGAGTCACACTTTGTTTGGTAAGCAGGTGGAGGACACGTGGCGGTTTAATATTAGTATGAAGAGGATCACAGTGCACTTTTTATTTTGTTGCAACTCACATTGTGTGTAAATTGTAGACTGCGCTATCTTGTGAGACTTTTGATTTTTTCATTATTGTTTCAGGATTATTTTGATATGAGCTCTTTTTTTGTATATGAGCCATTTAATGGTGCCTTTATGGACTCGACTGAGTTTGAACAATTTTTTCTATTACCATGTCAATGCCATGCTTTTCATAGAGCAATCTACATTGAGCTTAACTTTAACAGTGCACGTGTGTAAGACTAGTTATGATTTTTCTTTAATGGGAGTGAGTTCAATAATTAAAGAATCTTATATTCCCATTAAACTTGTCAACAATCTTCCATGCTTGCCCTTCAATATTTTTGCTCACTGTGATTGAAAATGATTCTTAAAATGTTGCCCAAAGTTCTTAGAGAACTGAATGAACATTCTGAAAACAACAATTTTCAATAACATTTTAAAGGTGCAAGGCCAGCCTAACACCCTCAGAGATAGAGCTGAACTCTTCAATGGGCACTCAGCAACAGGTAGACTAGGTACTGTCCAGCCATTATAGACAGTCTAGCCCAGTGCCTCTCAACCTTTTTTCAGTCAAGGCACACTTTAAAATTTTAAAATTCTGCACAATCCCAAGGCCCCCCATTCTAAAATGTAAAAAACTAAACTAAGTTGTACATATTGCAGCAGCGTCTACATAAATGGATAAATGGGTCACCCAACATCCCAGTGCTGACAGAGGGGGGGGGGGGGGTAAACAAGGATTCTGTGCAGGTTCTCAATGTCCACCCTTATCATATGATGTTGTTGTTAGGGTGCCAGTGGCTGGTCCACATGCTGCTCAAAGTTATAATGCTGCACTATAAAACCTGTGGCTTTGAGTAACAAAAAGGCTACCTTGCTGGCAATTTTTAGGCATTTTGCCAAGGCACCTAAAGAACCCAATAGGCACACCATATGGCCATGGCACCCTGGTTGAAATATATTATTCCCTTTAGTTCATGTGCAAATGCACATAATATGTGTGTGTACCGGGCAGATCAGGATGATGGGGACAGCCACTGAGTTTCTTATAAAGTTGTTGAGCTTCTGACTGTAAAGCCACAATGCTTCTGTTTCTTATTTTTTTTTTGTAGACTACAATTACATGCAAAGAAAAGGTTTATTTCCCCTGTGAATAATAGTAGTAGGACCGCTATATTGTCATGTTGACAAAACAGTATAATTCCATTTGTTAAAGCCATAATAATACAAAGAATCACTTACATAGTTATTATTCATGCTCCTAACATTTGAAGGTAATGTCTAGTGACATCTTGCAGCTGAGCAGGTACATCAAAGCACATCTCTTGCCTCACAGTCTAGATTGACCTTGGTGCATTAACGATCCCAGACACAATTTATTTACTGAACTTTATCGCTATAGAAATTTTATTGCATTCCAATACTCCATTAAATATATTATGTTAAAGTTCAAACAATTAGAAGGAATAAAATAAATAGAAAAAAAAAGGTAAATATGTAACACTGTACCTGAAAAGTTAGGGGCAGCTGATATGCACCTAATAATAATTCTTCCCCACAACTATACATTTGCACAAAATCCGAATAAACAAAAGCTTACCAAACTATGCAGTCTTAAATACTTCCAGTCTGTGCCAGTTCTGACACTTCACATTTTTTTGTGCTAGAAAACTACTTGGAACCCCCAAACATTATCTCTTTTTTAAGCAGAGAATAAAATGGTAGTTGTTGCATATTTTTATGTCACACAATATTTGCGCAGAGGTTTTTCAAACACATTTTCTTAGGGGTAAAATTGAATTTTAATACCCAAAAACAATACCAAATTGTTTTCTTTAATATAAAGAAAGATGCTACATCAAGTAAATAGATACCAAACATGTCATGCTTCAAAATTGCGCACGGCCAAGGAACTGGGCCAAACTACAGTATCTAAAAATCTCCACAGATAAAGCTTTAAAAGCTCTGTCACCATTTTAGAGTTCCAAAGAAGGTCTGGCATTAGAATTATTGCTT
Source organism: Pelophylax lessonae (assembly GCF_965119305.1). NCBI lineage: Eukaryota > Metazoa > Chordata > Amphibia > Anura > Ranidae > Pelophylax > Pelophylax lessonae. Next base: position 655,963,266 of record NC_138768.1, read on the forward strand.
TCACTCTGATGTTAGCAGCGATATCACATGTGTGGAATGATCGCTGTTTACATATGCACGGGGGACAGGGAGGGAAAATTTAAAAGCAGTGCCTGCACCGCAGGATAATACTAACATTTGACCACCTACTGACCACTCACAGTAAATATACTTCCTGAACCGTTTTTTGTTCAGGAAATGAAGAAAGCAGGATCACAGTGAGATGAACAAGCGCATTTACACATACACTCACTATTTAGGCACATTTAACCCCTTGATTGCCCTCCATTAACACTCTGATCACCCTTGTCACCTAGCCAGTGCCATTGGTACAGTGTCACTATACAGCATTTATTATCAGATAGCGTCAGTGTCAGTTAAAGTTCCTCCCAGCCAGGGACAGTTAGTGCTAAATTGCTTGCACACTATCACAGTCACACTATAAGTAGCTGACACCAAACCATTGCTAGTATAGTGTCTGTACAAATCAGTATCTTGATCATGAACAGAACTATACTAGTGCCACCATTAGTATAGTGTCCCCAAAAATGCAGTGTTAGCAAGATCAGATCTGATCACTGCCAGCACTTGGGTTTAGCCCCCCCTAACAAGTGTCAGTATAATTTTTAAGATCACTGCCACCTCTGATACATCATACACAAAACTGCAGTATTAGCAAGATCAGGCCTTATCTATGCTGGCACTAGCGGTTTTATGTTAGTGTGCAAGTACCTGTAAATGTAGTGCCCAAAATGTCCCAAAAAGGTAAACTAGTGAGGAGGCCTACAGGATTCTAAGCACCCTGACAGCTTGTTCAGAAAATGGAGATTACGTCCCAGCTAAAATCATGAGTTCCGAACCCCAGGTTGCTGAGGTGCAAGAAATGCATGATTGTGCTCAAATGCAGCAGGAAGTAAGCACCAGCCGATTAGTATATCCTGGCATTTTAGCACTGCAGTATCTCATGGTGAAGTGGCATGCACCACCAGTGCAGCACAAGCTGGTAAGGTGACTAGCACTAGTAGTGTTATGCATCCACAGCTACCAGGAATTCAAGCATAGGCCTGTAGAGCCCATAGTAGCCTTCCAGGGTTGCTTTCAAACCCTAATTGGCTGCCCCCTGGATTCAGCAGCACCTGTTATGCCCTCATTCACAGCCCAGCCAAGAGTTCAGGTGAACACAGCAAACTTAACAATACCCCTTGATTTTTTTTTAGCAGTTTTTTATTAAAGACCTCTACAATTCAATTGTGGTCGAAAGCAATCTTTATGTCCAACAGTACATCATCGCCAACCCAAATTTAATTCTTGCCAGGCCCTTCCAGTGTAACTCTATCATGGTTTCTGAATGTAAAACTTGTTTAAGTCTAACCCTTAACATGAACATTGCAAAAAAAGAATGCATTGTGGTCATATTGGTCCACAGACCAGATTCATCATATGCCCATGTTCTCTGCTGCAATGGCCAGAAAAAGATATGAGAAAATATTGCATTTTATGCATTTCAGTGATAATACCCTGGGCTGACCTTGACTATGATCGGCTCCATAAAATTCAGCACTTCATAAACTACCTCTCCCAGAAAATTGCAGAATGTATATATGCCACAAAAAATATCTGTTTATATGAGTCTCTTGTACATTTTACTGGCAGGCTTGCAATAAACCAAAGGATACTCCAAGGTATTTGATAAGAGGCATTGTGAGTTTTTTGCAGATCTCAGTTTTTGTCATAAGGTTTTAAAAAAATGAAAACTAAATTTTTATTGTATTACTTAATTTTCCAAAAACTTGTGGCAACAAATGAGATCTGCAAAATAAACCTTGGGATGCCTACTTTCCAAAAAGAAATAAGAATTACCTGTCCACAAATCTCAATAGCATGTACATGCATATAATTTTTCAGGTGCTAAAGGGGTGTGACCACATGTTAACACTAGAAATTCTATATAAACCTTCTACACACTGCTAAATATCCTTTCTAGCAATCTCTGCAGTACAAAAGTTCTCACATATTAGCATAGCAGTGTGCAGAGGTTTTATTATATGCATAAAAAGCTATTGGGATTTGAGCACAGGTATATTTTATTTATGTTGCATTGCCCCAGGGTGGCATTGTGTCCACAGTAGCATTTGCATTTGCAGAGCAGTGTAGGACTGGCCTTAGAGGGCTTACTTTGATGCATTTGGCCAGCTTAAAAATGTATTGCAATATGTTTGAACTAAAAATTCCTGTTTTGTATTGAAAAGTTTGCTAGAAAGGGTATATAGCAGTCTGCAGAGGGTTTATCCAGAATTTCTAGTGTTAACATGTGGTCACACCCCTTTAGCACCTAATGCATTAAATACATGTACAAGCTATTGGGATTGGAGCACAGGTATTTCTTTTGCATTGCAGGTCAGTAACCAGATCTGAACCTAGTAGCTCTCCCCCATTTTATGTATGTTTGCCCCAGGTTGGTATTGTCTCCACAGTAGCATTTGTGTTTGCAGAGCAGAGTAGGACTGGCCATAGAGGGATTACTTTGACGCAGTTGGCCAGCCTAAACTTGTATTGCCATATGTGTGAACTTAAAATCCATGTTTTGTATTGCAGAGTTTTATAGAAAAGATAGCTGTGGGCAAAGGGTTTGTCCATAATTTTTAGTTTAAACATGAGGCCACATCCCTTTAACACCTGATGAATTATATGCGTGTACAAACCATTTGGATTTGAGCACAGGTATATCTTATTTCTTTTGCACTGCAGGTCATTGACCAGACCTGAACCTAGTAGCTCCCCCTCATTTTGTATCTGTTTGCTCCAGGTTGGCATTGTGTCCACAGCAGCATTCACATTTGCAGAGCAGGGTAGGACTGGCCATTTAGGGATTACATTGATGCAGTTGGTAGAAGCCATAAAAAGAGGTACTCACAAACAGATAGGAAGGTTGAGATCTGAAGAAGGAGGCTATGCCTCCGAAAAGTTGTCCTTAGCAACCCCATGCAAGTCATGCTCTGGGTCCCGATCGGGGAGTCTCCCTCTGCTTAACCGCATTGTCGGTTTCTCTGAGCGGGTACAGCATCCGGCTCTTGGAGGGTGTGCGGTGGCGGCTGGACTGTGCGCAGGCTCACCACATCGAGTCTCCTTGAGTAATCCGAGGCGGCTGGCTTAGCCGTACAATACTCACTGATCAGTGCAGGACGAACAGCTGAGCCGCCGAGGCTAGGAGGAGAGAGCCCTGTAAACATCATCGGGGGATATTTATTTCCATGCATGACTTCCTATCTGTTTGTGAGTACCTGTTTTTATGGCTTCTATTAACTTCAAATAAATGGTGTTACACTAGGGCGGTGTGCGCTCTGTTCCTTTATTTTTTGTACAGCTTCTTTGCCTCATATCCCATGGAGGGTTAGGAGAGCTGCCACGCTTCATTCATGTGTTTCACCACAGGCCATATTACAAGATTCCCCAGCTTGAGAATCAATCTCCAGGATCTGCGCAGGGACTGGTAATGTGTGTTTTCTCTGTGATTGATGCTGTTGGCCAGCTTAAACATGTATTGCAATATGTGTGAACTAAAAATCCCTGTTTTGTATTGAAAAGTTTGCTAGGAAGGGTATAAAGCAGCATTTGGAGGGTTTATTCAGAATTTCTAGTGGTAACATGTGGTCACACCTCTTTAGCACCTGATAAATTATATGCATGTACAAGCTATTGGGATTTGAGTACAGGTATTTCTTATTTCTGTTGCATTGCAGGTCAGTAACCAGACCTGAACCTAGTAGCTCTCCCCCATTTTGTGTTTGTTTGCCCCAGGTTGGTATTGTCTCCACAGTAGCATTTGTGTTTGCAGGGTAGAGTAGGACTGGCCTTAGAGGGCTTACTTTGATGCATTTGGCCAGCTTAAACATGCATTGTAATATGTGGGAACTAAAAATCCCTGTTTTGTATTGCAAAGTTTACTATAAAGGGTATATAGCAGTGTGCAGAGTGTTTATCCAATTTCTAGTGGTAACATGTGGTCACACCCCTTTAGCACCTAATAAATTATATGCATGCACAAGCTATTGGGATTTTAGCACAGGTATACAGTATCTTATTTCTGTTGCATTGCAGGTCAGTGACTAGACCTGAACCCAATAGCTCTTCCCCATTTTGTGTTTGTTTGCCCCACGTTGGCATTTTGTTCACAGTAGCATTTGCGTTTGCAGAACAGAGTAGGACTGGCCATAGAGAGATTCATTTTACGCATTTGGCCAGCTTAAACATGTGTTTGCAATATGTGTGAACTAAAATTGCCTGTTTTGGATCTATATGATATATAGCAACGTGCAGAGGGTTTATACAGAATTTTTAGTATGTTTCCAAAACTGTGATAGGTATTTAAGGAAGTGAAATGAAGAAATTGCACCCTAGGCTCCAAACAAGTCTCACACATGTTGTATTCCCATACTCTGGATAAGATCCAGAATGTGTTTTGGGGTGTATTTCCACATATACCTATGGCATGTGTGAGAAATATCTCATTAAATTGACAACTTTATGTAAAAAAAAAAAAAAACATTTTTGTAATTTTCCAAAAACTTGTGGCAAAAAATGAAATATTCCAAGGACACAGAGTGCCGCTCAGCAAGTACCTTGGGGTGTATGTGGCTAGGCTACAAAAATGTCTCACACATATGATATCCTCATACTCTGGTGTATTTCCACATATACCCATGGCGTGTATGAGAAATATCTCATTAAAGTGACAAAGCTGTGTAAAACAAAAACAAAAGAAATTGTAATTTTCAAAAAGCTTGTGACAAAAAATAAAATCTTCTATGGACTCACCATACCTCTCAGAAAATAACTTGGGGTGTCTACTTTCGAAAAGGGGGTCATTTGGTGGGTGTTTGTACGGCAGTCAGAGGGTAAAAGCTGCAGAAATTCCAGTATATATACCATAGTTTCTTTTGGTTAGTGTTCAACTAACCAAATTATATTTGGTATAATTGATCATATACATGGTATAAATATATTTCCCATTATTCTTTAATGGTGTTACACTTTGGGTATTGATTGGAGGTATTTTGTATAGTGTGTATCATGACCATTTTATGCAATTGCTGCTGTTTGGAAAATGAAATATAAATATAACATTTTTCATGACATTTTAAGTAATCATGTTTATGATGAAAGATTAGTTAGTTTTTCATTGATATGTATTGATTAGATCCTACAGCAATTATTTGTTCATTTGTTTATTTACGAATTGTACTTTATTTTTATACTTACATGAATGGGGTTTTTGGTAAGGAGATAGGATCATATCCCATTGTGGTTATTTTGGTCTTGTCTTTTTTTGCCAATACATCATCCATTTGAGTTCATTAACCACACATGATTATGAGCAGAGATTTGGCAGTGGATTAGGCTAATAGGTTTGCAGCCTTTTTAATGCACATATATTTGCCCGTTCATTTGTGGTTTATGTCAGCTATGATTAAGCACCAGTGTAGGGTTTGAAACGCGTTAGCTGTTTGCTGTAACCGTGTCTCCTATGCTTTTATGCTGTATAAATTTACCACGTCAATAAAGGTGTTTGCATTGGAGTGCAGCCATCCAGAATGTCTTCATTTTCCAATATACCATAGTTTCTAGACACTATAACTTTAACGTAAACAAATTAATATGCGCTTATTGGGATTTTTCTTTTTTTTAACAAAGACATGTAGCAGAATATTAAAAAAGAATAGCGCACACATGCAAAAGAAATGACTATCAAATATGAAGACAATCCATAAATAAAAATGGGGATTTGGTCCCACCATATGGCCATATCGTGCTCAAGCCCGCCACTGCGTCAAAGTACCCCATTGTCCATAAAAAAAGGGTGAATCCAGCCTCTCTAACCCTTCGAGACAACACTCCTTGCTGGGAGAGATGTGCTAATACACTACAAGGGACTCCTCCTATATCTACTTGATAGTGAACACTGATAGAGTACAGGTGTGTGTGGGGGGTGGGGTGGGGTGCTCAACCCCAGAAGTCTGGTCAGACCGAATACATAATAAACAAGCAAAAAGTTGGGGGAGCACACCCTGAACATGTATTTCTAAAGCTGGTGCAGTCCCTTGTAGTGCAGTTGCACATCTCTCCCAGCAAGGAGTGTTGTCTCCAAGGGTTAGAGAGGCTGGATTCATCCTTTTTTTTATGGATAGTGTAGGATCCACTGACAATGGGGTACTTTGACGCAGTGGTGGGCTTGAGCACGATATGGCCATATGGTGGGACCAAATCCCCATTTTTATTTATGGATTGTCTTCAGATTTGATAGTCATTTTTTTTGCATGTGTGCGCTATTCTTTTTTAATATGCATGACGCTTGGTTCATAGCTGCACCAGCTTTAGAAATACATGTTCAGGGTGTGCTCCCCCAACTTTTTGCTTGTTTATTATGTAGCAGAATACATTTTGGCCTACATTTATAAAGAAATATGATTTTTTAGATATCTTTTATAACAGAAGGTAGAAAATATTGGGTTTTTTTTTCAAAATTTTCAGGCTTTTTTTTATTTATATTGCAAAAAATAAAAAACCTAGTGGTCAAATACCATCAGAAGACAGCTCTATTTGTGTGAAAAAAAAAAAAATACTGAAAATGTAATTTGTGTACAGTGTAGACTGAGTACTTGCCAGTCAAATTAGCGCAGTGCTGAATATCAACAAAAGCTCTGGTCATTAAAGGGGTATAATCTCCAGGAGGTCAAGTGGTTACTACACCAGTATTTTTTGTTTAGCAGCCTCACATCATACCATAGATGTATTGGTGAGCAAAAATAATTCTATTTGGCTGCACGTCCAGTAAAATCACAAAACAGCATTAACTAAGTGCTAAGGAAGCGCAAACGCATTAGCTGGTGATACTGCTTCCTTCTATTTGTGTTCTTGGATATGTTTTTATGGACTTTCTGAAATAAAGGTGATTTTACTGAATGTGAGACAAACCAGAATTATTTTTGCTTATTGAAATCTGTGATGGACGGGGCCAGCACCTGCTCTGTGTGTTAGTGGAAGTGGAGATGGGAGACTGACCTAGAGTGGTGTTCACACACGTAGATCTACTGGCTTGGCCAGTTGGTGACCTACCTATACTCGGAAGACCTGTGTTTTTCCAGGAGGATCGAGCAAAGCATCAAGGCAGCAGAGAAAGTAGTAAAGATGAGTACCATTTTTCAATAAAACCTATTACTTTTCCCTTAATAGGCAAAGTCTAATGTTGGAATGCAAGAACACAGCATAAACTGTAAAATGCTGTTGGTGAGGCTTTTGAACAGTAGATCCAAACAGAACTGGTGGTTTTATTTCATATATTGACACAAACAGTGTTATGAGAAGTCCTGCAGAAAGTTTTTGAGCAGTCCTGCATGATAGGTGAGATGACCAACAAGCCACATGACAGTCTGTCACTCTTCCTCTCTCTCTCTTTCTCACAAGGTGACTATAAGGTACAGTTTCTCTTGCATAGGGAATCTTTCTCACAAAGGACAATTTCACATCTCACTGGATGCACGCTCATACAGGGGCACTCTCACTGGACACCTTCTCTTACACAGGCCACTCACACTGTACACTTTCTCACAGAGAACAGGACAAGATAGACTGTTTGTTGTGTGAAGATACTGCAGGTGATTTCTGTGATTTGCACAAACTGTTGTATGCTTCAGTTTAGTGAATTTTTTATGTTGGCAGGTGTTAGTGCCCTTAAAATGTTGCACCTCCTGTAGTGCTGTAATGGGTGAAGATAGTCCCCCTTTATATGCCAACTGTGGGTGTGGCCCAGTGCACTTGGGGTATGGGAACAGGATACTTTTGGTCAGCAAGGATGTAGTGCTGTACTTGAGCTGGTCTAAAGAACCCTCTGCAGGGCTTAATTGCCAGGGTGGTGAGTGAGGACACTATGAGCAGACAGAGAAACCTTCACTCCCTTGACCCTTGTCTAGTGGGTCCTGTGGCTTGATTTAGATTGGTCTCTGTAAGATCATATTTTAGTTATGTGTTTGGAATAATGGGTACATTGTATTTTTAAGTTGGCCCTACAGAAGCTGCAATCAAATTCCTTAACACGTCTGATGATTTGGTCCTTTTTTGTGTTTTTTTTTGCCAAATCCTAATGATTGTTTGGGTTAAACCTTAGTTTCATACACATCTCAGCCCTAAAGAATAGAGTGTTCCATATAATTATTATTATACAGGATTTATATCGCCAACAGTTTGCACAAAGCTTTTCGATGTTAGGGCAAACAGTACAGTTACAATACAATTCAATACAGGAGGATTAGAGCCCATTCACATTAGTGCGACTTGTCAGGCGACTTGTCAGCCTGACAAGTCGCGTTTGGTTGCCGTCCATTGATTAGCACAGGACCCGTTCTAATAGGAGTGACACAAGTCGCTCCGATTTAGAAAAAGGAAAAGGGTCCTGTACTACTTTGGGGCGACCTCGGAGCGACTTGCATAGACTTCCATTATGTGAAGTCTCTGCAAGTCGCGCTGAAGTCGCGGTGCACATCGGTGCACGCGACTTCACAGGTCGCCCCCCCAAAGTCGTATCTAGTCTGAATGGGCTCTCACTTCACATTAAAGTGATACTAAAGTAAATTAAAGTGTTAAAAATAACAAACATGTTATACTTAACTGCTCTGTGAAGTGGTTTTGCACAGAGCAGCCCAGATCCTCTTCTTCTTGGGTCCCTCTTCTGTGCTCCTGGCCCCTCCCTCCTGTTAAGTGCCCCCACAGCAAGCAGCTTGCTATGGAGGCACCCGAGCCGAGCCACAGCTCCGTGTGTCCATTCAGACATGGAGCCACGCCTCGTCCCCAGCCCGCTCTGCCCCCTTTCTATCCTCATTGGCTGACTGACTTTGATTGACAGCAGCGGGAGCCAACTGCTGTCTCAGCCAGTGAGGAGGGAAGTCCCGGGCAGCCAAGACACTCCTGCAATATCGCTGGATCAAGAGGGGGCTTTGCTAAGTGTAAGAGGGGCTTGGGCTGCTGCACACAGAATGCTTTTTATCCTAATGCATAGAATGCATTAATATAATAAAAAAAAACTTTCTGCCTTTACAATCACTTTAAAGCATATCTAAATCCCAAATCAAAAATTTAAAATATAGCATTTTATGAATCCTTAGATGTTGTGACTGCACTAGTTTTCTTTTTTCTTTTTATTTATTTTTACCAGGAGTCTATGGAGGATCAATGAAGACACCCCTGGGAAGCAGCTTTGTCTGCAGATAGTAGTGTTCGATGGACTAGTAGATTTAGATGTTTATTTAATTGACTAATTTACAGTTAAAAAAATCAAGTTTTTCCTTTTGGGATAAAGGCTTTTACATACGTGAATAAATGCTTGTCATTGTAGGCACCCCTGTCAGTGTTAAATGTTTTTTTTTTTTTCTCAGCCTTCTGATTTCCACTTTTGCTGCACAGCTTGGTCTGTTAAAGGAAATTGAAAAATAACAGCGGGATCAACAGGTTAACAAAAAAAAAGTACACGAGGGACTGAGCAAAACAAAGTATTGTTGGTTATTTTTTTAATGCAGGTAACATGCTATCATTTTTAATACAAATATACTTCTTACTATTTTTGGCATGTGTTTTTTTTTTTTTTTTTTGGGGATTGTTACAAAATGCAATCCAGTTTTATGAAGGACTTTAGCTCAGAAAATTCTTGATTTTAAGGGTCATGATACCACAGATATTATAGAATGGGCTTGAAACATGTTTTACCTGACTTTTAGAGGTGTGGGTTTTCACAAAAGCCTATAGAAAGATGGTATACCAACCATAATTCAAATGATGAATACACTGAAAGCTTCGGTACAGTGTGAGTGATTTATTCTTCTCCTCCACCTCCCAAGCTTAGCAAAAAAAAAAAGACCTTTAACTTCGGCAGTTGAGATTGATTATGTACGTTCCTGTGTAGTGTGGTAACACAATTCCCTCGAAATCTCAGGTGTCGGTTGGTACAAATACTGTCTCCCACTTCTGCTCCTGTGCTATCACTCTGTTACATTCTGCTGTCATTCTCTTCCTATGGAAAGCACAAGTCGTCGTTTGACTAGTAGTTATCCACCCTGAGAAAATGGTTAGGTTGCAGGAGATCTGCAGTACTGAAATACAACAAAGGATTAAAAAAAACAACTATTCTATTAAATTTATAAAACAACTAGTCATTTTTTTAATGAACATAATTAAATAATAATACCACCCCAACACAACTTGTCAATGCACAATGCCGTGTGTTGCTGTGGGCTGTCAAAAAGACTACATGCACTTTCTAGGTGCATTTCAATGCATTAGCAGCCTATTTCAATGACCGGGCTGCTTTAACACAATGCATGTTACCCCACATCATAATTTCAGTTTACACTGTTGTGCTGTGTTAGTATATGCACATGAATGCACGCTATGCCACGCATTAACGTACATTGCAATAAAGAGCCCATTCATTTGACACCAAAATGCACCAAAAAGGTGCATGCAGCAATTTTTGGCAGTGCACAGCAACACATGTTAGTGCATTGTAGCAAGTTAAATTACATTAAAGTGGAATTAAACATTCATCTTTTGTTTGTACCTATAGGTAAGCCTATAGTAAAGCTTACCTATAGGTACTGTAAATATCTTGTAAACGAGCACCATTTTGGAGATATTTACTGTATATGCAGCCGATGACGTCATTGTCGCATGCGCTCTAAAGGAACGGCCACCCATTACAATGTTTTTAAAGAGGAAGTAAACTTTCATGGATTGTTTGTACCTATAGGTAGGCCTATAATAAAACTTACCTATAGGTACTGTAAATATCTCCTAAACTTGTACCGTTTAGGAGATATTTACTGTATATGCAGCCGATGACGTCATTGTCGCATGTGCTCTAAAGGAACGGCCACCCATCACAATTTTTTTTGCATGCACCTTTTTTTTGCATGCACCTTTCACTCTGGTGCATAACCCTTTGCACATCTTTTTTGAGCTCAGGGCCATGGGTATATGTTTTGTTGGTACTGGTTCTTAACCTATACCTTATCACTTTATGTCCTTTATGTTTTTTACCAAGCTCACTTTTTCCTTGTGCCATTGTTATGATTTTATGCACTTTATGCATATCATTCGGCACATTTGATTCTCTGATTAGTGACTTTTAGGCACACATTTAGGTCCAGTTATTTGATCCTATATGTTTTATATAGTATGGTTTATTTGAGAGTTTTTCCCTTCTCAATATATTCATTGCAATACTTACTTTATTGATCTATATATTTTCAAATTGTGCTGGTTCCCTTTGTGCCGTTGACATCATCATTTTTGAGCGATATCTGTAAAGCCCTTTTCAACTATTTACTTAGTACTACCTTGTTTCTGGTCCCTTCCTCCCAATTGCCCTTGTGTGCTGGCGCGTACCATGCCTCAGCCCCGGGTCAGGCTTCTCCTGGATTAGCTTGGGTCTTTCTACATCAACATGGATTGTTCTTGGATTTATGACACCGCACAAGTTAGTGTCTAGTCTGACTCATTTCCCTTTTGAGTTCTCATGACTATAATTGTTTAACCCACACTCTCATTTATAGATACAATATAATGCTCCTGATGAGTGGACGGAGGTCCACGATCACCTAGACAATGCCATTCAAGGCCTCCTACTAGGAGCCGACATTTACTCACACAAACCCATCTGATTTTTATTTCAAGATTATGTAATATTGCCAATATAGCCTTTAGGTCTGTTTTAACAAATGATTTTGTATATGCCATTCATGTATTTATTCTCATTCCTATGACCCTTTGCAGGTATCAATATATTTATTAATATTTAGACCTACCATGTTATAGTTTTTAATTGATTGATTAGATATTCGATTTTGTGTTAGCTCCCCATGGGTCCCCCTTTAACTGGGTTTATATAGAGTTTTGTATTTTACATTATATATAATTGTGTACCTATGGAGAATTTGTATTCACAATAAAATCGTTTATTTACTATTAAGAAATTTGACAAGTCATTTATGTATCTTTATGTAATACATGGGTCAATATTTATTTGTTTGTTTAATTGTAAATTTTTGCAACGATTTCACTTGCAGTGTTTGGCCCCTGTGTCTAGCCGTACTCATCTAAAGTCCCACATTCCCCTCCTTCTTTGCCACCCATCACAATGTTTTTAAAGAGGAAGTAAACTTTCATGGATTGTTTGTACCTATAGGTAGGCCTATAATAAGACTTACCCATAGGTACTGTAAATATCTCCTAAACTTGTACCGTTTAGGAGATATTTACTGTATATGCAGCCAATGACGTCATTGTCACATGCGCTCTAAAGGAACGGCCACCCATCACAATGTTTTTAAAGAGGAAGTAAACTTTCACGGATTGTTTGTACCTATTAGGTAGGCCTATAATAAGACTTACCTGTAGGTTCTGTAAATATCTCCTAAACTTGTACGGTTTAGGAGATATTTACTGTATATGCTTCCGGTAACATCATCGGCGATTGCGCTCTGAAAGAACGGACACCTGTACCATTCCTTCAGAGCCATGTGCCGTGACCAGCGGCTCCCATGCGCATGCGCAGGAGTGAAGTCACACGACTACGACCAGTCACACAGCCCACAAGGAAGACGGGTGAAGATGGATGCGGCCTCCAGCGTTGACAGCAAGGGCTTTGTTTCTAGGTATGATTCACATAATGTGCTAGTACTGCATGCGATGCATACTAGCACATTATGCCTTTACTTTTGCAGGTCACAAAATTTTTTAAAATAACTTTAATTTAAAGCGCTAAAAAAAAAAAATTCAGGACAAAATAAAGAAGTAATCAAAAATGTTAAATATCAAATAACTGTCTTAAAGAGAAGGTGCACCCAAAACTGATATACCAGTGTTTGTTCAATAGTGAACAAAGAAACCACCTGACAATTTTTAATATCTATGTGGAACGCTGTTGGTGTTCTTGTGTCTGTTGTGGTCATTATTTGGGGAACCTATTCTCCCTTTTGGATTTTTATTTATTTTATATGATGGGAAATGCAAAGGGGCTGGAACACACAAAACTAAGTGTAAATACATATTAGTTATCTAGCACACATAAGACATACTGTAAGGGCTGGCTGAGCTGGCTTCACCTATAACTAAATACTATTTATTAAGGGGTCTGGCTTTTTAAGGCCTCATTTACACAGTCGATTAGGCTGAATACAAATTATACATAATTTTTTGTTAGATTTCCTTTAGATTTGCCTTCAACTATGTAGTGCAGGGGCCTGCCTGATTGCATACCAATTGAAAGTGTTTAGATTTGACCTCATATTATATATTTTTAGTAAAGAAAAAAAACAAAGACAATTGTATAGTGCGTATGGCTGTGGTGTGACAAATAGCAATGTAAATCTGCAAAGGGGTCACAGGTGTGTGCAATAAGTTATGTAAAGGAGCCCTGTATGAATCAATGACAGGCACCATGGATGTTCATCAAGCAGTTAGGGACAGTTGAGCAGCCCTGGATGCAAACTGTCTTAATCCGGGGCTACTCAGCTGTTCCTAATTGCATGCAACCGCTTGTTACACTTCCCCATCACAGTTAGGGCTCTTTCACACACTCCGTCCTTCAGACGGACTCCGTTTATCTCAGCGGGGGATCGATCCGCCAATCCCCCACTGAGCAGGAGGATGACAGCTGTTCTCCACGCTGTGTGTGGAGACACAGCTGTCAGGTCCCTATGCATCTCTATGGGAGAATCGGATGGGAACGGACCGTCTGTCCGTTCTCATCTGATCCCATCCGATCTGCTGGACGGATGGAAAATAGGGTTTCCATCCATCCAGATTTGACGGATCGGATCGGATGTCAGCGGACATGTCCCTGCTTACATCCGATGCCCCATAGGGATGCATGGGGTGACCGTTCAGATCCGCCAAAAAACTGACAAGTGGATCTGAACGGTCCGCCTGTGTAAAAGGGGCTTTAGGCTGGCCATACATGCTCAATTTTCATGTACAATTTTTTGTTAGGTTTACCATAAACCATATAATATGAGGTCAAAACTAAACAACACTTCCAATTAGGCAGGCCTTTGTACTACATAGTTGATGGTAAATCTAAAGAAATTTGTACAGAAAATTGTAAGATTATTGCATAATGTATGGCCGGCCTGTGTCTGAAACATCAAGCTCTTACAGCTCAAATGCATGAAACCCAGATAATAACAGGCTCCACATGATTTGAGATTTCAGCTGGCTTTAGCATTTCAGCAGAGACTGATGAGACTGTAAAGCCCCGTACACACGTACCGATGGTCGGCTTACAAATGTTCCTCTTTTCTCCCCGGGATGTCGGTGTCTGCTGAAAAGTGCAAAGACAGCACAAGGACAGCACAAGAATTTTGTCCGCCGACTGCAGAAGTGATGTCATGTAATGGTTAACTTTCCCTGTGTTTTCTATTTTCTGAGCATGCCCAGTCTTGCAAATCTGCGGTCTGTCGGCCGAATTGTGTACTGACAGGCGAACAATCGTCCGTTCTGATGTCGGCATACAAATATTTTCATGTTTGCACGAAAGACTTTTGTCCGCGGATTGTGCGCAGACATCTGTCGGAGGCACCATACTAACACGCGTACAATCGGCAGATCCTTCGTCCACCGACGTTTGTATGCCGACGATCGGTACGTGTGTACGGGCCTTAATTGAAATAGAAGGACAAGTATAAATACACATATTTTTCTCAAGAGAATCTATCATTTAAATATTGTCATGAGCGCAGTCTAGTTTAGTTAGGAGCTGAAGATTAGAGGGCATTGGTCTCAGGAAATGTTTACCCAAATATAGCACATCAGTATGCTTCAGTTAATGGGACAATAGTTCTATGAAATATTATCCTACCTAAATAAATGCTCATGTGAATGCACCGTTAAAGTCCTGGAGAATTTTATGTTTAGAATGTAGTGATACTTCTTCTTTTATGTTGCAGGCTTTAAAGGACCAAGCAGCATTTGATAAGCTGCACATTTTTTGAGATGCCTTAAAGGCTGCTGAGTGTATAAATAGTACAACCAGGTCCTCCTCATATGGAGCTAGATTTATTGCTTTGAACATCTGCTGCAGCCCAGCCACTCAGAAGTTAACTCTCTATTCCTAAAAGTCTTTCTGATAAAGTAAACAAAAATCCCAGGAGGTTTTCTGAACAAAAAACTAATAAGTTGGGATTTGTAGTTCTGCAAAAAAAAAAAAAAAGCCACAATTTAAAAAAAACTTGCATTTGGGTTTTAGAATAGTTGTGAACCGGAGCACCAACAATGATGCCATAATATATATTAACATAATGATTATCACCATTACTATTGCTATTTCTGCTGCTGCTGCTGATGATGCTGCTGATGCTGCTGCTACTCAGCACTACTTCCATCTCCCTCCTGGCAACCTAAATCCTTAGCCCTGTGTACTTACAATTTGACAACTCTCCTGCTTCCTGTCTTTTAAGTATACTTTATGTTGAGATCAGTGATCAATATTTTTACAGATGACACCGCCAGGTGCTAAAGAGAAAGGTTGTCCCATAGTCTGTAGTTACCCCTGTGGTCTCTCCTAGGGCAAAGTTTTATGTAGAGGGCAGTAAATTAGTGGGTATTTATATCAAGTGTTTTGCTTTAGTGGGTATTTTGAGGGGGTTTTAAGAGTTGTAGACTTTTGTTTAGAAGGCTGTAAATGATATTGCATTTGGGTTAGAGGGTTTCATTTAGGGGATTTTTCATTAGACTACATTAGGGTTATGGGGTTTAATGTAGGGGGATATATGGGTCAAGGGGTTCAGTTTAGGAAGATGTAGGAGTTATGGCTTTAGGGATGGGGCTTTAATTTATAGGGGTTTAGAGTTGGGGATTATAGTTTAGGTAGCTATGGTTTTGAAAATCAAAAGGGTAGGGGCTTTAGTTTAGGGACTGTTGATTAGGAGGCATTGGGTTCAGAGGCCTTTGCCCAATCAGTGTGCAGTGTAAGCTGGTTGTTAACCACTTGCCGACCGCCCGCCGCCCGACTATATACGGCGGCGGTCAGCCCCTTCCAGGCAAAGTGACGTACCGGTACGTCACTAGCCTGGGAGCGAATAGCGGGCGAGAGCGCGCCGCCGGAGGCGCGCTCCAACCCCCGCTCATACCCGACTAAGCCGGCGCGTGTGACTGGCGGATCCGATGTCCGCCAGTCACTCGCGATCGTCGGGCAGAGAGGGAGAGAGGCAGGCGGCTAGTGTAAACAAAGCCGCCTGTCATTTTCCCCTATGTAAAAGCACTGATCACTCAGTCCTGCTATGTAGGACCGTTGATCTGTGCTATTACACCACTAGCCACATCCAATGACAGTAAGAAACACGCCCCTAGGGACACACTTAACCCCTCCCTCTCCAATAAACTTAACCCCTTCCCTCCCAGTGTCATTTTTACAGTAACAGTGCATATGTATAGCACTGATTACTGTAGTAATGTCACTGGTACCCCCAAAAGTGTGCAAAATGTCAGTCAAGGGTCCGATCTGTCCGCCGCAATGTCGCAGTACCGCAAAAAAAATCGCAGATCGCCGCCATTACGCGTTAAAAAAAAAACAACAAAAATGACAAAAACCTTTCCCTTAGTTAGTAAACGCAATAACTTTTGCGCAAACCAATCAAAATACGCTTATTGGGATTTTTATACCAAACATAGGTAGCAGAAAACAAATTGGCCACCAAAAATTTAAAAACATTTTGATTTTTACATTTTTTTGGGGGGGAATTTCATATAAAAAAATGTGAAAAATATTGTTATTTTTGCAAAATTGTCGCTCTTTTTTTGTTTATAGCGCATGATCAAAAAATCGCACAGGTGATCAAATACCACCAAAAGAAAGCTCTGTTTGTGGGAAAAAAAGGACATCAAATTCGTTTGGGTACAGCATCACACGACCGCGCAATTGTCCCTTAAAGTCACGCAGTGCCGAATCGCAAAATACCCCCTGGTCAGGAAGGGGGTAAAATCTTCCGGGGCTTAAGTGGTTAAGGAGCGGGCTGTGAAGCCAGCCACAGCATCTTTAACAACTGATAAGTCATCAGCTGCCAATGGGTTTCCCCGATGACAGCTGAAATAAAAAAGTGCGGGTAAAAAAAATAAAGAAAAAAACGGTGTTTGGATCTAGAGGGGGACCCCACACCAACATTTTAAAAAAAAATGGCTTGGGGTCTCCTCTAAAATCCGTACCAGACCCGTACCTGGGCATGCAGCCTGGCATGTCAGGAAAGGGAGGGGACGAACGAGCGCCCCCCCCCTTCAGAACCATATCAGGCCACATGCCAGATGCCCTCAACATGGGGGAGTGGATACTTTGGGGTGGGGGGGAGGCTCTGCCCCCCCCTACCAAAGCACCTTGTTGATGGGGACAAGGGCCTCATCCCCACAACCGTGGCTAATGGTTGTAGGGTTCTGTGGCCGGGGGGTTTATCAGAATTAACAAGGGGGCCCCCAGATCTTGGCCCCCACGTGTGAATGATTATCGGGTACATAGTACCCCTACCCATTTACCAAAAAAGTGTCAAAATGATTGACAAGGCCAGGTGGCCCTGCCCCTTACCTATTTAAGAAGTACCGTATATCAAAGCGCACAGCAGGCATTTGGAAGGAGGCTGTCCCAGGAGCATTTTTAATTTTTTTATTTTTCGGGTCGGCCAGTGGCATAATTGACGATGGATTTATATCGAAGGACACTATTTTTTAATTTTATATTTTTTAATTTTATATTTTTTAATTTTATATTTTTTTAATACTTTACTAGTAGGCATGGGTGAACTGTGCAATGCACAGTGTAAGCTAGTTGTTAAGGAGCAGGGCTGGGAAGCCAGCCATAGCATCCTTACCAACCGCTGTCAATTTGTTTCCCCACTTACATCTGAACAATGAAAAATAAAGTGCCGGTAAAAAAATAAAGAAAAAAACAATGTGGGGTCCCCCCCAGTCTATACCACACCCTTCAGATCTGGTATGGATTTGGAGGGGAACCCCATGCCAAAATAAAAAAAAAAAAAGGCGTGGGGCCCCCCAAAATTCGTACCAGGCCCTTATCCAGGCATGTAGCCGCCCTCCCCACCCCAAAGCCCCTTGTCCAAAAAGGTCCTCATCCCCACAACTGTGGCTTACCCCTACCCATTCACCAAAAAGTGTCAAAAAGTGATAAATACTCTCTGCCCCCCACCCCAAAGCACCTTGTCCTCCTGTTGATGGGGGCAAAGGCCCGATGCCCACAACTGTGGCTGGTAGTTGTGGGGGTCTTATCGGTATCTGGAAGCCCCCTTTAACAAGGGGGCCCCCAGATCCTACCCCTCCTTATGTGAATGAGTATCGGGTACCTAGTGTCCCTACCCATTCACCAAAAAAAGTGTCAAAAAGTAATAAACACAAGAGACAATTTTTTAACAATTCCTTTATTAAAAAATAAAAAAATAGTGTCCCTCAATGTAAATCCATCATCAATCACACCGCCTTCTGACCCAAAAAAGGATGAAAACCACTCCCTTCTCCTGGGAGGCCTCCCGCTGAATACCTGCTCTGTGCTTTGACTTTTTATTAATGTAGGAAATGGGCAGCGCCGCCTGGCTACTTCACCCAGTGTCACCGCCCCCACATCACATGCCCAGCATGCACCAGTCCATGACGTCAGAAAGGGGCGGTGCCACCGAAGGATGCCGCCAGGTGGCCCCGTCCCTTACCTACACAAGAAACGTAAAAGCGCAGAGCAGGCATTTGGCAGGAGGCTGGAGTGTTTTTTATTTTTTTTATTTCTTGGGTCAGCATGTTTGACAATGGATTAACATCGAGGGACAATAATTTTATTTTTAATAAAGGAACTGTCAAAAACTTGTGTTTATCACTTTTTGACACTCTTTTGGTGAATGGGTAGGGGTACAATGTACAGGGCCGCTGTTAGAAATCATGGGGCCCCATACAGCCTACCTGACGGGGCCCCCCCTCCCTTCCCTTGACCGTGCCCTCGACCCCGCCCTTGACCCCGCCCCTAGCCCTGTCAGTTATTAGGATATTTATTAGGCAACTACAGAATTCCCTCTGGTTATTGACAGGGAAGTTCTAAAATAAGGCATCTCTACTTAGAATGTGCATCATGTATAATACACTTATTACAAACTTAATAACCATTACTATAATATTCTAAACTTATACATATTATAAATAGAGATGTTGCGAACATAAAATTTTATAAATAGAAATGTTCGTGAACGGACGAACCGGGCGAACCGCCATAGACTTCAATAGGCAGGCGAATTTTAAAACCCACAGGGACTCTTTCTGGCCACAATAGTGATGGAAAAGTTGTTTCAAGGGGACTAACAATTGGACTGTGGCATGCCGAAGGGGGATCCATGGCAACACTCCCATGGAAAATTACATAGTTGACGCAGAGTCAGGTTTTAATCCATAAAGGGCATAAATCACCTAACATTCCTAAATTGTTTGGAATAACGTGCTTTAAAACATCCAGTGTGTGAATACGATCAGGTATGATGTTGTATTGATCAGGTAGTGTAAGGGTTGCACCCACTTCACAGTGACAGACCAAATTCTGACAGACCAAACTCCCCGTTTAAGGCACCGCAAACAACCGCAAACAGTCCATTTGTAGTGGGCACAGTACAGTCTGTGGGCCTGACACTCACTGGCAGGCAACTGCAATTATATTACAGATGAAAAATTAAATTACTTTTTTATCTGCATGGTGCTGTGCCATCCTATATGAGTGGTGGGCAGTGGGCACAGTACGGTCTGTGGACCTGACACTCACCGGAAGGCAACTGCAATTATATTACAGAGGAAAAATTAAATTACTTTTTTATCTGCAAGGTGCTGTGCCACCCTATATGAGTGGTGGGCAGTGGGCACAGTACGGTCTGTGGACCTGACACTCAATGGCAGGCAACTGCAGTTATATTACAGAGGTAAAATTAAATTAATTTTTTATCTGCAAGGTGCTGTGCCACCCTATATGAGTGGTGGGCAGTGGGTACAGTGCAGTCTGTGGGCCTGACACTCACTGGCAGGCAACTGCAATTATATTGCAGAGGAAAAATTAAATATATAAATATCACTACTTGTACTAAATTAATAGACAATGTTGTAATCCACTGCGCTTTAGGAAATACAGGTAAGACAAACCTGACAGAGTAACACAAATAACACAAATTGCTGCTACTTAAATGAGTAAATATAATAAAAAATAAAATTCATCCAGAAAAAAACAGGAACTGGCTTTTTCATTCGAATTTCAGTAGCGCAGGGATGGTGATAACCTCTTACCAAATAAATAGGACGATAACATATACCAAAATATATGAATCAGATGTGATAAATATAAGCATAATATCATAAATACATAAAAGCATGAAATCACATCAATAGGAGTCCATAAAGTCCGTAGGTATAAAGTGCATAGAGCAATGAAAGTGCAAACATGAAGGATCACAGGTGCAACTTATGGGGACCACCCTTGCCTGCCACCACCACACAGTGCTGGGATAAGTATCTGAAATTCAGACTCACCAGACGCCTATGCCTAACCACTCTCATGGACTAGGCAACAACAGCATATAGTAAAATCAGGTTTCCTCCAGATCTCTGATTTGTGCTGCAAAGACTCCTCTGGAAGATTTCCTGGTAAATTTATAGTGCACTAGTGAGTCTGAATTTCAGATACTTCTCCCGGCACTGTGTGGTGGTGGCAAGCAAGGGTGGTCCCCATAAGTCGCACCTGTGATCCTTCATGTTTGCACTTTATTGCTCTATGCACTTTATACCCATGGACTTTATGGACTCCTATTGATGTGATTTCATGCTTTTATGTATTTATGATTTTATGCTTATATTTATCACATCTGATTCATATATTTTGGTATATGTTATCATCCTATTTATTTGGTAAGAGGTTATCACCATCCCTGCGCTACTGAAATTCGAATGAAAAAGCCAGTTCCTGTTTTTTCTGGATGAATTTTATTTTTTGTTATAGTAAAAATGTAATTAATTTTTTATCTGCAAGGTGCTGTGCCACCCTATATGAGTGGTGGGCAGTGGGCACAGTACAGTCTGTGGACCTGACATTCACTGGCAGGCAACTGCAATTATATTACAGAGATAAAATTAAATGAATGTTTTATCTGCAAGGTGCTGTGCCACCCTATATGAGTGGTGGGCAGTGGGCACAGTACGGTCTGTGGACCTGACACTCAATGGCAGGCAACTGCAGTTATATTACAGAGGTAAAATTAAATTAATTTTTTATCTGCAAGGTGCTGTGCCACCCTATATGAGTGGTGGGCAGTGGGTACAGTGCAGTCTGTGGGCCTGACACTCACTGGCAGGCAACTGCAATTATATTGCAGAGGAAAAATTAAATATATAAATATCACTACTTGTACTAAATTAATAGACAATGTTGTAATCCACTGCACTTTAGGAAATACAGGTAAGACAAACCTGACAGAGTAACACATATAACACAAATTGCTGCTACCTAAATGAGTAAATATAATAAAAAATAAAATTCATCCAGAAAAAACAGGAACTGGCTTTTTCATTCGAATTTCAGTAGCGCAGGGATGGTGATAACCTCTTACCAAATAAATAGGATGATAACATATACCAAAATATATGAATCAGATGTGATAAATATAAGCATAATATCATAAATACATAAAAGCATGAAATCCCATCAATAGGAGTCCATAAAGTCCGTAGGTATAAAGTGCATAGAGCAATGAAAGGGCAAACATGAAGGATCACAGGTGCAACTTATGGGGAGTGGGGACCACCCTTGCCTGCCACCACCACACAGTGCTGGGAGAAGTATCTGAAATTCAGACTCACCAGACGCCTATGCCTAACCACTCTCATGGACTAGGCAACAACAGCATATAGTAAAATCAGGTTTCCTCCAGATCTCTGATTTGTGCTGCAAAGACTCCTCTGGAAGATTTCCTGGTAAATTTATAGTGCACTAGTGAGTCTGAATTTCAGATACTTCTCCCGGTACTGTGTGGTGGTGGCAAGCAAGGGTGGTCCTCATAAGTCGCACCTGTGATCCTTCATGTTTGCACTTTATTGCTCTATGTACTTTATACCTATGGACTTTATGGACTCCTATTGATGTGATTTCATGCTTTTATGTATTTATGATTTTATGCTTATATTTATCACATCTGATTCATATATTTTGGTATATGTTATCATCCTATTTATTTGGTAAGAGGTTATCACCATCCCTGCGCTACTGAAATTCGAATGAAAAAGCCAGTTCCTGTTTTTTCTGGATGAATTTTATTTTTTATTATAGTAAAAATTTAATTAATTTTTTATCTGCAAGGTGCTGTGCCACCCTATATGAGTGGTGGGCAGTGGGCACAGTACAGTCTGTGGACCTGACATTCACTGGCAGGCAACTGCAATTATATTACAGAGATAAAATTAAATTAATGTTTTATCTGCAAGGTGCTGTGCCACCCTATATGAGTGGTGGGCAGTGGGCACAGTACAGTCTGTGGACCTGACACTCAATGGCAGGCAACTGCAATTATATTTCAGAGGAAAAATTAAATGAATTTTTTATCTGCAAGGTGCTGTGCCACCCTATATGAGTGGTGGGCAGTGGGCACAGTACGGTCTGTGGGCCTGACACTCACTGGCAGGCAACTGCAATTATATTACAGAGAAAAAATGAAATGACTTTTTTATCTGCAAGGTGCTGTGCCACCCTAAATGAGTGGTGGACAGTGGGCACAGTGCAGTCTGTGGACCTGACACTCATAGGCAGGCAACTGCAATTATATTACAGAGGAAAAATTCAATGAATTTTTTATCTGCAAGGTGCTGTGCCACCCTATATGAATGGTGGGCACTGGCAGCGGGCACAGTTCAGTCAGTGGGCCTGACACACATTGGCAGGCAACTGAAATTATATTAAAGGGTAAAAATTAAATGATGATTTTTTTATCTGCAAGGTACTGTGCCACCCGATATGAGTGGTGTGCACACAGTACAGTCTGTATATAGATAGAAAAAAATAAAATAAAATAAAAGCAGACTGATATACCAGCCCAAAAAATGGCTTTTTGGGGTGCTGTCAGGATGCTGTGCTTACAGCAGGAGTGGACACAGAACACTGGCCTAGCTAATGATTTGCCTATCAATTCAGCAGCAGCAGCAGCACTCTCCCTGCTCTAACTAACTCTGCAGCTTCAGAATGAATCTAAGATGTATGCTGTCCTTGCTTTTTTATAGGAGGTGGGAGGGTCTGGGAGGGAGGGTATGCTGATTGGCTGGAATGTGCCTGCTGACTGTGAGGTACAGGGTCAAAGTTTGCTCAATGATGATGTATAGGGGGCGGACCGAACATCGCATATGTTCGCCCGCCGAGGCGAACGCGAACAAGCGATGTTCGCCGGGAACTGTTCGCCGGCGAATAGTTCGGGACATCTCTAATTATAAAGCAGCAGAGATGTTTGCAACTAATTAGCAGGAGTGAGCTCAGTTGTGTTTGGACCCTAGTCTGAACCGCCTCCGCTATCCTGCCAGAAAGCTGTCACAGTGTCTCGAATTACAAAGATGTCTCTGTGCTATCATGTATTCCAGTATAAAAATATTAAAGAAATATGTATACAGTAATCCCCTGCTACAGCACGGTTCAGTTTTTGCGGTCCCGGTAATTCGCGTTTTTTTTTGTAATGTTATTTTACTATATAAATCATTAAAAATGAAAGATTTTTGTGTTTTTCATAGCTCTTGCTCTGTCTCTAAGTATCTTTTATGTGTTTAAATGAGTTTCTATTGTTTTAAAAGTGTGTTTAAAGACCTTAAAATGCTTCTACACGTACAGTGACAGTAAAAAAATCATGCCTACAATGCATTTTAATAGGGTTTTTCTATTTCGCGGAATTTCACTTTTCGCGGCTGGGTCCGGAACGTAACCCCCGCAATGGAGGGGGGTTTACTGTATATATGAAATAAAGCTGCTGCTGTCACTTAGAAGCTTATCCTTAGCTTATCCTTAGCCTGTGATGATTTGCAATATGAGGTATAGTGCAGCTCTGCCTTACAAAGTGCAATGTGACTAAAATAAATAATAGTGTACCTTCCTATAAGTGGTTTTATCATTATAAATGCAATATTGGTGTATCCGTGTTATGAAATTTCATAAAATGCATAACATAACCATGAATACAAGTATTACATATACATAGTAAAAAATGGTGAGGATAAAAAATAATCAATAAGGTGCTCAGTGTCCATGCAATTATCGAGTAATGGTGCCAGATTACACAATTTTAAATGTGAGTCTGTATGTTACTTCTCTATTAAATACATTTTAAATACTACACCGTGAGAGCCTAATAGATGCAACAGAGGGTGTAGTGGAACGAGTGACACCGTATGGGCTATATGCATCCAGGACCCCCTGGAGAAACCAACCCACTCTAAAAAAGGCTGTTAACAAGAAAGTGAGAGGTGAGAGGCCAGTCAGACTGGTTTGGTGGCACTACACTGAAGATCACCATAACTTTCCTCAAGACACCTATAGGTGTAGGGGTTCACCATCTACACCCCAATAGGACATTTATATTCCTGTTTGTTTTATTTTACACAATTTTGGCAAATATATATATAGTTTTTTTTCACTTACTATATGGATTTTCATTGGTGACACGGATTTGTGTTTTTTTTTTAAATCTAGAGCACCATTACTTCACAATTGTATGGACACTGAGCACCTTATTGATTATCATCACCATTTTTACTATGTATATGTAATATTTGTATTCATGGTTATGTTATGCATTTTATGAAATTTCATAACACGGATACACCAATATTGCATTTATAATGATAAAACCACTCATAGGAAGGTACACTTTTATTATTTATTTTAGTCACATTGCACTTTGTAACAGGCAGCGCTGCACTATATCTCATATTGCAAATTGTCACAGTGCCTCACCATTCCAAAGTGTAGCTGAATGGGACAGATGTCGGTGTTTTGACATCTGTGCCTGTTCAGTAAAGCCCCGTACACACGCACCGATTGTTGGCCGTAAATTTTCGGCCAACGTCTGATCGGCCGATTGTCGGCTTGTTAGTATGATGCTTCCAACAACCGACTGCGACTTTTCAGCCAAACAAAATCTGGTGTGCATGCTATAAAATTTTTGTTGGCCATCACCAGAACGGCCGATTGTTCGTCAGTCAGTACAGATTTCGGCCGACAAAAGTCAGATGAGCAAGACTGGGCATGCTCAGAGAAGAAAAAACACACGAAAAGTAGACCAGAACATGACATCACTTCTGCAGTTGGTTGTTGTTGGCCGACACAATTCGTGTGCAGTCTAGAGCACATTTCAACCAACACAACAACACCGGACAAAAGACGGCCGATCGGTCGGCCAACAATCGGTGCGTGTGTACGAGGCTTTAGCGTCAACATACTCCACACAGTGGACAGGGGGGGACCAGATGTAGATGGACTTGTGTCCATTTACATCAAGCTACCTCTGATCTCTCACATTTAGGTCTGAAAAAATAGAAAAGGACGCCGTCCTTTTCCATTCTTGTTTTTGGACCTGAATGGACACAGAGGTATGCGGGTGTAAGTCTATTTACATCCAGACTCCCGTGCACCTACATTAACCTTTCAATCTGGTCCGCATGAACAGGCAGGCGGACCTAATTGGATAGCTTGGGGTAAAGGTTCTTAAAGGGGAATGGTCAAAACACAGCTCAACTGCTTGTTTTTACTGCCCCTGCAAACAGAAATGTAAACTAGCATCTTGCTGTGTGCTTATGATCACCATGACTATGATGACAGCACAGCAGGTGCTGTATGGCTGTCACATGGTTGTTGGGTATAGACTTTGTTATGGCTGTACAGTGTTAGTCTCTAACACACATTACAGCCAAAAGTTAACAGTCAGCACCCAACAACCATAGGACACACTGACAGAGCCATACAGCACCTGCTCTGCTGTCATCATCATAGTGATAGGGATCATAGGCACACAGCAGGGAGTCTGAGGACTCTACCATAAATATAGAGTAGTCTGTGTCAGTGTGAGTGCAGGGGGCTGCAGTCCTTACCTGTGTATCTCCACCCACCATCAGTCTCTGCCTCCCATCAGATCAGTCTCTCAGGCTTCCTCCTCAGAGCTGGCACATGAGGGGGAGGAGCAGTCCGGATCTACATAGGAATCAATCCGCCAGCATAGCAGTGTAAAGAGGCCGTCTACATGCAGCTCAGAATTATCTGCCTGCACCCGAAAATGAAAAAAAAGTCCCTCCTCCGCTGTCATCTCCTGGGCTCCTCTCCTAACTTCATGGGGCCCAGGAAATTGTAACTTTACACCCCGGTAAGCAAGGGGGATGTGGGGATGTGGTTAAGTCCTGTTTTATTTTATTTTTTGCTAAAAATGAATTTTACAGCTGCCGGGCCCCCCTGTAGTGCTGAAGTAGCCCGGGCCTGGTACAACAGGGCTGGTTGTTACTGCCCTATCAGCGGACCTGACTATGTACTTTATACTTCACATTCAGATTCTGATAAGTCCCCCGCCCGCAGACCCCCACAACCACCAGCCATGGTTGTGGGGATAAGGCCTTTTTTGGACATGGTGCTTTGGGGTGGGGAGGGCAGAGCCCCCTGCCCCAAAGCACTCACCTTCCCCCCATGTTGAGGGCATACACCAATTTTTTCTTTATATTTTCAATAGCCAGGTGCAGGCAATAGCAACCGTGAGTAATTTTAAATGGGATTTTTTTTCTTTAGAAATTTTTCGTTTTTAGTTTTTTTTTCTTTAGAAGTGTAATTTTTGCTGCAGCATGTTTTATGCATGCTACAGATGTGCTACTTTACAGGAACACACGTTAAAGGGACCCTCCAGGCACTATGTATAAAGGAAAATAAAAAAATATTAATGCAGGCTACTTCTAGCACAATTCAGACTGTGAGTTCAGAATCGGCCTCTCATAAGGCACATATTCAAGTCCAATAAAGAGGTACAACAAGAGAATCTGTTTCCCAAGAACTTATTACTAGAGCAAAATGTGATTGCAAAAATTGATGTATCTGAATAGGTATCTACTATTGTAGTGAAAGTAAAGAAAACTGGAGGTATTAGATTGCATATTGAGCTTCCAAACGAAATAAACTGCTGTTGTTGATATTCATCCCTTGCTACCTATAAAAGAAGTATTTTCAGAACTTAGAGAAGCAAAACTCTTTTCTACTCTGGATCTTGTAGCATAAGAAAAGTTGTGACCTCAATGCCTTTATTACTCAGGAGGACCTGTTCCATTTCAAGCATGTATATTATGGATTAGAAAAAGCGCCCAATTTGTTTGCAAGGATTGATGTTTTTAATCCTCAATAATGTGCCTGGTGTATAGTGCTATCTGGGTGTCATAGTTGTATTTGACCCAACTCTGGATCTTCACGAAAGGTTACTTAAATATGTTTCTAAATTACATTAAATATGTAGGACTAAAAGAAATCTTTCTAAATGGTGCTTTAAACAAAATAATCTGTCATTTTTGGGTCACATTGCACCATAACAGTGTCTTTTGTCTGTTCGACTTATCCATATGAAAGCTCTGATACTGGCAGTCCCCTGGTTACAAACAAGCAGACATGGGAGTAAGTCACACATGTGCAAGTCACAAGCAAGTCTCAAGTCTTAACCTTCAAGTCTCAAGCAAGTCCCAAGCAAGCAAGTCAAGTCGAGTCCCTGCTAGAAGTCAAGCAAGTCAAGTCAAGTCATTTATTTTGGTCAAGTCACAAATCAAGTCAAAATACTGATCTACCCCAATTTTCACCTTTAAATCAGTTAAAAGACAGTGGTCAGGAAAGGTTTAGTTTTATTTTCAACATTAACAAAACTGCTTAGTGCTTTTTTCTTGGCATATTAAAGAAACACTTTGGATACCCAAACAGCTCAAAATCCTTCGTCCGGTCATGTTTCAACACCACGGTCACTAAAAACATGTTAAGTATTTCCATTGTTAAACAGCCAGTGTCCTAAAAATCAGAACACACTGAGGTGTTTTAAGTGACTGTGGTGTCAGAAACATAACAGGCACATTCATTTTGCTTTAACACATCTTGAGAAAATGCAAATATTTAATAACTTAAAAAAGTAAAGTCATTTCGAGTCATATGTCTCAAGTCAAAGTCAAGTCTCAAATCATGAATACCAAGTCAAAGTCAAGTCGAGTCTTTTATTAATTTTAGTCAAGCAAGTCTCAAGTCCTCAAACTGGTGATTTAAGTCTGACTTAAGTCAAGTCATGTGACTCAAGTCCCCCACCTATGCAAACAAGATAGTGACTGTAGGTTTGTTCTTTTTTTTTTTTTATACTCTTTATTGCAGAATTTATCAACGACTGTATACAATATGTGTCTCCTTACATACCCAAAAATATATCTTGGTCTCCCTAAGGGATCCTAACATTCACAACTATACAGATAAAGAAGAAAATAACAAATATCCATATCCAACACAGTATCTCTAATATTCGGACTTATTTAATACTGTTCACCAAACATTAATCTTACACTTTTCCTTCGTATTTCCCTCTTATTGTCTTTCTCCCTTGTCTAAAGTAACATTAGCATTTATCCATACATCTCAAATTATATGATATTTTTGTATCACTTCTCTGTGCTCGTACATTATCTTTTCATAGGGTATAATTTGATTAACTGTTTTAATCCAATGATTTCCTGACGGTGGTGTCACTTGCAACCATTTTACCGCTATTTGTTTCCTTGCCAAAAATATTGTTTTCTGTAGTAATATCTTATTATAACTCGAGCATATTTTCTCCTCCAACAACCCCAACAGACATATCTAGGCAGTACATGGAATTGATCTAGTCAACTGTCGACAAGATCTCCATCACTTGCCTTCAAAACTCCAAGGTAAATTCACAGTGCCACATCAGATGTAAAAAGTCTGCCCCCTCTTGGTGAAATCTCTGGCAATCCGATGTGGCTTTGCGCCCCATTCCATGTAATTTACTTGGGCTAAGATATATCGGATGTATCATATATAATTTGATTAATCTATTATTAGCTGCCGGCGACACTATGAAATGTATAGAGTAAATCTCTTCCCATTTTTCATCCGTCATATTCTGGATAATCTCCTGCCATTTATCTCTTACTCTCAAAATATTCCTACCCACCTTTGCCTGGACTAGGTATGAGTAAAGTGTGGATATTAATCCATTTGGGCTCTGTGATTTCATCACACCAATAAGAGGGTACTTCGATATCCTACAATTTTAAGTCCTCATTTGTGCCTGCAAGGCATGACGGAGTTGCAAATATTTATCAAAACTTTTTTGAGGAACATTATATTGTTCACTTATATATTCAAAGGAATGCATTATTCCATTATTATATATTTGTGCAAACGTGACGATACCTTTCTGCTTCCAGAATTTACCATCAGTACAATTATTTACCTCATCAAAACCTGGGTTATTCGATATTAGGACTTCTTGTGGAATGTCAGTAAAACCCACCACTTTTTTTGTTTCCCTCCATGCTGATCTTGCGAGGGTTAATATAGGAATTTTTACTCTAGGTAATTTTGCTGCATGTGCTTCTAACCCCATTATAAATTCATCAACTCCCAACATTCCTAAGAAACATCCCTCTACATCCTTTCCCTGTTCCGGAGTCACCCACTTCTGCAAATGCTTCAATTGACCTGCCAAATAATACAAATACACATCTAGTAATGCTACCCCTCCCTCCATTTTTGTCCGCTGAAACTTGTAAAATCGATCAAACTGTGATCCTGACAAATTAATTGAGAGATGAAATCAGTTCAGTTTCTTGCTCCATGGATCCTTTATCCAGGGATCCCAATTTGTAAAAAAAATTTTGGTGGTTAATTTGGCTTTGGAGAAGAGATTGTCAGGGAAATGGCCGTAGGAGAACTGGCAACATTGCCAGTAATAGCAATGGACATTCCTGACTTAACTGACACAGCCCTCTGCTGGCCTGTCAGGGAAATGGCCTAAAAAAGGTGGCCATAGGATCAGACTCATTGCTGGATTATCTCTAAGCTTCTTGTGTTCCTGTGCTTATTGTTTCCTGTTTGGATTTCCTGTTGTGACCTCGGCTTGTTCCTGATTCCGTTTGATCTCCTGCTCCTGGTTTGACCCTTGGCTTCTCCCACTGACCTTGCTTCCGTTACCTACCATGTATGACCCCAGCTTGCTTCAAGACCTCTGCTATTCTGGTTGTCTCCTGTGCATGACCTCGGCTTGTACCACGGTTCCAGCTGCCTGCTCCAGTCCCAGACCTCGGCCAGTACCTGTCTCCACTACTAGAGACTATTCCTCGGCTCAAGGTAGCCCGGCTGCTTCAGAGCCCTTCAAAGACTTATACCTTGCTGTGATTCCAGCCTGTTCCAGTTCGCTCTCAGATTGCTCCTGGTTCTACCTACCTGCCTGCAGCTGGTAACCCGTGCCACTGGGGCACCACACCCTCTGTACCATCTCCAGGTGCGTGCCGTACTGAGCCGCAACGGGAGACCTCTCAGCACCTCGGCCTCGGATCAGGTATCCCTGACAGTATAATCCAGCCATGTCAGAGGCCGACAGAGGTGCCTACTTGAGACTCTGTGCCAACAGGTCACTGCCCTCACCCAGGCAGTACAGCGTCTGCAGGAGGGATACTTCCAACTAGAAGGTTGACTGCAACATCTAACAACTTCTCCTGCTCCTGCGGATCTCAGTCTTCCATCCACCAGCACAGTTTCTGCTCCACCCCTTACGGGACAGCCAGTTTCCTCCCACACTATGGTTCTGTAATGTTCCGGTACCTTTGGTACCCTAAATTACACTTTCCACAAGTGTATGCGCCCCACCATTTACTTTTGGAAAGGTGCGCATACACCTTTAAGACTGGAGCTGTCATCACCCAGCGCCGGACTAGATGGCTATTTAAAGCGCCGGTTCTCACTCACATGTGTTCGTTCAAACACCCTTACCTGGATGCTAACCTTGCTTGAAGCTTCCATGCTTGCAAGCTTACTTCGCTGACGGAACCTCGCTGCGCTGATCCCTGTATCCCACTACTGGATCATCCGCCTCTCCTGAACCACCCTTCGGCTGTATCGCTAATAGTGCTAAGTACCCCGCAGGGGAATTCTCTATAAACTTATACTAAGCTTACACTATCTAGCTCTGCATAGTAAAGACTGTTTATCACATCTGCATAACTAGATTGCTAGCTCTTGAGACTACTGCTACTTTTCTGCACTGGGTTGATCTCTTTTGTATGTCCACCTGCTATTCTATCATCTGCTATCATACAACATTGCTAAACCTTCCTGCATCCATCTGCTACTGTCTCACCTTCAAGTGTCTATCACATACCACCTCCACTCAACCTATCCCTCAACCTTCATCATTGTGTTACCACATACATAAAGTCACTCTAGGAACCAGTTTGCTAATTGTGTGTATTTACTGGCTGAAATAAGACCTTCCACACATGATGAGTCATTGAGGTTGGGAATGGTATCTCAGCATATCTCTTGAGATCTCGTCACATGACTACTGACGTGGAACTATTTCTGCAGCTGAAAATCCACACCATATAAGGAACGCAGGAGCGTTACAGGTTCCTCCTCCTGAGCCACGGGTGCCAATACCTGAACGAGGAGATTCCCCCTTCCACCTCAACTTATCTCACCTGATTTCTGGTTAGTAATTCTTGTTGTTTAAGAGAAAAAGTGGTTTTAGTGACTGTGTTCTGAGTGGACTTTGACTTTGACGAGGTGCTCTTGAATTGGGTCAATAGTTAGGAAGTAGGCTATTGGTGAATGTTCTGTTTCTTTGTCCATGTCTATTTTGCGCCTGATTTGTTCTTGTCCTATTGTTTGTGTATGTCTGAGGCTTGTTGTACATGGTTTTATAAGAGAATCTGGAGGTGGAGGAGATTCTTGGTCTCTGATCCTTGGGTTCAGAGGTACAGTATGTGGTAAAATGCGAGGGAATGACCTTTTGTATTCCCAAGGTCTAGTTAAATTGTTTTCATAGTTTCTCTCAAAGTGTTTTCTTTAGTTTTTTCGTATAGTTTTCTTTTTCCAGTTTTAGTAATTTTGCAGTAATATTTTCATTTAGTATTTTGTATATAGGTGAATGTTGATAAGGAAGGAGTCTTTCTCTAATGGAGGCTATTTCTATATTAAGTTTGGCTGCTAGGCTAGGCTACCAGATAGTACAATCCGCATCATTCTCCATAAAGGCTGGTGGTATTGTTACTCTTAGATCTCTGGGTACTCTTTTTTATCTTGTCAGAAACTCAAAATCTATAGAGTGTTTGATCTCATCACTTGAGAGCTTTTCGAGTTCATTGAAGAGATCTGTGATTGTTTCCTGTTAGGACTCATCTGAATGGTCAGAGGGTTCTGTTGACTGATATAGATTGGCCCTCTAGCATTCTTTATTTAGGTGATAGTCCATCTTTGGACTTTAAGGGAATGTCCTGCTGCAAGTATGCACCCCCCCTAACAGGGGGTGAGGAGTAGTATTTTAAAAAGTTGATGACTGCGCTGGACAGACCTACTCAATAGAGGGTCTGTGAGTGGGTGATAAGAGAAGGCCACTTGGGGAAATTTGCTCCCAATCGATCTGGCCCGACTGAATGGAAATGTAGCAATGGACCCTTTTAGAGGGTCTGGGCTGCTACATTGAGGTATGGCCTAGTGGTCGTTTCCAAAGTTTCTAGTGGTAGTAGGTTAAAGGAGCACCCAATGTCAAAAATAGGAATCCAACTTGGATCAAAAGATTGTCGTATTAATGATAGTAACAGAACATGTTAAAGCCAACGCGTTTCGGGGGAACAGAGACTCCCCTTTCTTCAGAGCTATTGGAGACAAAATTAAAAAACATACAAAAAGGTATACAGTAACTTGTATATAAAACATGGTAAACATATATTAAAATACAGATAAAAGCCTATAAAAGTCCAACAATTACATAAAAAAACTGTTTCCATATCCTGTATATTGGAAAGTCTTGTGGTGGGGTGAAAATATAATTCTAAAAAGAAACACACTCCTTATAAAAAAAAATAATACTTTAAAAATTTGTGGTGAGACCTATGAATGGTAATCTGGAGGAGAGGCGGGGAGGAAAAGGGAAGAGGGGCTTGGCTGTGGAACTGGGGTAGGATGAGCTGGGAAGGGAGACAGTGGAATGGGATGACAGTTGGCCAAAAGAACGAGGAAACATTCCGCTCTGCTGTCTTGCTAGATAAACAGGTGTTTTTGTACAAGAGGAAGGGCTGGTCAGGGGAGGAAATGAAAAGGGCTGTCCATGTACAGGGACTGGAGTCCCTGGTGACAGCCCGCAAAAAGATGGAACAAAGTTTCATGTCCGGTAAGAGGGCAATAGAAAGGCGGCTATAGAGGGTAAAGTGAGACAGGCAGGCTTGGGCTGCCACGATGGATGACAGGACTACACTAAAAGGTTACTGAGCTAAGGGAAAGAGGAGGGGAGAGGAAAAGGGAAACAGGAGGGAGGAAAGGGTGAAATACGGGGAAAAAGGGGGGGGGGGCAGTCAGGGAAGAATAGGGTTGGGATATGCTGGTAATGTGTAGGGATGAGAATCCCTGGTAACAAGTGGCTCGATCTGAAACAGAGTGACTGTGTCCTATGTACAAGCTGTACATATGGCAGCTGCAGGAGAAAAGCCAACCTGACAAGCTGGATTGCGCTGCCGTGGTGAAAAACAGAGCTGGGTTGTAGGTTGGTGTGCAGGGAGAAAGGGAGAAAGGGTAAAAGAGAAAATGGTGTGAAATAAGAAAATAAACAAAAGAGGATGAGTAAAGTACTGACCATGAGCGATGCTGTTCGAATCTAAAATTGACAGCATAACGAAGGTAGTTGGCTCCAATGGAAATTAAATGCAGCTGGTGGGTGGGGTTTGGGTCTGACTAGTTTGTAGGCTAGATTCCCGGATCAATGAATGGAGTGGACTTCTCCTGGATCGGGCAAGGAGCCGTGCAGGGAGCATCTGATATTGGAAAGATGAATATATATGAAAACATAATAATAAAATAAATAAATAAAAAAATAAAAATATAAAAATATATAAAAATATAAAATAAATAAATAAATAAAAATGAAATCAATTCATATAAAAATATTAGAATGAGAGATAGGATACCAAAGTGTGAGGATATCTACACATATTAGAATGGGAGATATGATACCAAAGTGTGAGGATATATCTATGGAAAGTGCATTTGTTCTTCTTGTACTTCTATCATCTGGATAAGGGTCTGGTATGGATTTCAGGGGAACCTCATGTTGCCTCATGTTATCTTTTTGTTCTTTTATGTAGGGTGCCCCTTTAAAATCCATATCAGATGTTTATCTAGGATATCAGTGTGGTATGAATTTTAGGAGAAACCCCATGCCATTTTTTGTGTTGGGTTCCCACAAAATCCTCACAAGACCCTTATCCAGGCATGTAGTCTGGGTGGCCAAAAAAAGGTTGCCATTCTGAAACATACCAGACTACATGTCTTCCAAAAAAAAAAAACATTGCTCACCGTGATTGGCTCAGCGCGGTATACTGTATGTAGCGGAAGCTACTGTACATACGGATACAGTATTCATGCACATCCAGCCAGCGCTTTGAGAGATTACTCCCTGTGTACTTACCTTGGAGATTAATAGGGACATTTGTTTTTGGGCCGTGTAAAGTAGTCCTCACATTTTATACTCTGCGTATAAGACGACCCCCCTATTTTTGGGGGATGTTTTTAAGGCATCAAGAAGAAACAGACTGTTGCACTAATTAAAATTAAACCCATATTATAAAGATGCATGTATTCAAATTAGCCAGCAAAAGTGAACCCATTTTTACATTAAACTTTTTTAACGTTTTTTCTTGCATGAAGTCAATGTTCAAAGTTCAACATTTTAAAAAGATGTATCCAAATATAAACTACACTTTAAAGTAATGCATTGTATTTTTTTTTTTTTAATTCTTAGGTTAATAAATTGATGTTTTATATTTTCTTGCTATTTATATCAAACCATCAAATACAAAATGAATACAGGGAAGATGCAGGGCCAGATATGTACATCCTCCTCTAACAGGTTGGGCATGTATCCAAGATGCTTCTTGAAGTTAAAGCGTTACTATACCTATGACCCTGCATTCCTTATATCTAGTCTCCCACAGTACACAGAACATGGAAATGCTATTGTTTTAGTAAATATAAACTGCTAAATACCTTTTCTCATCAGCAGTATATAGCAATCATGTGACTTCTATCAGTGTCAGCCGAACACTTAGCAAAGCTTGTAGGAGGAGTTTTAATACTGCTCGGAGCTGTACTATCAGGATGCAGGACCCCTGACCCTCTGTCTGGACAGTGTTGATTGGTCCTGTGCTGATCACATGCACCCTCCCAAGAAAAAAAAAAAAAAAACTTTCTAGTAATACACACCAAACTGAGCATGTACAGCTTGAACTCCAGTAATTCTGTTTTATCTGGCCATGTTATGGGGACAATATAAGACGAGGAGGGTCTGTGCATACAGGATCAAACAGCCTTTTTACACAATGCAGAGGATTAAGTCTTTAGGTTCCACAGTGAGTATAACAAACATGCTTTACTGCACATAACACTTTAAGCTAAAGCAGTAAGCTGTAAAATAACAACAATCATAAAACCTGCTGCAGTGGGAGCAAAAGACAGGCAGTTTGAAGTTATAGAGAGGTGTTGGTTTCCTAGGAAACCAGGAAGGCTAAGCTTTAAGTTACATAGTATTCAGCAAGGGTCTTGTACAATGGAAGAAAAACTTTTAAATCAATGTGAAGAATTCTGCCCCTTGCTGTACAATTAGGAGGTGTTTACAGCCTATAAAAAAGTAACATTTACTGGAGAAAGAGAAAACACGTTTTAAAAACTGCAGATTTTTTTTTCTCGTTAAATACTTTTATTGAATTTTATAAAACAGCCATAAAGCAAGTTACAAATCAAAAACAGAAGTAGAAATACTGTTATTGTTACAGAAGTATTATAAATGTTATACTGTATAGTGAGGTTTGCACAAAAGGAAGGAACAAAAGAAACAGGTAGAATTATTAATATGATATTCTGAGATATTAAGATTTTGAGAAGGTATTCAGAATATGGCTGTGGGGGAAAAAAAAAAAAAAAGGAAATGGAAGAAGTCAGCAGGGTGTGGGTAGGGTAAAGTGGGTAAAGGAGAGGGCATCGAGAATAGAACTTGTACATTTTTTTTTAACTACTTGCCAACAGTGCACTTTCACCCCCTTCCTGCCCAGACCGATTTTCAGCTTTTAGCGCTCTCACACTTTGAATGACAATTACTCAGTCATGCAACACTGTACCCATAAAAAATGTGTGTCCTTTTCTTCACACAAATAGAGCTTTCTTTTGATGGTATTTAATCACTACTGGGTTTTTTATTTTTTGTGCTATAAATAAAAAAAGACTGAAAATATTGTGAAAAAACACATTTTTCTTTGTTTCTGTCATAAAATTTTGCAAATTAGTAATTTTTCTTCACAAATTCTGGCCAAAATTTATACTGCTACTTATCTTTGGTAAAAATAACCCAAATAAGTGTATATTATTTGGTCTTTGTGAAAGTTATAGAGTCCAAAAGCTATGGTGCTATTCATTGAAAAGTGATCACACTTGATCACACCTGATGTACTGAAGGCCTATCTTATTTCTTGAGACACTAAAAGGTCAGGAAAGTACAAATACCCCCCAAATGACCCCTTTTTGGAAAGTAGACATTCCAGGGTATTTAATAAGGGGCATGGTGAGTTTTTTGAAGTTGTAATTTTTTCCCACAATTCTTTGCAAAATGAAGATTTTTTTTTTTTTTTTTTACAAATTGACGTATTAACAGGTTATTTCTCTCACACAGCATATGTATACTTGGAACTACACCCCAAAACACATTCTACTACTCCTCCTGAGTATGGCGATACCACATGTGTGAGACTTTTTCACAGCCTGGCCACATACAGAGGCCTAACATCCAAGTAGCACCGCCCGGCATTCTAGGAGCATAAATTACACATATAATTTCCTGACAACCTATCACACTTTTGAAGGCCATGGAGCACCAGGACAATGGAAACCCCCATAAAATGACCCCATTTTGGAAAGCAAACACCCCAACGTATACTTTTTGAGGCTTCACAAGTTTTTGGAAAATGTGGAAAGAAAATGAAAATGCATTTTTTTTACACAAAGTTGTCTATTTATGAAATATTTCCAACACATAGCATGTACATAGCAAAAATTGCACCCCAAAATACATTCTGCTATTCCTCCTGAGTATGGCGATACCACATGTGTAACACTTTTACACAGCCTAGCCACATACAGAGTCCTAACATCCAAGTAACACTTTACACAAAGTTGTCCATTTATCCACTTTAAGACTGGGCCTATTTTTGACACTTGGTGTTTACAAGCTAAAATCATTTTTTTTGCTAGAAAACTACTTAGAACCCCCAAATATTATATATATATATATATATATTTTTTTTTTTAGCAGAGACCCTAGAGAATAAAATGGAGATTGTAGTAATATTTTTTATCACACCATATTTGCGCAGCAGTCTTCCAAATGCAATTTTTTTTAAATATTCACTTTTTTGAATTAAAATATAAGAAAACAGTAAATTTAGCCCAATTTTTTTCCATAATGTGAAAGATAATGTTACGCCGAGTAATTGGATACCCAACATGTCATGCTTCAAAATTGCGCACGCTCAGGGAATGGCGCCAAACATTGGTACTTAAAAATCCCCATAGGCAACATTTTAAAAATTTCTACAGGTTACTAGCTTAGAGATACAGAGGAGGTCTAGAGCTCAAATTATTTCCCTCGCTCTAACAATCGCGGCGATACCTCACATGTGTGGTTTGAACACCGTTTACATATGTGGGCGGGACTTGCGTATGCATTCGCTTCTGCGCGCGAGCTAACGGGGACAGGGCGCTTTCATTTTTTTTTTCCTATTTATTTTATTTATTATTTTTTTATTTTACACAGTTTAAAAAAAAATGTTTTGATCATTTTTATTCCTATTACAAGGAATGTAAACATCCCTTGTAATAGAAATAGGCATGACGGGTCCTCTTTATTGTGAAATCTGGGGTCAAAAAGACCTCACACCTCACAACTACACTAAAAAAGAAAAAAAAAAACGGTCCTTTAAACCGGTTGCTAGGCAACGACTTTTGACGTAGCTCCGGTCCTCCAAGACCATAGAGTCGAGTGAGGGCCATCTTGCCCTCACTCGACTTCCTGTCTCCGGGACCGGATAGTTTTCCCCGCTGCCGGCGGGTCCGGTAAGCTGGGAAAACGTCTGGGACA
Organism: Pelophylax lessonae; assembly: GCF_965119305.1. Classification (NCBI taxonomy): domain Eukaryota; kingdom Metazoa; phylum Chordata; class Amphibia; order Anura; family Ranidae; genus Pelophylax; species Pelophylax lessonae. The sequence goes on from NC_138768.1 coordinate 656,001,737, forward strand.
CGGCGGGAGGGGGGGGCACCTCTTCCCCTGCACCGTAAGGCGAATCCGCCACTGGGACCACCCTTATCTGAAAGCCAACCGCCCACCGTTTAAAAAAATCCCGTGGTTATGGCAGCTATCTGCTGCCATAACCCCAGTATTTAGCTTTTAATGGCTGACGTGTATAGTCGTTAGGCGGTCGGTAAGTGGTTGCATGTATATAGCAAAAATTGCACACCAAACTACATTGTATAAAGGAAAGTGTACAGCAATAGTCCGAGTCCATCTCCGATCCGCTACTATTAGCCATTTCAAATTCCGAATCGGATTTGGATACTGATGAGAGCTCCCCGGTGCTCTCATCAGTCATAGAGAGGACCTGAAGGGCCTCCTCGTTGCTGTACATCCTTTTTACATGCTGGCTGTGATGGGCTGTGCGACGGGTGACGGTTGACTGCGGATGATCACTGATGGGTGGCAGGTGACTGATAGGTGGCAGGTGACGGTCACTGATGGGTTGACAGGTGACGATGACTGATAGGGTGACAGGTGACGATGACTGATGGGGTGAAAGATGACGATGACTGATGGGGTGACAGGTGACGAGGACTGATGGGGTGACAGGCGACGATGATTGATGGGTTGACAGATGACGATCACTGATGGGGTGACAAGTGGCGATGATTGATGGGGTGACAGGTGACGATGACTGATGGGGTGACAAGTGATGATCACTGATGGGGTGACAGGTGACGATGACTGATGGGGTGACAGGTGACGATGACTGATGGGGTGACAGGTGACGGTGATTGATGGGGTGACAGGTGACGGGTGATGGTCACCGATGGGTGACAGGTGATGGGCGATGGTGCACGGCGGTACTGATGGCAGTCTCTGGTGACAGGTGCACTTTAGGCTATGTTCACATGTGAGCGTAGCGATCATGTGCAGAATCACCGCGATTCTGCCCGCGATCCGGAAATCATTGCAAACCTGTGCGTTGCCCGTGATTTGCAATAGCACCCCAAACGCTGTGCGATGTTGATTTCCGCCTGCTGAATCGCAGTAACATCGTGCAAACAACGCATGATGCCCCAAAGAAACTCTTGTACCTTTTTTGGGCGTCATGCGTTGTTTGCGCGATGTTACCGCGATTTGGCAGGCGGAAATCACGGCAACATCGCACAGCGTTTGGGGTGCTATTGCAAATCACGGGCAACGCAAAGGCGTCCCGTGATTTGCAATGGTTTCCGGATCGCGGGCAGAATCGCTGTGATTCTGCCTGCGATCGCTACGCTCACATGTGAACGTTATGGGTGGCACTGATGAGGTGACTGTTGGGTGACAGGTGCAATTGGGGGGGGCTGAGGACTGTGTTGGGACATTTATTTTTGTGATTTTACTTTGTGACAGGTGTACAGAGCAGTAACTCACTGTTTCTGGCTCTGCTCTCCTCACACTGGAAACTGTGTGAGGGGAGAAGAGCTAGTAACAGTGAGTTACTGCTCTGTGTTTACATTTTGTGATCGGCTGTGAATGGATTCACAGCCGATCGCATAGTAAACAGTCACTGTCAGTGACTGTTTACCACCGCCGGTGACTAGCTGTGTTCCTAGGGAACACAGAGCCACCGACATGACCGCGCTGCATGCTCCCGATCGCGCATGCGCGGTCATCTTGTGGGCTCCTTTTTTGTGATCGGCTGTGTCATTGGAACACAGCTGATCACGTGGGAAACAGCCATGCCCATTGGCTGTTTCCCCCCTGCCGGTGACGGGGTGTGTCCCGGGGACACGCCGACACCGGCAGTGCAGGGCGGCTCGCACACGATCGCGCGCCTGCCCTGCTGAATGTGCCGCCGTCATATGACGGCGGCCCAGAACAATAGTCGCACCGCTCCGCCGTAATATGACGGCGGGCGGGCTGGAAGTGGTTAAGTTATACATCAGTTAAAAGGGACTTGTTATCTTCACTAATATTAGAACAAGTTTGTAGCTGACCCCTGAGACATACAGTATATATTTTATATCTACTGTATATAAAATAAAGAACTCTTAAAGGGACACCAAGCTGTTTAATGGTACACTTCTGCTGCTTCAGATTTGCCTCCATCAATATGATACTATTTATTATGTTGATAAGGCATTTGGTATTAATATGGAATTATCTGCTTCTAGAATTAATGCTGAAGCCTCTGCAGCTTCATTGGTAATGTCAGTAGGAAATTTACCAAAAATCTGAAGGAACACATAGGACTGTAAATTTCCCAGCCATAGAGGGCATTGTGAGGAACATTCCTGTTAATTGGATTGTGGGGATGTGAGTATTGCATTTAATAATCAGCTATATGATTGTTCAAGCAGTTGAAGTCTGCAGGGACTGCGAGAACATTGTGAATTTCAAAACAAGTTGGCCTGGGCTGAAAGGTGAAATCATTAACTGAAAAGCTGATAGCAAGAACTATTTACTGGGTATGTGGCATGGTATTGTTATGTGTCATCAACTTGGTAAATTGGCCTTTTCAGTTTTATTCTAACTTCTACTTCACCCTGGTTCAATTGGTGTCTTGTGGGGAGGTTTTGATGAAGATAAGTAATGCCCTGATTACTCCCACTGGCTACATCATGAGGTACTCATCAGATTTGAACATACTGTATTAAGAGCTTTACTGCTTACAAATGTCTTTAATGATGGGCCAGAAATAGATGCTGGGGAAACTGCTACAATTAAATTATTTGATGTTTTCACAATATCATGAAGAATATTGCTTTAGTGTGTCTAGCTATCCAATTCAGGTTGGAGAGGTTTCTCCTTTCCAAGATAGAGACTGGAACATCCACTAACTCCTAACTAAGGCCATACACACGGGCCAAATATCAGGCTGTATTGGCCCGTTCCATAGAAATCATCCGACATTCGGCTCGTGTGTACAGCAGCTGGTCCGACAGAAACTGGCCAAACATCTGGCTTATATTGAAGGGGCATGACCGCAAAAAGGTTTGCCGATCAACATCTTATCAGCACTCGGGCTGGTGTATTCTGGGGTCCTTTGGCAGTATTAATAGTTTTGGTGATGACTCTGTATACTTTTTCCGTGCACTACTGGTGATTGAACTCCTATATTAATAAAGTTGCTTTTATTACTTCCTAGAGCCTGAAATTTATCAAATTTTCATTTATCATCAGGTTTTTAGCAGTTTCCCGCAAATCAAGAAGGTTAGCCAAAATGGCTTTATCTCAAATGATCTTGGAACTTTTCAAAAGCTTATAAACTGGTGCTTGGTGGTGTTGATGACAATTTTTTTTTACTTATTTACCTTGATTACATCATAGTATTTTTTAATTTTTTTTTATGTCAAAACACCTTGATTTGATGTTTGAAAATATCATTTTTTTGTTGTTTAAAACCTAATCCCAGCAAATGCATGCTACTGTATTTAATTAAAGCAAATTGTAATTGCTTTGTTTTAAAGAGAAAGGGGATATACAGTATATGATAAACATAAATAAGTCAGTAGCATGAGGATTAAATGTTTAATTTTCAAATCCACTAACTGCTCTGCACTATGGGAACAGACAATAAAAATCACCCTTAGATGGCACCTGACACCTGCTAAGCTTGCTTTGTTCTACCGCCACTCCTCCCCTCTGTGCTGGGGAACTGTGGCCATGTGGGGTATATACACCATATTCTATGGAAATGTCCAAAGCTCAGATCCTACTGGCATGAGATATTTCGCATTTTATCAGAAATCACACACCTACACATTCGCCCTTCTCCGGGCCTTGCCCTCTTGAACTTGACGATTGATGACTATCCCTTTGAATCGAGACACCTTATAGTTCATGTCCTTTTGGCAGCGAGACTAACTCTCACTAGAAATTGGAAGAAAGAACTACCTCCTACTGTCAGAGATGTTATAAACTTGACCCAAGATCATTGTTCCTATGAACTCATGTTTGCCTCAAGCAAAGGGAACTACCAGAAATCCCTTTCCGTGTGGCAACCTTGGACAACATGGTTTAGTCGACATGATAAATCTACATCTGTATTGGTCACTAAACATTCTGTCTGAATCGGCTGGTGGTGTACCCTTATGTTTATTCACTTGATGTCCTTGCTGTTATGTTCATTGGCTGTGAAAGCGAGTTTATTAATTGACTACTGTTTTGATGGAAGTTGTAATATGTTCAGTCATTATTCTAGCATTTTCTTTGTATTGTGACATTTCTTTCAATAAAAATATATTGAAACTAAATGTTTAATTTTTGCAAATTTATTTTTCCTATATGCATGGTAAAATGTATTTTTGGGAACTTCCGGTTCCGGTGCCCATGTAGGAAGCAGCGCAGGACATCGGCTCCTGGACGAACCTTCTATTAATCGGCACACACAGCCCACACGAGCCTCTAACGCTGCCCACTACCCACGGCGCACCCCGGGGACCGAGCGGCCATAGATAAATTTCTTCACCACGGCGGCACTCCGGCGCCGGCACAAGTCAAGGCTGCAGCTTCACTTGCGGCCTCCAGCGAAGCGGCAATGGAGGATGCCGCCCCCCTCCAATCCCCAGCAACACCTAGCCTTTCTTGACATCCCATACCGGAGGCACAGATAACCACCCTGGCGCAAGCGGTGGCCTCTCTTCTGTCCCCCACAATTAAAGACGCCGTGGACAAGGCCGTTTCTGAGGGGATCTCACAGCTCCGGAAGGAGCTCGGTGACCACGCTCACAGGCTCACAGACATGGAACACAGGATGTCTGACCTGGAAGATGAGCTACAGGGATCTTTCGCCATGGACCAGCAGGCCAGGCAGACGCAAAGGTACCTGCTTGACAAGGTGTACGACCTGGAGAACAGGTCTAGAAGAAATAATCTTCGGATTATAGGGCTGCCAGAAACATTCGGCGCCGACACCCTATGTGACCTGGCCTCCACCAGATTGCCCCAAGCCTTAGGGATCCAGTCAGCATGCTCAGTGGAACGAGCCCACCCCCTGGGAGCCCCTTCCAACGACAGACGCTCTCCTAGAGCTGTGATTGGTATCTCAATTACATGGACAGACAAAATATCCTGAAGTCATTCCGCAACGCTAAAAGTCTGCAGGTCGACGGCAACAAACTGTTAATATTTGCAGACTACTTCCAGGAGGTTTCCCGCCGCAGGAAAGCATTTCAGCCTATTTGCCAGGCTCTGTTCCACAAATCTGTGAAATTCACTCTGGCTTATCCTGCCAATCTACGCCTCACGGACTCTGCTGGAGAACAGAAATCCTTTTCCACGCCTGACGAGGCCTACCACTTCATACAGCGCCATTACCACATCACCCTGGATCCACCTTCAACACCATCCCCCCAGCGCCTTCAAGGCGCGAAGGAGCAACGGAGTCCCAGAAGAGACCCGGTTAAAAGACAGCGAGTGTCCGGCCCGTCTTTTCGCCAGAGAAACCGTTGAATCTGAACCCCAGGTTCCCTGTGGACTTATCGCATGACTTCACGGATGCCTACAACGCGCATATCCTGTGTTCACCCTAGGCCCTAGGTATTCTGCCTCGTGGTAACTATAAGCTTTCTCTACTTGCACATGGTTTTATCATGCCAGGTTATGCCAGTTTGTTGAAGGCTTTTTGTGTCCTTTTCGGGGGGCACTGTTGTGGGCGGACGTTTTTACTGCCCTCATCGGTGCACCACGAACTACTATGGTTGCACGGCTGTGCACAATGTATGACTGCATTCTATGTTAAACTATATGATGTTATGGTTAGTCAGTTTGAAAATGTGATTTTCTTATAACCTCCAAGCGGCTGCTCGGCTCGCACGACTTTACCGGTATGCGGCGGTATATCACTTGGAAGTGCGGGACATCCCCCTCTTTAAGGATCGTGCACAGCGTTACCCTACAATGTATGCTCGACTTATCCTCCAGGTGGGCTACTCGGCTGCATCCTGGTAACGCTGTCCTATGCGTGTGCGGTCGCACATGAGGAAAAAAGAGAAGTTCGAGAACTCTTTTTGCTCCCCTCACCCCTATTACCCCACTGCCCCGTTTAAACTCTCTCCCCTGACCCTATATAACTTGATGACATATGCGTCTGTCAGACCCACATTAGACATACTACCTGTCACTCATCAGGCATCCGTACACATTTCTACACTAATAGCTCGCACTTTTCGGAACGTTGCCCGGCACCTTTTACAGTTTTCCTGGTTCCCGCCATGAGTGTGATCTCCTGGAACGTTAAAGGTCTTAGGTCTCCCAACAAGCGGATGGCGGTCCTCAGACACTTGAAACATCTGAGGGCCGACATAGCTGTCCTTCAGGAAACCCATCTTGAAGCAAAGGACTTCCATCGCATGTGCAAACTATGGGTTGGGCAGGTCATAGGTTCCCCGGCAGTCAAGGGCAAAGCAGGCGTCCTGATCCTCATTAACAAAAACCTCCCCACCACAATAATTTCGTCCTCCACAGACACTGACGGAAGGGTGATAGTAACGCGACTGGCGACCGCTCATCGTGAATGGGCGCTAGCAGGCATCTACGCTCCCAACGGCTCCTCGGAACCCTTCCTCCACACGGTCACGCGAACACTAGCTCAGTACCTACACCTCCCCCTGCTAGTAGCTGGGGACTTCAATCTCCTTATGCATCCTACCGAGGACAGATCATCGGGGAAAGGCCCCCTTGTATCCACTCCTCAACGACATACCTCACTTCTGAGCACTTTTGCGGACGGTGTGCACCTCTCAGACGTATGGAGATTGAACAACCCTGACGGTAAAGAATACTCCTTTTTCTCACCCCCCCACCAAATATTGACCAGAATCGACTATATATTTGCCAACCCGACTATGCTCCCCTTCACGGTACTTCCTTGCATTCACGACATGTATCAGACCATGCCCCTGTTTCAGTGAAATTCAAGTTTTATTCGCAAACGGCAGCTGCCCAGTGCTGGAAATTCCCTTCCTTTTTGGCTAAAGATCCGGGAATCTCTTCTCTCATCAGGGATGCCTGGTCCGAATTTCTTACTCTTAACGACTCGCCTGAGGTCTCTCCCACCCTCCTTTGGGAGTCTGGGAAAGCAGTGCTCAGAGGCCGTATTATTTCATATGCGGCAGCGTACAAGCGGAATATAGCCAAAGAATATGTGTCTACTAGCTCACTGCTGAGAGAAGCTCAATCGGCATTACACGCTTGTAATTCGGCTGAGAACAGGGACCGTTGGCGAAAGGCAAAAGCTACTTTTGATGACTGGGCAGAGAGACGAGAACAGCTTTATAAATCCCACCAGGACTGGAAATACTACCATTACGGAAATAAACCAGGGAAATTGCTGGCTGCTCTGTGTAGGGGACCGTACACCCCGACACAGGTCTCCGCCCTCAAGGACATAGACGGCAAAGAGGTTGAGGACCCCCAGGATATAAATAGGGTTTTTACACAATTTTACCAGTCATTGTATGGTCATGAACCTATGAACGAGGCAGCAGCCTCTGACTGGCTCTCTAAAGTCTCTCTTCTGCGAATTTCCGAGGCACAACTGTCCCAACTAAATGAGCCTCTTACCTTGGAAGAAATCCTAGCAACGATCAAATCCCTCTCTCCTGGTAAATACCCTGGCCCTGACGGGTATACCCCAGAATTCTACAAACTAGCAGCGACTTCGATAGCCCCGACGCTACAGGCAATGTACAACTACATTCTTGACGGCAACCCGTACCTCCCCACAGGCCACCAAGCCCATAAACCAATTTATCTATAAAAAAGGGAAGGACCCCACAGAACCAGGCTCTTATAGACCGATTTCCTTACTAAATGTGGACTCTAAAATGCTTTCAAAACTTTTGGCAGACAGATTGGCATCTATCATGCCTTCTCTAATCCATCCTGCACAAGCGGGTTTCACTAAAGGCAGATCTGCTACCTCAAACATTAGGAAAGTCCTTCTCGCTCTTGAGGCATCCAAAGCAGACCCGACCACGGACGCCACAATCATAACCCTTGACGCCGAGAAGGCTTTTGATAACGTAAACATTCAATGGCTAGATCGAGTGCTCACCACGATAGGTTTCACGGGCAGATTTTTACATCTAATTAGAATGATGTATTCCCATCCGGTGGCACAGGTGGTGATAGCAGGAATAACATCCCAGCCGTTCAGACTATTCAAGGGGACGAGGCAGGGATGCCCGCTCTCTGCCCTATTGTTTAACTTAGCTCTTGAGCCACTGTCTAGACTCCTGCTATCTCACCCTGACCTTCACGGCGTCAAGGTAGGCTACGAGGAAGTACGAACCGCCATGTTTGCGGACGATGTGCTGATCTTCACTTCCGATCCATGTCAGGATCTCCCAGTGATCCAGGAAGTTTTTGCCGAATACCGTCTGTGCTCGGGCCTCCGCATAAATTTCCACAAGAGCGAGATTTTGCCCCTAAACACTACACGTACCCCAACCTGGGCCAATTCCACGAATCTCCGCATAGCTACGCAATACATCACCTACCTAGGGGTCAAAATAGGTCGCTTCCCACACTCGGTTTATCACCTAAACTACACGCCGGTCATTGACAAGATGTTGTCAGAACTTAAAACCTGGTCGGGGTTACCCCTCTCCTTTATGGGCAGATGCCATTTATACAAGATGGTCACCTTCCCGAAATTGTTGTACCCGTTGCAGACGATACCCCTACTGCTGAAACACAGCGATGTAAACCGGTTGAACAAAGGGCTCTCGAATTTCATTTGGCAGGGCAAGAGACCCCGGATTTCTCTCAACAAGCTGCACCTATCTAAGAAGGAAGGGGGGGTGGATTTACCTAACGCTAGGATTTATAACATAACTTGCCTCTTGAGAGGCTGCCTAGACTGGATAAGTGAAGAATCCCACTACACTAATTACTCGTTGGAAGCACAAATGGTATACCCTCATAATCTGACTGCTTTGCTGCACTGTGGGACGAGGGACCTTCCTGTCCCCCTCCGCAACAATATTCTAATCAGGGACACGGTGGGCGCATGGAGGGAGGTAAGGAAGAAACTGGGTTCACCCCCAGCGTCTTTCTCGACATTTGCCCATTCACCGTCACCCCGGCTTCCCACAGGCACAGCAGCACTCGGCCTATGATTTGTGGTCCCAACGTGGGATAATACGTATATCGCAGCTTTTTGATATGAGTACCGGGTGTCCTATGAATTACCAAGCTTTTGCTGACAAGTATAATTTACCTAAGGGTCACTATCTGTACTATAGGCAATGTATAAGCTTTGTCAATGGCATTTGCAGCTCACCTCACAAACGTTTTCGATTGACCTTGGTGGACACTTGGCTTAGTCAAGGTAAACACAGGATATCGCAACTGTATAAACCTCTCCACCAAGAACTATTCCAGAAATTGACTCACACCGTTGCCAAATCCTGGAACAAAATACTTAACTCACCACAGGCTCAAGCCAAAGCCCTCCAGGGATACCTATGCACCAGGCGCTTTATTACATGCAAATTTTGGAGGGAGCAACAGTTTAAGATTCTTCATGGAGCCTATTACCCACACATTCGTTGGTCTAAGGATGTGGTGCACCATTTATGCACTCTATGCAAAGACCGCTACCCGTCATTACTACATAAGCTCTGGCTTTGCCCTCTAGTGTCCATGTTTTGGGATACAACAATACGATATGTGGCAAGAGTGACTGGAGTGACGCTTACAAAAGACGTATACCTACTGGTGTTCAACTACATGGAGGGTCCGGTCGCTGGGGGCTCGAAAAAGTCCAGAGAGCTCTTCTTACTCCACAAACCCTGGATTGTTACCTGCCTCATGCTAGCACGCAGGTTGATTTTACGCCACTGGATGTCAGAGTTTGCTCCTTCTGTAAAGGAGCTCACGTCAGACCTCACTGCCCTGCGGAATACTGAATTGGTGGGCGCCACCATAGACCCTCGACGGCCTGGAACCATTGGGCCAAACAAGTGGAACCTGCTTTCACATGCCTTTGCCTCTCCTGCGGGACTGCTACACACTTCTGAGCCCTGAGCCTGCTATACTACCTTGGTGGACTGGCGCAAGCCACAGATAAACGATCACACTACTCACAGTGTGTCCAATACAGCTACTACCATACCACGAGCTCAATAGGTTTTCTGATGGGTTTACATGGATGCATACAGATAGATAGATAATGAACAGGTATTTGTTATTAGTATATCTATTCTCTATAAGACCCATCTTACAGATGCTATAGGCAGAAAATTTCCCCCTTCTGGTTGACGCTCATGTCTCCTCCTCCTGCTCACCCCATCCCCCCTCCTGTCCTCCCCCCCCACCCTCCCCACTACCCTCCAAGTTCTCTGTATCCTCACTGCCCTCCTCCCCCCCCTAGTGCACCCTTCCCTTTCTTCCCCATCCCCCCCCCTCTATATACAGCGAAAAAAAAAATATTTTCTACGATATCTAAATGGGTTGGATAATCCTTGTTTAGCTAATTCCTGAAATTCCTCGACGGTTTGTTTCATAATACCAGAGCACCCTACTTTTGTTGAGTACGCTTGGCGTATGATGCTTGTTTTGATGTATGCTTTGTTACTATTGCTCGTCACATGTATTAATGTTATTGTAATGAGTTGAATTTCAATAAAATATTATAAAAAGAAAAAATGTATTTTTGGTACATACATTGTTATGTTAAAGTTTATCCATTTTTTTATTCCTTTTTTTTTTGTATTTGCCTTTTTGAGTTATTTATTATCTATACATTATGTATTTTGTTTCTAAACATCTTTGTATTTTTGGAAAAAAAAAAAAAACATCTTTGTATTTTTGTGCCACTAAAAATTGTGAGTGAGGTTCTCTTCTAAGATGTGCACTTTTTAGACTGTCCCAGGTTCACTATGATGAAAGATATTTGTCTGATTCTGCTGTGGTGAAAGGAAGGTCTTCTGTTGTGTGTGCTGGTCCTCTTTCTTCCTTCATTCTTGGGACTGTGTGCTGCTGTTTTATGCAGTGTTTTTTATTCAGCTGTCAGCGGGGAAACCCATTGACAGCTGAATCTATATAACTTTTGTGCAAACCAATCGATATACGCTTATTTCGATTCTTTTTTACCAAAAAATATATAGCAGAATACATATTGGCCTACATTGATAAAGAAATATAGATTTTTTTAAATTTTTATTGGATATGTTTTATAGCAGAAATAAAAACATTTTTTTTTCAAAACTGTCAGTTTTTTTTTTTTTTTTTTTGATAGCACAAAAAATAAAACTCTATTTTTGAGAAAAAAAAGGACATAAATGTTATTTGGGTACAATGTTGCACTACATAATTGTCAGTTAAAGTAATACAGTGCTGTATGGCAAAAACTGGCCTGGTCATAAAGGTGTGTGTGAGTGGGGGGGGGGGGGGGGGTAATCTTCCGGAGCTAAAGTGGTTAATATGCTAGCATGCAATCTGCTACCTACAGTTTGTCCAGGATGAAAAAAAAATGAACACTAAATGTATTACTGAGTCTGCTGTCTGAATGTTCTTGTGACTTAAGCTACATCTTGTGTCCTCTTGATCTAGCAAGGCATGTGGAATAACCCCTTGGATGTCAGCATTCCTTCTGGAAAAACTTTATATACAGAAATTACATGCAACATGCTACTGGAAGTCAATTGGGTTTAATCAAATTGACAATAAAACGAAACACCTCAATCCATCATAGGCAAAAGACAAAAAAAGGGTCCAGGGAATCTAGAGTTTACATCTCCAGATAGGGTGGCAAAGGTACATTATTAAAGCATCTAAGTCTAAGGCAGCCCATTGATGAGTCATTGTATTTTGTTCAACTAGCAGGATGAAGGAAAACAAAACTGACCTGATTGCCCCAATCCACACACTCGATGTGAGTGGGAGAATCCTCCCCACTGAGCTTTTGTATCCTGACAGCAAGGATGTTGCAGGTTTTTACTTGTGGCACTGATCAAGCAGGGAAAATCTGACAGGGCAGTTGTACAGAAATCAATTGGTGGATGTACAACCTCAGAACCCATACATGGATCGAAATTCGGCCAGCCCTTGCTTAACCGACAGCATTTTGATCCATGTATGGAGGACTTAATCTTTCTCAGGCCCTCATGCCACTGAAAGTTCTTCTGAGGAGCTGCCTTTCAGTCCACCAAGGTTAAATGCAAGTTGTGGGCTTTTTTTTTGTATTTAAGAAAATTATCTGGCCAATGGCTGAGTCACACTTACAGTAGATTCAATTAATTATTAATATCGTTATTCAGAAGTTATATAGCGCCAACAATTTGTGCAGTACTTTACAATACAATCAGTTTTCTTTCGATTCCTAGGATACATATGAAGTTATACACTTGGGAGCCAAAACAAGCATGCTTGATATGATATACAGTGTGTAGTGTAAAAGTTGTAGAATCAAAACCAGAGAGGGATCTGTATGTCTGAGTAGTTTACAGACTATTAATATCATACATTGCCAATATGAGATTTTAAAGCTTGAAACATTACTTAAGGTATACAAAAGGCATAGATTCCAGATAGAAGGACATGGGTTTGTCTCTCTCTATACAAAGACTTAGAAAAACCTTGCATGAATTATGCATGGAAATAGAAAGGGTGCAGAGAAGGATTATTTGAAAAAAAACATGGAAAGCCTCAGCTATGAGGAAAAAATTAAAATTAATTTATTCAGTCTGTGACATGGTAAAATAATAAATGAGCAAAAATGAAAAAAAAAAATTCAAATATTAAGTAATAAAGGTAAAAAATAATGGCAATAAAAAAATAACATTGCTACATTGTAGCTCTTATTGACACTGCAGATGCTGTTCTGCTAGTGTCAATTTAGACAAAAGCAGCTAAATACGCTTCTATGATATTTAAAAAAATGTTTGAATTTCTGGTAAATGCTGCTGGAGAACTGTGGCAGATGAGGAGATGAGGAGGGATTGGGTATAATTAGGGATGATCGAACGGTTCGGGTCAACCATCGGTTCGACCCGAACATTAGCTGTTGGAGGTTCAGCCGAATTTAGAACTTTTTGCTGAAAAAGTTCAGAATTCGGCAACCAGAACCGACCAAAATGCAATGGGCCAGGAAATGGGCTTTAAAAGCCTGTGATTGGACCAGAACCATTAGTAAAAGCAAATTGAGGGGGCAGGAGAATGCTAGGAATGTGATTGGAGTGACTAGGGGGTCCCTAGGCCAATCATTAGTGAATACGCCCCCCAGTTTATAAGATTGCCCCCGCCAAATTCCTAGCATTGTAATACAGGGACATGGAAGAGAGTGGAAGCAGTTCTGTTAATTTTACTTTAAAAGTGTCATTTAGCATTTATTAGTGTGAGGAAAGGGATATCTAATGTAGTTAGGGTGCTCTTTTACACTTTAGTTAGACGCAAAAATGTAGTTTCTGTAGGGAAAGTGTTAAGTGCCAGGGTGACCGTAATGTAGCGTAGGGTGAACTGACACTGACTGCTATGGCAGGGTGACCAAACCCTTCCATATCAGGGTGACCGCTATAGAGAAAAGATAGTTTCTCTTAAGTCACATTTGGAGCACTAATATGGCTTCTCACCGGTCAGCCTGCTTTTTGGCTGCAGGCGTTTATAGGGATTTTTTGAGGACAAGTTTGGAGTCAGGCATGACATCTAAACTTGTGTATTGGGGTATATATACACACACATGTCTGTATATATACACCTGCACATATATAGGTGTGAAAGGAGCAGAAAACACTACTTGCGCTAATGAAATAATTAACACCAATATAGTTACGCTCCTATCACACCTATGTATGTGTAAAATACATATAAGTGTGTGTGTGTGTATATATATATATATATACCCCTATACAGAAGTTCAGATGTTTTGCCTGCCTCCAAAGAACCCAAAAAAACGCTAGCGCTAACAAAAAAAAAAAAAAAATGCCCAGGTGTCTTGTTGCAGGCATTTTTTTGGGGTTTTTGGAGGCAGGCAAAACATCTGTACTTGTGTATAGTGGTATATATACACACATATTTATATGTATTTTACACTTACACATATATAGGTGTTATAGGAGCGGAGCCATATTAGTGTTAATTATTTCATTAGTGCAAGCATATATTTCTGCTACTATCACACCTATATATGTCTAGGTGTATATATACATATAAGTATGTGTGTATATTTACCCATATACACAAGTTCAGATGTTTTGCCTGCTTCCAAAGACGCCCAGAAAATGCCCAAAGAAACGCTAGCGCCAAAAAAAAACGCCCAGGTGTGTTGTTGCAGGCATTTTTTGGGGGTTTTTGGAGGCAGGCAAAACATCTAAACTTGTGTATAGTGGTATATATACACACATACTTATATGTATTTTACACTTACACATATATAGGTGTTATAGGAGCAGAGCCATATTAGTGTTAATTATTTTATTAGCGCAAGCATATATTTCTGCTACTATCACACCTATATATGTCTAGGTGTATATATACATATAAGTATGTGTGTATATATACCCCTATACACAAGTCCAGATGTTTTGCCTGCTTTAAAAGACCCCAAAAAACGCCAGCTACTAAACCGGCAAGATGTGAAAATAGCGAAGCCATATCCCTGTTCTATAAGTGACATAATACAAACAATCTTTTTTTTTCATGGTTCTGGACATGCTACAGAGCTGAAACTTCACATGTACACTTTTTAGACCCCCCCAGATACTAAATCCAAAGACATTTTTTTTTTATTTTTTTTTATTTTTTCAATAATTGGCTCTCTATCAAAAATGACAATTTTTAAGAACTTTTTTTGTGTGATTAATAGTCCCTGGGGTATGACCCAGAACCCTAGGCACTTTTTAGGGGCATTTATTGGGTTTTAGGGCTTCAAAATGGTGTTTTTTGATTATCGAAGTTCAGGTCCCATTAATTTCAATGGGGTTCTGAAATCCGGGCCGAACTTTTGGGAAGTTCGGGTGTTCTGGTCGAACCGAACTTTTGAAAAGTTCGATCATCCCTAGGTATAATACATAAACTGAAAGTATTAAGATTAAGTTATTTGGGGAATGTGCCCAGTATTCATAATTGGTTAATATCACTGAAAAGGACACAAGGGCACACTTTATGACTGGAAGAAAAAAGGTGAAAATTCTCAGCTGTAAGAGCTGTGAAAATGTGGAATATCCTTATACAAGAACTGGTTCTTATATACTATATTACCAAAAGTATTGGGAGGCCTGCCTTTACACGCACATGAACTTTAATGGCATCCTAGTCTTAGTCTGTAGGGTTCAATATTGAGTTAGCCCACCCTATGCAGCTATAACAGCTTCAACTCTTCTGGGAAGGCTGTCCGCAAGGTTTAGGAGTGTGTCTATGAGAATGTTTGATTATTCTTTTAGAAGCACATTTGCCATTAAAGTTCATGTGCTTGTAAAGGCAGGCGCCCCAATACTTTTAGTAATATAGTTTAGATTCCATAGATTTTTTTTTTTTTTTTTTAAAGGAGTACCTGTTTTGCCCTTAAAGAAGAGAAGGAATTTCCTTCCTTCTTTGAATTGCACATATTAAGGGTGTTTTCCATTCTCAGTCTAAGATTGAAGTAAAGGGTTCTAAATAGTCAAGTTCTTTATAATTTAACTATTTATTTAGATAAACTTCAGGTAGCACTTACACTAATCATAAATGGATAAATGTAGCACACATATTCTAAACTATACACCATATGTATAATATTGGTAATTGAAATATGCAAATTACAAAAGACTGAGGGGCCTGAGGTGACAAAACACCTCAACAGACGGAGGGTCGCAGCCCCCCAATACATAAAAGATAGCAAATACAAAGAATGGGACAATACTTGAAGACAATAACTAATCGAGGCAACAACCAATAGGAAAGTAGGGTATAAAACATTGCTAAGACCAAGGAGACATGGATGGATGAGAACAAAAGGGGTGACAGACCTCATGTAGGGTCCAGAAAGGTGCTCTAAAAAAAGCCTCATCTGACCCTAAAATAAGGCTAATGGTTGGACTGCAGATTAAAACGACTAAACTACAGACTAAAACAGAATCAGATAAAAGGTCCTAGACCATATGCATACCTGTGGTATCCCTTGTACACCAAGATTAGAAAAGGAGTACTAAAACCTGATTAGAAGGGAGGCAATGAAGTACATAGCTAGATCAGTTACTGACAATATTAGAATGTTGGAGGAGTAGACCTTGTTCATAACAAAATTAAGTAAGAACCTAAGCTTCTGGGTCCCAAAGGGCTGGAATCGATAAAGTAAAGCGTTTATTGGAGGTGTTATAGCACATTTCAAGGTCAAGCTTTTCACAAAATAACGGATGAAGATGTCCATTCTTTGAGAATGGCCCTTCGTACCACTAGCAGGCAGGCATATTGTGATCCAGTGTGAGTGAAAGACTCTCTGCTGTGTTGATGGCAGCTTCAGTGTATGTGGGCTTTCATACCCAAAGAGCAATAAAATTGGTTTCTTTGGGATATGCCGTTGGGTAACTCCATAGATGAAGGTAATCACCTGGTTCTAAAACTTTGAGACAGGTGACCAAAGCCAAAAACGGTGTGCTAGGGATGGTCTTTCTTTGCCGCAGAGGGGACAAACAGCGGATTAAGGATTGGATTTTGATGTGAGAAATGGGAAAAATGCTCTATGGTTAAGTTGGACTCTTGCCAGACTTTATTTGGTATCAAATGAGAGATTCTATTGTCTCTGTGATTAATAAAACTGGAAAGTTTTTGCTCCAATTAGCTGCCGTTGAACAACCCAAAAGGGGACATAAACTTAAGGTTGAGGGGCGTCAGTAAATGTCTGGGATAGAATAGGCTTGAGTGAAGATAAAATGGTCTATCAATGGCAGGAGTAAAACGGGTAAATCCATCCAGGTCACCAATTCTGAAACCATCTTCTGAATCAGGGGTTTAAAATTCAAAGAGTAAATAGAGGCAGGCAGTCTTCCTGTCTTTATACCTAAATACATGATGTAGCTCTTCTCTATGGCAAAGGAGATGTTTGATACCAAGGATGGAAGGAAAGAGTACATAGAGAGAAACTCACTTTTATCATAGTTAGACAGGAACATGAACAGAATTAATCAAAAATACTTTTTACGGTGACCATGTTAACTGACGGATTCAAGGTGAAAATGAGGACATTGTCAGCAAAAAGAACTGTATATGCCTCCACCCTACCAATGAGGACCCCATGCAAGGGAGCCATCTCTGACAGGTATCTGGACAAGGGTTTTCTGTGCTAAGTTAAACAAGAGGGGTGATAAAGGACAACCTTACCTAGTTCTTTTAAATAATTGGACATCATTGGAGACCCAGCCTGCCACCAATACTCTAGCCACCAGAGAAGCATAACATATTATGAATGAAATGTAAGAAGGGACCAGAAAAGTCAATTTTGTTGAGGACAAGGGAGAGCTATTCCAGACATTATCGAAAGCTTTCTCTGGGTCTAGAGTGATGATTGCATAATCCTGCAAAGGATGGGACTTGGAGCATTCTAGGACTGTGAGGACCTTACGTATATTGATGGAGGCTGCCCAGCCTTAAATAAAACTTGATTGCACTGGGTGAATCAAAGTTGGTAGAATATCAGTGGGTGGCGAGAATCTTAGAAAGTATTTTCACATTTAGGTTTGATAAAGAGATAGGTCAATAGGACACAGGTTCTAAGGGATCTTTGCCTTTCTTATCTAATAGTTCAATATACTGTACATCTGAGTGCCAGTTGGCAAATAGAGATGGGCCACACCAGAACTCCCAAAAAAGTTCTGACCGGAACAGCAAAACCTATTAAAGTCTATGAAGTCGAACTTGAAAAATAAATCAAAAGTCCCTATTTTGAAGACTTATATGCAAGTTATTGGCAATAGAAAGGGTATGTGGGGTTTGGGTACTGCCCTGGGGGACATGTATTAATGCAAACATTATTTTTAGAAACATTCGTTTTTTTCAGGAGCAGTAATTTTAACCACTTGACGTCTGCTCACATTGCTGCTACTGCGGCAATGTGGCTTGTTATCGTCCAGCAACGTAGACCTACGTCGCTGGACTCCTCCCCTTGTGGGCGGCGCGCGCGTGCTGCCGGAGGCTCGCTCCCGCTGTGACTGTCACAGCGGGAGTCGGGCCAGGGGAGGAGCGGAGGTGATCACCGCCGCTCTTCCCCGATCGTCGGGGAATCGAGTGTGGAGATCCGCCCGATTGTGTAAACAAAGCGGGCGGATCTCCTAAGTGACAGGCAGGGTCAGCTGAACCTGCGATCTGTCCCTGTGTCACTCAGTTACCTCCCCCCACACATGTCAGTAAGCACCAGGCATACATTAACCCCTCCCTCTCCAATAAAATTAACCCCTTCCCTGCCAGTGTCATTTTTACAGTAACAGTGCATATGTATAGCACTGATTACTGTAGTAATGTCACTGGTACCCCCAAAAGTGTCAAAAATGTCACTCAAGGGTCCGATATGTCCGCCGCAATGTCGCAGTCCCACAAAAAAATCGCAGATCGCCGCCATTACTCGTTAAAAAAAAAAACACCAAAAATGACAGAAATCTTTCCCTTAGTTAGTAAATGCAATAACTTTTGAGCAAAGCAATCAAAATACGCTTATTGCGATTTTTTTTTTACCAAAAATATGTAGCAGAAAACAAATTGGCCAAAAATGATTAAAAATTTAGATTTTTACATTTTTTGGGGGGGGGGGGGGAATTTCATATAAAAAAATGTGAAAAATATTGTTATTTTTTCAAAATTTTCGCTATTTTTTTGTTTATAGCGCAAAAAGTAAAAATCGCACAGGTGATCAAATACCAGCAAAAGAAAGCTCTGTTTGTGAGAAAAAGAAGGACGTAAATTTCGTTTGGATATGGCATTGCATGACCGCGCAATTGTCAGTTAAATTCGCATAGTGCCGAATCGCAAAAAGTGGCCTGGACGTAAGACAGCAAAATCCTCCGGTGGTAAAGTGGTTAATGATGCTTAATGTGAAACAATAAAAATGAAAAATTATTTTAAATATAGTGCCTGGGAGGTTCTCTTAGTCTGCCTGTAAAGTGGCACATCTATACCATGTATAGAACCTGCTGCAGCAGGGGCGCATGCGTGAAGCTCAGCGTGACGGACATGTCTAGCCGCAGCGAGACACACCGCCGCCTCTGCCAGTGACCAGCCACTTCACAGCCCGGATACCGATCCCGTAAGACGGCCGTTAACCCCAGCCACACCGCGATGGTGTCCGGCGGAGCTGAATCAAAAATTAAAAGCAGAAACATCAGGGATGTTCTGGCGCGGGCTTCATCCAAGATGGCGCCGCCACTCACCTCACGCTCCGGCTCCACCGCGTCCAGGGCCCCCAGGCTCAACATGCCCCATCCGGATGAAGGTGAGTCGGATGCTGAAGCCCCACTATCACAAGGGTTCCCCTTCTATGACCCCTCACAGGCTGCCTTGATCCAGCGTTTTGAGCAGGTTCTTCACAAAGTCCTGAAGCAAACTTCAGATCAAATTACAGGCTGGCTCACTAAGGAAATTAGGGAGCTAGGCCAGCGCATCTAAGACCTTGAAAATAGAGCTGATGAGCTTGAGGTCTGCATCACTAACCACTCTGAAGAGCTTGAGACCCTAAGAGAGAAAAACCAAGCCCTACAGGCCCAACTTGAGGACCAGGAAAACAGAGCTAGTCGCTCTAATATTAGAATTAGAGGGATCCCAGAGACTGTAGTAGATCTACAATCCAACATAACTGCTCTCTTTCAGGAACTCTCCCCTTCCATCCCTATTGAGCACTTTGAAATGGATCGCATTCACAGAGCCCTAGCCCCCCCCCCCCCGCAAACCTGAGGGGCCGCCACAGGACATTATTGCCAAACGTCATTATTATTGAACCAAAGAGCAACTGCTCCAAGCAGCCCGCCAGAAAGAAACCTTAATATTTCAGGGCCATACCTATCAGCTCTTCACTGACCTCTGCAAGGCCACCATCACAAAACGGAGAGCGTTCAAACCCATGTTACAGGTTCTCCAGCAACATCAGATCATCTACTCCTGGGGCTTCCCCTTTTCTGTGCGATTCAAATATCAGGGAAGCAAAGACACCTGTAAATCCACTGAGGATCTCCAACACCTCCTCTATGAGCTACACCTGTCCTCTCCCTCTGCCACCCCAACCTCTCAACAACACGCAGGCGGTCTGCCTCGAGATCTCCCCAGAAGGCCACCACCTCCACATCTATGACCCCTAAACGAAGCCGATTCATTTCTCCTTGGACTGAACTCGCTGACTCCATGGACTGACTGAGCCCTTCAGCCCAGGATCCTCACGTCTCCTAACCCGGCTTGGTTGAACACCTGCAATCTACCGCTACTTACAATTCCTATTCCTCTTTTTTGTGTTTTGTTTTTTGTTCCTTTTTTGTTTCCCTTTTTTCACTTGACTTTAGACTGTCCATCATTTCAAGCCGTGGACCCCAGAGTGAACTTGGTCACACAGACCCACCTACGTCCTTCTGCAGTTTTGTCTGCAACAAACCCTCGCAATCCACCCAGAATGGTAACTATACCCCTGTCAGATGACTTTCTCACATCACTTCCCCCCCCCCCCTTTTTTGTGGTTTTATTTTTGCTTGGACCAAGGCTTCTCATCTCCACTCCAGAATTTTTTTTTCTTTTTTCCCCCCTCCCCCCCTTTTTTTTTTGTTGTTGTTTGGGACTATGTTGCAGCCGCCCATCCCCATGTATGCTAATATCTCTGTTTATTAGACTTACATGATTTTTTTTTTCTGAAAGTCTGTTTAATTGCTACGATATCCTATACCCTTGTGAACTTATGTACCTTGTTCCAATATCTCTGGTCACTCTTATGTATCCTTCTGTCCCTCATACCCTTTGGCGGCACTGTCCCCTGCGGGTAGTCACTACTGTCCCCCACTTGCCCTTGGAACCCTCCACTGGGAGACTTCCTAGTGCAACCCTATTCCCTCTGTGTAGGTGCCGGCCATCTGAGCAGACGGAATGTTTTTTGCTCTCCTGAGTATTGCACTACCTCTTCCTACTTTTGTGTCTCCTCTACTCCTCCTCTCCCTCTTTCCTGAGTCTCCCTCTTCATCCCTTCCCCATGTTTCCCTCTGTCCCCTTGCCTCACCAGGGGGGGACTACTGGCACCTATGTGGTCTTCACCACTAGCTTCCTCTACCTCCTTAATGAATGGCCTCCCTGAATGTGCTAACCCTTAAGGTTCAGGGCCTAAATTCTCCTTCCGCTCCTTTGCTTCTTTCAAAGCTCATGTCACGTGTTTGCAGGAAACTCATTTTACCACCTCCCATACGCCTAAATACTTAACTGCCTCTTATCCACAGCTCTTCACAGCCTCTGCTATGGTCAAGAAGAGAGGGGTTCTGATAGCTTTTCATAGAACAGCTCCGTTCACGCTCCACTCCTCCATCGTTGACCCTGAAGGTAGGTACCTTATACTCAGTGGTTCGTTGCTAGATACTGAGGTGACCATAGCTTCCTATTATGTGCCCAACTCCAGGCCGCACTCCTTCCTCTCCCATTTCTTGCAAATAATAGCGCAGCATAAGAGAGGCACTGTCATATTGTGTGGGGACTCTAATCAGGTAATTTACCCTTTTTTGGACAAAACCCCTATTTCACCCCCCTCAACCCCTCACAAGCTCTCATTCCAACAACTACTCCAACACCACTCGCTTGTGGACATGTGGCGTGAACTTAACCCCGTCCGGCGACAATACACATACTACTCCAATCCCCACAAGACTTTCTCGCACATAGACCACATCCTCACGTTGGTAGCGACCTCTCCGTCACTCCTTCTCTCCTCTATTTTGCCAATTCCATGGTCTGATCATAATGCAGTCATCTCTACCTTTGATTACTAGAGATGTATAGAACTGTTCGCCGGCGAACAGTTCCCGGCGAACTTAGCATGTTCGCGTTCGCCGCTGCCGGCGAACATATGCGATGTTCGGTCCGCCCCCCATAAGACATCATTGAGGCAAACTTTGACCCTGAACTTTACAGTCAGCAGACACATTTCCAGCCAATCAGCATACCTCCCTCCCACACCCTCCCACCTCCTATAAATAAGCAAGGGCAGCATCCATCTTAGATCATTCTGAAGCAGTGTGTGTAGTGAGAGTAGGGAGAGAGCTGCTGCTGCTGCTGCTGCTGCTGTTAAGCTAGGGACAGTTAGTCAGTGTTCCTGGTCTTGCAGTGTTCTTGGTCCACTACTGCTGTAATATCAGCACCCCAAAAAGCCCTTCTAAGGGCTGGTATTTGTGTAATTTTTTTTTTATATATATATATATATATATATACCTAGCCTCCCCAAAAGCCCTTTTAAGGGCTGGTAATTGAGTTGTTTCTTCTTATATATATATATCTATATCTATCTAGTGTCCCCAAAAGCCCTTTTAAGGGCTGGTAATTGAGGATTTTTTTTTATTTATATATATACATATATATATATATATATATATATATATATATATGTATATATATATATATATATATATATATATAGTGTCCCCAAAAGCCCTTTTAAGGGCTGGTAAGGTAAAAGAGTTTTTTCTTTATATATATATCTATATATATCTATTGTACACTGCAGTTGCCTGCCCGCTGTGTGTGAGAGGCCACAGACCTACCACAGACTGTACTGTGTGCACACCACACTCATTTCGGGTGGCACAGGCACAGTACCTTGCATTTTAAAAAATATTTTTTTTTTTCCTCTGTCATAATTGCAGTGAGTGCTGTGTCAGGTCCACAGAGTGCACTGTACCCACTGCAGTGCACTGCCCACCACTGATATATATACGGTGGCACAGCATCTTGTTGCAAATTAAAAAAAAAAAATATTTTTTATTATTGCAGTTGCCTGGGCTGCCAGTTACTGTCAGGTCCACAGAGTGTACTGTGCCCACTGCAGTGCCACTGTGTGCCCACCCACCACTGATATATAAGGTGGCACAGCAGCTTGCAAAGTAAAAAAAAATATATATATTTTTTAATTGCAGTTGCCTGGGTGCCAGTGACTGCTGTCAGGTCCACAGAGAGTGTACTGTGCCACTGCCCACCCACCACTGATATATAAGGTGGCACAGCAGCTTGCAAAGTAAAATAAAATATATTTTTTTAAAATTGCAGTTGCCTGGGTGCCAGTGACTGCTGTCAGGTCCACAGAGAGTGTACTGTGCCACTGCCCACCCACCACTGATATATAAGGTGGCACAGCAGCTTGCAAAGTAAAATAAAATATATATTTTTTAAAATTGCAGTTGCCTGGGTGCCAGTGACTGCTGTCAGGTCCACAGAGAGTGTACTGTGCCACTGCCCACCCACCACTGATATATAAGGTGGCACAGCAGCTTGCAAAGTAAAATAAAATATATATTTTTTAAAATTGCAGTTGCCTGGGTGCCAGTGACTGCTGTCAGGTCCACAGAGAGTGTACTGTGCCACTGCCCACCCACCACTGATATATAAGGTGGCACAGCAGCTTGCAAAGTAAAATAAAATATATATTTTTTAAAATTGCAGTTGCCTGGGTGCCAGTGACTGCTGTCAGGTCCACAGAGAGTGTACTGTGCCACTGCCCACCCACCACTGATATATAAGGTGGCACAGCAGCTTGCCAAGTAAAAAAAAAAAAATATATTTTTTAATTGCAGTTGCCTGAGTGCCAGTGACTGTCAGGTCCACAGAGTGTACTGTACCCACTGCCCAACACTCCTATAGGGTGGCACAGCACCTTGCACTCATAGTACACAACACATTAAAAAAGAAAATGACAGGCAGAGGCAGGCCACCCCGCAAGGGCCGTCGTGGTCGTGGTGCTGTGATTTCCTTAGGCCCTAGAATAATGCCCAGTGTTCAGAGGCCACCACAGACCCTGAACTCAAAAAATTCTGAGGCCATAGTTGACTGGCTTACACAAGACACCCAATCGTCTACAGCTTCCGCTCGGAACCCTAATGCACCATCCTCCTCCAGCTCAGCTTCGGGCACCTCTCAATTTACCACTCGCCAGCCCGCCGGCACCACCACCAACACTAGCACCACAGCCGCTTCACTTGATCCGTCAGAGGAGTTATTTTCACATCAGTTGGAAGAAATAAGTGATGCGCAACTATTAGTGCCAGAGGATGTAGATAACGGGGATATGTCTCAGTCAGGCAGCATTATACACATGGACGTACATTGTGATGATGATGATGTTGTACCTGCTGCTGCTGCCTTTGCTGAGTTGTCAAGTGAAGCGGCTGATGATGACGATGTGTCTGTGGATGTCACCTGGGTGCCTGCTCGAAGAGCAGAAGAAGAGGGGGAAAGTTCAGATGGGGAGACAGAGAGGAGGAGGAGACGAGTTGGAAGCAGGGGGAGGAGGTCATCGCAAGGAGCTAGTGGCGCAGTCAGACAGCATGTAGATTCGGCACCCGGGGTCAGCCAGACAGCACGGCAATCAACGCAAGCTGTTGCCACCACCAGAATGCCGTCCTTGCAAAGCTCAGCAGTGTGGCATTTTTTTTGTGTGTCTGCCTCTGATATCAGCGATGCCATTTGTAACCTGTGCCAAAAGAAACTGAGTCGTGGGAAGTCCAACACCCACCTAGGTACAACTGCTTTGCGAAGGCACATGATCTCACATCACAAACGCCTATGGGATCAACACATGAGTAAAAGCAGCACACAAACTGAAAGCCGCCATCCTCCTCCTGGTCCAGCATCTTCAGCCACGTCAACCACTGCTGTCCTCCATGCCCCCTATCAACAACCCGCCCCTCCGCCTCTCACCTTCAGCAGTTCCTGCTCGTCACCTGCCCACAGTCAGGTGTCTGTCAAGGAAATGTTTGAGCGTAAAAAGCCAATCTCGCAGAGTCACCCCCTTGCCCGGCGTCTGACAGCTGGCTTGTCGGAACTCTTAGCCCGCCAGCTTTTACCATACAAGCTGGTGGAGTCTGAGGCCTTCAAAAAATTTGTCGCTATTGGGACACCGCAGTGGAAGGTACAAGGCCGAAATTATTTTTCACAAAAGGCAATCCCCAACCTGTACTCTATTGTGGAAAAGGAAATCATGTCACGTCTGGCACACAGTGTTGGGGCAAGGGTCCATCTGACCACTGATAGCTGGTCTGCAAAGCACGGTCAGGGCAGGTATATAACGTACACTGCGCATTGGGTAAACCTGCTGGCGGCTGCCAAGCATGGAATGCGTGGCTCTGCTGCAGAGGAGTTGGTGACACCGCCACGACTTGCAGGCAGGCCTGCTGCCACCTCCTCTACTCCTCCTACTCCATCCTCTTTGCTAACCTCCTCGGCTGAGTCCTCTTCTGCTGTTGCGTCTTGCTCCACACCAACTGCACCCCCCCAGCTCCCCAGGGGCTATTCCACATGCCGGATACGACAGTGTCACGCTGTCTTGGGGTTGACTTGCCTGAAAGCAGAGAGTCACACCGGACCAGCACTACTGTCCGCCCTGAACGCACAGGTGGATCAGTGGCTGACCCCGCACCAACTGGAGATCGGCAAAGTGGTGTGTGACAACGGGAGCAATTTGTTGGCGGCATTGAATTTGGGCAAGTTGACACATGTGCCGTGCATGGCACATGTGTTGAATCTGATTGTGCAACGTTTTGTGCAGAAGTACCCAGGCTTACAGGACGTCCTCAAGCAGGCCAGGAAGGTGTGTGGCCATTTCAGGCGTTCCTACACGGCCATGGCGCACTTTGCAGATATTCAGCGGCGAAACAACATGCCAGTGAGGCGCTTGATTTGCGACAGCCCGACACGTTGGAATTCAACACTGCTAATGTTCGACCGCCTGCTCCAAAAAGAAAAAGCGGTCAACGAGTATTTGTATGACCGGGGTGCTAGGACAGCCTCTGCGGAGCTGGGTATTTTTTTGCCACGTTACTGGACGCTCATGCGCAATGCCTGTAGGCTCATGCGTCCTTTTGAGGAGGTGACAAACCTAGTGAGTCGCACTGAAGGCACCATCAGCGACATCATCCCATATGTTTTTTTCCTGGAGCGTGCCCTGCGAAGAGTGCTGGATCAGGCCGTAGATGAGCGTGAAGAGGAAGAGGAAGAGTTGTGGTCACCATCACCACCACCAGAAACAGCCTTACCATCGATTGCTGGACCTGCGGCAACACTGGAAGAGGAGTGTGAGGAAGAGGAGTCAGAGGAGGAATGTGGCTTTGAGGAGGAGGAACACCAACCACAGCAGGCATCCCAGGGTGCTCGTTGTCACCTATCTGGTACCCGTGGTGTTGTACGTGGCTGGGGGGAAGAACACACCTTCAATGACATCAGTGAGGACGAGGAATTGGACATGAGTAGCTCGGCATCCAACCTTGTGCAAATGGGGTCTTTCATGCTGTCATGCCTGTTGAGAGACCCTCGTATAAAAAGGCTGAAGGAGAACGACCTGTACTGGGTGGCCACGCTACTAGACCCCCGGTATAAGCAGAAAGTCTGTGATATGTTACCCAATTACCGGCAGTCGCAAAGGATGCAGCAGCTACAAAATAAGTTAAAAACTATGCTTTACACAGCGTATAAGGGTGATGTCACAGCACAACGGGAATCCAACAGGGGAAGAGGTGAAAGTAATCCTCCTCCTACCACCACAACCACGCCGGCAAGGACAGGACGCTTTACAGACGTCTTGTTGATGGAGGACATGCGGAGCTTTTTTAGTCCTATGCATCGCCACAGCCCTTCGGGGTCCACCCTCAGAGAACGACTCGACCGACAGGTAGCAGACTACCTTGCCTTAACTGCAGATATCGACACTCTGAGGAGCGATGAACCCCTTGACTACTGGGTGTGCAGGCTTGACCTGTGGCCTGAGCTATCCCAATTTGCCATTGAACTTCTGGCCTGCCCCGCTTCAAGTGTGCTGTCAGAAAGGACCTTCAGCGCAGCAGGAGGTATTGTCACTGAGAAGAGAAGTCGCCTAGGTCAAAAAAGTCTTGATTACCTCACGTTTATTAAGATGAATGAGGCATGGATCCCGAAGGGACTGACAGTGGGGGATGCATTTGACTAAAAAAGGCCTGGTGATGACTGAGATGCCTTGGCCTAAAAATGGTCCACACGCTGCTGTATATAATCATTCTCTGCATGCCGGATGACTTACGTGACGTCTCCGCCACCAACTACGGTTCAAGCCGCAATGTTTTAGTGCACTTTCTGCCTTAAAACCTCAATTTTTCAGGCCGCTGCTACAGCAGCGGCTGCAACAATACCTACTTTTTCATGCATGTGTACATGCCTAATTTTTCTGGCCTCTGGTGCTACACTGTGGCTGCAAAAAAACAAAAAACAAAAAAAAAGGCACATACATGTGTCAATTCCCCTTCGTGATCGTTACCTTGTCGTGGTGAAGGGGCTTGCGTATCACAATGAAGCGATCACCTCTAGGATTGTGTTGGCACACCCCAGATGATAAGGTCGTTGCTTCATTGTGTACAGACCAAAAGCGATCCGCAGGATAATTTTTCATAAAAAAAAACATTCATTTTCTTTCATTCTTTCTGCGGAGCTGGGTATTTTTTGGCCGCGTTACTGAATGCTCATGAACAATGGCTGTAGGCTCATGCGTCCTTTTGCGGAGATGACAACCCTGGTGGTCAGTCGAACCCAAGGCAACATCATCGACCTCATCCCATATGCGTTTTTTCTGGAGCGTGCCCTGCGAAGAGTACTGGATCAGGCTGTAGATGAGCATGAAGAGGAAGAGTTGTGGTCCTCATCACCACCAGAAGCAGCCTTGTCGTTGTCAATTGCTGGACCTGTGGCAACGCAGAGAGAGGAGTCTGAAGAAGAGAAGTCAGAGGAGGAAGGTGGCTTTGAGGAGGTGGAATACCAGCCACAGCAGGCGTCCCAGGGGGCTTGTTCTCACCTTTCGGGGACCCTTGGTGTTGTATGTGGCTGGGTGGAGGAAGAGACCTTCAATGATGTCAGTGAGGACAAGGAACGGGACATGGCTAGCTTGGTATCCAACCTTGTGCAAATGGGGAGTTTGCGGTTGTGCAAATGGACTGACTGACTGTTAAACGGGGAGTTTGGTCTGTCAGAGTTTGGTCTGTCACTGTGAAGCGGGCGACGGGCGTAACCCTTACACTACTTGACCGATAAAACATCATACCTGATCGTATTCACACACTGGATGTTTTAGTGCTGGTTTACACTGCCGCTACCACTAAAGTAGCGTCGCTTCCAGTGCGACTTTGGCGCGACTTTGGCGCGACCTCATCGCGAGGCGACTTTTTATTTGGCCAATCACAATATCATGTTTTGTGACCGTCACCTAATTTCCTTTTCCTGTTTTTTGTTTTACATATTTCCCCATGTGTGCAGTGTTGTCTGTGTCATAGCTCAACTGATAGGCATGTTTGCCTTGGCATATCATATTTCAGCTTGCCAGAAAGAAAAAAAGACAGCTGGAAAGACACTGCATTAGTTTTCTACTAAAAATCATAAGAAAAATGCTGGTTTTTTTGGGTTGTGGACATACTACAGAGCTGAAACTTGACAGGTACACTTTTTAGACCCCCCAGACACTAAATACAAAAAATGACATGCCTGCCTAAAAAAATGCCCACTAAATGCCTGCAAGAAAAAAAGCCAGCCGCAGAGAAGCCATATTCCTGAAAATATAAGAAAAATGCTGTTTTTTAGGGGTTCTGGACATGCTACAGAGCTGAAACTTGACAGGTACACTTTTTAGACCCCCCAGACACTAAATACAAAAAATGACATGCCTGCCTAAAAAAATGCCTGCTAAATGCCTGCAAGAGAAAAAGCCAGCCGCAGAGAAGCCGTATTCCTGAAAATATAAGAAAAATGCTGTTTTTTAGGGGTTCTGGACATGCTACAGAGCTGAAACTTGACAGGTACACTTTTTAGACCCCCCAGACACTAAATACAAAAAATGACATGCCTGCCTAAAAAAATGCCCGATAAATTCCTGCAAGAGAAAAAGCCAGCCGCAGAGAAGCCGTATTCCTGAAAATATAAGAAAAATGCTGTTTTTTAGGGGTTCTGGACATGCTACAGAGCTGAAACTTGACAGGTACACTTTTTAGACCCCCCAGACACTAAATACAAAAAATGACATGCCTGCCTAAAAAAATGCCCGATAAATGCCTGCAAGAGAAAAAGCCAGCCGCAGAGAAGCCGTATTACTGAAAATATAATAAAAATGCTGTTTTTTAGGGGTTCTGGACATGCTACAGAGCTGAAACTTGACAGGTACACTTTTTAGACCCCCCAGACACTAAATACAAAAAATGACATGCCTGCCTAAAAAAATGCCCGCTAAATGCCTGCAAGAGAAAAAGCCAGCCGCAGAGAAGCCGTATTCCTGAAAATATAAGAAAAATGCTGTTTTTTAGGGGTTCTGGACATGCTACAGAGCTGAAACTTCACAGGTACACTTTTTAGACCCCCCAGACACTAAATACAAAAAATGACATGCCTGCCTAAAAAAATGCCCGATAAATGCCTGCAAGAGAAAAAGCCAGCCGCAGAGAAGCCGTATTACTGAAAATATAATAAAAATGCTGTTTTTTAGGGGTTCTGGACATGCTACAGAGCTGAAACTTGACAAGTACACTTTTTAGACCCCCCAGACACTAAATACAAAAAATTACATGCCTGCCTAAAAAAATGCCCGCTAAATGCCTGCAAGAGAAAAAGCCAGCCGCAGAGAAGCCATATTCCTGAAAATATAAGAAAAATGCTGTTTTTTAGGGGTTCTGGACATGCTACAGAGCTGAAACTTGACAGGTACACTTTTTAGACCCCCCAGACACTAAATACAAAAAATGACATGCCTGCCTAAAAAAATGCCCGATAAATGCCTGCAAGAGAAAAAGCCAGCCGCAGAGAAGCCATATTCCTGAAAATATAAGACAAATGCTGTTTTTTAGGGGTTCTGGACATGCTACAGAGCTGAAACTTCACAGGTACACTTTTTAGACCCCCCAGATGCTAAATCCAAAGAAATTTTTTATTTTTATTTTTTTTTAATTTTTCCAATAATTGGCTCTCTATCAAAAAATTATAATTTTTAAGAACTTTTTTTTGCGTGATCCCTCTCCGGCATGCCACAGTCCAGGTGTTAGTCCCCTTGAAACAACTTTTCCATCACTATTGTGGCCAGAAAGAGTCCCTGTGTGTTTTAAAATTCGCCTGCCTATTGAAGTCTATGGCGGTTCGCCCGGTTCGCCGGTTCGCGAACATTTGCCGATGTTCGCGTTCGCCGTTCGCGAACGGCGAATTTTAGGTTCGCGACATCACTATTGATTACCTGGTCCCCAAACAAAATGGCTTCTCCTGGTCTCTGAATGATACTCTCCTGACCCATCCCTCCCATAGACTCGAAGTAGCCACTGCAATTAAAGACTAAATCTCCCATAATGTAACCGCAGATGTAACCCCACTTACCATCTGGGAAGCCCACAAATCTGTAATTCGAGGAACTCTCATAGGTCTGGCCTCCCATCGTAAGAAAGCGCGTAAGCTTCTCTATCAAACCCTAAATTAAAATTTTACCCAAGCTCACAACCAATTTCAGTCACACCACACCCCCGAAAATAAAAATTCTCTTGACAAAGCAAGATTGGACCTGGATCTCTTTCTCACTGAATCAGCTGAAAAGGCTCTGAGACGTTCCCAACATCAACTTTACACTAAGGCATATAAACCAGATACCTTCCTGGCCCTTTCACTTCGCAACGCCAATTTAGTTAGGAAACAGATCCGCCTGAAGACCCCCTTGGGTACGCACACTAGTAACCCCATTAAAATACTCAAGACTTTCTGCCTACATCTCTCTAAATTATACTCCACCACTATGCCTTTAGCTGACTCCCAGGTCGCAGAATTCTTCTCGGATCTCTCCATGCCCTCCTTGTCCTCCTCTCAACAGAAAGAAATAGACAAACCCATCTCAGAACAAGAAATCCGCATTGCAATTAAGTCCCTCAAACTTAATAGGAGACCTGGCCCAGATGGCTTTACGGCCTCATATTATAAGCACTTTTCTGATCTCCTCACCCCTATGCTATCCGAAGCTTATAACTCGATTCAAAAAATTCACTCCTTTGGGGCTGACTCCCTTCACGCAGCTATCTCAATGATCCCCAAGCCGCAAACTAATGATTCGTCCTTGGCAAACTACCGCCGAAATCTCACTACTGAACATTGATATTAAACGAATGACCAAAATTATGTCCACCCGCCTTAACTCCATCATAGGCTCCCTTATACACAAAGACCAAACAGGCTTCATCCTGTGCCGACAAGCAGGATATAATGTACGCAGGGCTGTTCACCTGGCTCACCATGCACGCACACGTCGCATCCCTTCCTGCTTTATCTCTTTAGATATCAAAAAGGCATTTGATACTCTATCATGGTCATATTTACAATATGTACTGCGCGCATTGGGGTTTTGGGCCTCATTTCCTGACCTGGATCTCGTCTCTATACTCCACCCCATCAGCCTACATCCGCTATGCGGGCTTCAAATCCCATACCTTCCCAGTGCGCTGTAGCACTATACAGGGATGCCCCCTTTCCCCGCTTCCCCTCGCCCTGAAAATCTGCTCCAACCCTAATTGTAAGGGTATAGAACTATATAAACTATGTTTATTTGCAGATGACATCCTCCTGTTCCTCACATCCCCCCTAACCTCCGCTCCTAACCTCCTCGCTATTGTGGATCAATTCGCCGATATTTCGGGTCTGATTGTCAACCCCCAAAAATCCAAAGCCCTTAATATATCTTTATCCCCTCCACTCCTTTCCCATCTACAGTCAGTTCTCCCCTTCTCCTGGGCTACTCATCATCTCTCCTACTTGGGCATTCAGTTCACCTCCGAC
The DNA here is from genome assembly GCF_965119305.1 of Pelophylax lessonae. NCBI lineage: Eukaryota > Metazoa > Chordata > Amphibia > Anura > Ranidae > Pelophylax > Pelophylax lessonae. Next base: position 656,033,660 of record NC_138768.1, read on the forward strand.
CCACTAGAACTCTACTCTAACTACCCTCCTATGCTCCGACATCTTACTGAACTCATGGACTCCTGGGCCTCCTTACCCCTGGCTTGGCTGGGACGTATCACGGTTGCCAAAATGGCTATTTTGCAGAAGATTTTATACCTATTTTGGATCTTACCCATTCAAGTCCCGTCCTATTACCTACGCCAGCTTCAGAGCCAAACTTTTAGCTATGTATGGGGTAAAACCCGCCCTAGGGTAACATGAAGGGTTCTGTATCTCCACAAACTCCAGGGCGGATTGGGTCTTCCGCAATACGCTAAGTATTACCAGGCTGCACAACTGGCTCAACTTACGAAGTGGCATGCTGCCCAGGAAGTTCCCCTCTGGCTAGCTTTGGAAGCAGTTGACTGCGACCCTCTTTCCATGGCCAATCTTTTGTGGCTAAAGTCCGTGGACCATAAGTCAGTTATTAATAATGTTATACGTCATTCGTTACACCTATGGGATACCCTTAAGTTCAAATACAAGCTTCAATCACCCCATAACCCCCTGCTGTCGTACTTACACAACCCATCCTTCAACCCTGCGTGGGAATCCCCTTCCTTGTTTCATAGTTGGTCTGCTGCTGGCCTTATCCGAGCCCACTCCCTTATGGTATCCAATTAGTTAAGACCGTTCCCAATCCTCTGTGAAGCCCAAGGTTTACCGAGCTCTGAAATATTTCGGTACCTCCAGATTAAGCATTTTCTAACACAATGCATCTGCACTGATTCTACCTTACCTAATCTCACATCCTTTAAACATGTCTGCTTACATGACCCGCACACCCGTGGCCTTATCTCCCTTCTCTATTCTAGGTTCTCAGACTCCCCCAACCGGGCTCTGCCCACCTATGCCAATAAGTGGGAACTAGACATGTCACTGCTCCTAGACCACGTAGACTGGTCCAACATTTGGCAGGCGACTAAGGCAGCCTCTCAGAATATCGTGGCTTCTGAAACTAACTACAAGGTCCTAATGCGCTGGTACCTAGTAGCCGCACGTATAGCAAAATTTCTAGCATCCTACCCCTCGACTTGTTTTCGAGGTTGCCTCGACGCAGGCACCCACTTACACATATGGTGGACGTGCCCCAAAGTGCAGGAGTTCTGGGAGGCTGTATTTCACATTCTTTCCACTCTGCTGGATACATCCATCTCCCCAGACCCCTCTCTGGCCCTCCTGAATATGAAACCGGACAATGTCTCCAAATCCAGACAAAAATTGTTTCTACAGGTTACCACTGCGGCCAAGCAGACCATAGCGAAGGCCTAAAAATCCCCACACTTACCCATACCTGAAGTAAAACACAGAATCACAAGGGCAATGATTCATGCCAAAATCAAAGCAGTACTGCTGGACAAAGTAGACAAATTAAATGGGCTCTGGCAACCTTGGGTTGAACATTTCCACCCACCTGTTTTTGATTACTCTCTTCTGATGCCATGATACTCCTCCTTATGCTTTACTAAGTTACTTTTGTGGCGCCAGTGCTCTACCCCCCGGCGACACCCCTCTTTCCTCTCCTCTTTCCCTTCCCCCCGCACCTCTCTCTTCCTCCCTCCCTCCCTCTCTCTTGGAGCTCTCTTTCTCCCGCTTCCCTTTCTTCCCCTGTATATGCTCTAATGTGTTTGCTAATACGTCCTAGACGTGATGTACCTCAACAGCATGGTTATGCCTTTGCACTCACCACGATTCCTGTCTCTTTTTTCAATCTGTATATGTAACCCCTGTTTATACCACCATGGTTGTTGACTTCACTTTTGTTGCTCTGTTTTCTCTATATTTTGTATTTTCTTTTTAATATATATATATATATGAATCTCGGAGTCGCCTCTCTACATGATAGCGAGCTGGAGGTCGCATTGCCCCACGCAGGCACAGCATGTTCCCTTTATGGGGTGCCTGGGTGCTGGCTGCGACAGCCCCACCTCCTCTCATCCTCGCTACTTGCGGCTTGCCTTTGTAACCACCTGTATGCACAGTTTAGTTTTGTATCTATGGCTTTCTGTACACATTGCTGTATTTCTTCTTTTGTTCATTGTTCTTCGGATGTTTCTTCTTCACCTGTAAACCTTAATAAAATGTTTGAACAAGAACCTGCTGCAGCAAAACTGACATTTCTAAAGAAGAAAAATGAAATAAATGACATTTAAATTACAAAACAATAGACCTTACAGTATTAGGATAATGTATAGAAAAGCAGCCGGAACAATTTACTGGTGGCGAATACTAGCAAAAAAACATACAAAGGTGCAACTCTAAAAACTAACAGAAAGTCCTTGACAGGGAATTGAACAGAAATAGGTGTGGGGTCCAAAATAGAAAATCTTGTGAGAGATCCTCCACCAACAGATGTACACACACTGACTCTTACCATCCAGAGTGGACCACTACATACAGTGGTCGAATGCACTTGTTACAGAATCCAATCGATTGAACAGCAGCACCATTTCAACTTTAAGCAGATTCCACTTCATATAGCCCTCAATGGATATAACGTTCCATCTAGAGTGGACCACTACATACAGTGGTTAATTGCGTGTACTAGCCTCCCTAAAAACTGCCATAGAAAGTTTTTTAAAGGAAGCTGCATAAGAGATCATTTGGCCTTTAACAACTTAAGCCCCGGAGGATTTGGCTGCTGAAAGACCAGGGGGTATTTTGCAATTTCGGCACTGCGTGACTTTAACGGACAATTGCGCGGTCGTGCAACACTGTAGCTAAACAAATTTGATGTCCTTTTTTTCCCACAAATAGAGCTTTCTTTTGGTGGCATTTGATCACCTGTGCGATTTTTTGATCAAGCGCTATAAACAAAAAAAGAGCGTCAATTTTGCAAAAATAACAATATTTTTCACATTTTTTTATATGAAATTCCCCCCAAAAAAATGTAAAAATCAAAATTTTTTAACATTTTCTGCCAATTTGTTTTATGCTACATATGTTTGGTAAAAAAAATCTCAAAAAGCGTATTTTGATTGGTTTGCGCAAAAGTTATCGCGTTTACTAACAAAGGGAAAGATTTTTGTCATTTTTGTTTTGTTTTTTTTAACGTGTAATGGCCGCGATCTGCGATTTTTTTTTTTGCGGTACTGCGACATTGCGACGGACAGATCGGACCCTTGACTGATATTTTTGACACTTTTGGGGTTACCAGTGACATTTCTACAGTAATCAGTGCTATACATATGCACTGTTACTGTAAAATTACACTGGCAGTGAAGGGGTTAACTTTATTTGAGAGGGAGGGGCTGTGTGTGTGTCCCTAGGGGCATGATTCTAACTGTGATTGACTGTGGCTTGAGCTGTAGGAACAATGATCAACGGTCCTATATAGTACACAGGGGAGAATGACAGGCGGCTTGTTTACACTAGCCGCCTGCCTTTCTCCCTCTCCCCCGACGATTGCTGAGTGAGCGGCGGACATCGGGTCCACCGGTCACACGCGCAGGGGGGTCTGTGACCACGCGGGAGCGCGCCGGAGGCGCGCGCTCGCTCCCCAGAGCCTCACAGGCTAGTGACGTACCCATACGTCACTCTGCCTGTGAGGGGCTGACCGCCGCAGTATATGTACTTGCGGCGGTCGGCAAGTGGTTAAGAAAGGCCTTACCAGTAGTGATGGACGAACATCGGCCGGAGCAGTTCGCGAGCGTTATCAGCAAACTTTCCCAAAGGTTCGCGAACCGCAAGTTTGCGGGGGGCCCCATTGACTTTAGTGGCAGGCGAACTTTAAAAACCTTTAGGTCATATTTGCAGCCACAAAATACTTACTAGCTGTGCACAAATAGTCCCACAACTAGGGATGATCGAACGGTTCGGGTTGACCATCGGTTCGACCCGAACATTGGGTGTTCGAAATTCAGCCGAATTCCGAACTTTTTGCTGAAAAAGTTCGGAATTCGGCAACCAGAACCGACCAAAATGCAATGGGACAGGAAATGGGCTTTAAAAGCCCGTTATTGGACCAGAACCATAAGTAAAAGCCAATTGAGGGGGCAGGAGAATGCTAGGAATGTGATTGGAGTGACTAGGGGGTCCAGAGGCCAATCATTAGTGAATACGCCCCCCAGTATATAAGATAGCCCCGCCAAATTCCTAGCATTGTAATACAGGGCTGTGGAAGAGAGTGGAAGCAGTTCTGTTACTTCTGCTTCAAAGTGTCATTTAGCAATTTTTAGTGTGAGGAAAGGGATATCTAGTGTAGTTAGGGTGCTATTTTCCACTTTAGTTAGCTTTAATAATCTAGTTTCTGTAGGGAAAGTGTTAAGTGCCAGGGTGACCATAGTGTAGTGTAGGGTTAACTGACTCTGACTGCTATTGCAGGGTGACCAAACCCTTCCATGTCAGGGTGACCGCTATAGAGAAAAGATTGTTTCTCTTAGCGATATGGCTTCTCGCCGGTCAGCCTGCTTTTTGCTGCAGGCGTTTATAGGGCTTTTTTGAGGACATGTTTGGAGTCAGGCATGACATCTGAACTTCTGTATAGGGGTATATATACACACACATGTATGTATATATACACCTACACATACATAGGTGTGAAAGTAGCAGAACACTATGCTTGCGCTAATGAAATAATTAACAGGAATAGGGCTCTGCTCCTATAACACCTATATATGTGTATGTGTATATATACATATAAGTGTGTGTGTATATATACCCCTATACAGAAGTTCAGATGTTTTGCCTGCCTCCAAAGACCCCCAAAAAATGCCCAAAAAATTGCCTGCGCCAAAAAAAAAACGCCCAGGTGTGTTATTTCAGGCGGTTTTTTTTGGGCATTTTTTTGGGGTCTTTGGAGGTAGTCAACACTGTCATGTGCTAGGCGAGTGCACTTATCGGTCACGATCCCCCCTGCTGCGTTGAACCTCCTTTCGGACAGGACACTGGACGGGGGGCAAGCCAACAGTTCCATTGCAAATTGTGCAAGCTCTGGCCAGAGGTCAAGCCTGCCCACCCAGTAGTCCAGGGGTTCATCACTCCTCAGAGCATCCACATCAGCCGTTAAACTGATGTAGTCGGACATCTGTCGGTTTAGGCGTTCCCTGATGCTGGATCCGGAGTACAGCTGTCGATGGGTCGGCTGAAAAAATTATCTCATATCTGAAGTGACCAACACATCTTCAAAACACCCTCTTCTTGCAGGCGCAACTGTTTCTCTGTGAGTGGAAATTACTCTGCCAGCGCATGCAAAAGCAGAATGCAGCATTTCTCAAAGCAAGGCCTGGAAGTGCTGCATTCTGACCGCCCTCTGTGATTTTGGTAACATTTCCGCCATTTTTGTTTGTACCGGGGGTCTAAGTACGTTGCCACCCAGTACTGGTCCTTGCCCTTTATGCTTTTTATACGGGGGTCCCCCTTAAAACACTGGAGCATGAAGGCCCCCATTCACACCAAACTGGAAGCTGTGTAGTGGCCTGGCTCCAGCTCATCACCCAGCATAATGTTGTCCTTATTCTCCTTGCCCCATCAATGGACAACACCAGGGATCTCAGAAAGGTTTAAAGCATGCTCTTCTTGCTCCTCCTCATCCACCCCCGGCAGCATCCACCCCGGCAGCATCCTCCTCTGACTCCTCTTCAGACTCCTGTTGTTGACTTGTCTCATATGGAGTAGCACCCCCTGGGAATTCATCCAACATTGCGACTTTCTCATCTTCCAGCTCCTGCTCCTCGACGGCTTGATCAATGACACGATGCAATGCACGCTCCAGAAAGAAGGTGTAAGTTACGATGTCACTGATGGCGCCCTGGCCGTGACTGACCAGTTTGGTGATCTCATCAAATGGCCGCATAAGTCTGCATGCATCGCACATGAGCAGCCACTGACGCAGAGAGAAAAACCCAAGCTCCCCAGAACCTGTCCTGCCGCATGGGTTCGTACAGGTAGTTGTTAACTGCACGTTTCTGCTGGAGCAGCCTATCAAGCATATACAAGGTTGCGTTCCATCGCCTCGGGCAGTCACAAATAAAACGCCTGACGGGAAGGTTGTGTCACCGCTGAATGTCAGCAAGGCAAGCCATGGCTGTGTAAGATCTTCTGAAATGGCCCAAGATTTTCCGGGCCTGCCGCAAGAAGTCCTGGACCCCAGGGTATTTGGCAACGAATCGCTGCACCACCAAGTTCAGGATGTGTGCCATGCATGGCATGTGTGTAATTTTGCCCTGTTTCGGCATGCTCAGCAGATTGGCACCATTGTCTCACACCACTTTACCAACTGTCAAATTGAGCGGTGTCAGCCACTGATCTGCCTGTGATTGCAAAGCTGAAAGGAGTGCAGGACCAGTGTGGCTCTTGGCTTCCAGGCACAACAGACGCAGCACAGCATGGCAACGTCTCACCTTGCATGTGGAATTGGTTCTGGGGATCTTGGGCGGCGCAGTGGAAGAGACGGTAGCAGCGGAAAAGGAGGAGTCAGCCGAGGAGGAGAGGGAGGATGGAGTAGGAGGAGAAGAAGAGGCAGGCCTGCATGCAATCCATGGCGGTAAAACCAAATCTACACGAGTGCCACGGGTTACATGCTTGACGGCCCTCAGAAGGTTCACCGAGTGGGCAGTAAAAGTTATATACCTTCCCTGCCCATGTTTGCTAGACAATGTGTCTGTGGTCAGATGTATCTTGGCACCGACACCGTGTCCCAGAGATACATTCCCTTGCCGCTGAACAAGGCCATACAGGCCTTCTGCGAGAAATATTTCCTTCCTGGGACCTTCCATTGTGGTGTTCCAATGGCCACAAATTTCCATAAGGCCTCCGAGTTTACCAGTTGATATGGCAGTAGTTGGCAGGCTATCAGTTCCGACAAGCCAGCAGTCAACCGTTGGGCAAGAGGGTTGTCCGGCATCTTCATTTTTTTATGCTCCAACATTTGGGCCACGGAAGCCTGCCTTTTTCCAGAACAACGTGAGGACGGCATGATGGAAGGTGGAGTGGAGGACAATTGTGAGGAGAGAGGAGAAGGAGAAGAGGCTGGACTGTGGGTTCTGAAGGCGTTGCTCCCACTGGGCTCGGTGATGGGAATCCAGATGCCTTCTTAAGGTGGTCATCCCTAGGTGAGTGTTAGGGTTACCGCGACTTATGCGTTGACTGCAAAGGCTGCAGATGGCAACACTATTGTCAGCAGCGGACACATTAAAAAAAGCCCACACTATGGAGCCATGTGCCGGCGTCCTGAGAGCAACTGATGTGACTGTACATGGTTAATGGCTCGCTCCTGCTACATTAGCAGTCTGCAGCTTTGTCCCTCCTGTGCAATGTAAGTTCTGCCTGCTTCTCCTCCCTATCTGCTGGTCCATCTCTCCCTCTGAACTCCCCTCCTCTTCCTCTCTTGTTGCCACCCACGTGACGACCATAGACACGTCATAATTGACGTCACCTTCCCCACCACTAACATTTGAGATCTCAGAGTAGGCAGCAACGGCGGGGACCAACCTCCTTGGGCTGATCTTGGTTCTGTCATTAGACTGCTGAGTGGCGGCTGTTGCTACCTCCTCTTCCTAATCTGATGCCAAGAATGGCTGCACAGCGCAAATGTCTTGTGATGGATCGGAAAATAATTCCAGTGACTCAAGCGGAGGGTATATGGTGGTGGTGGTGTTGTTGGTGGTGTCTTTGGGGGTGCACACAGCAGAGAGTGAAGAGGGTGCAGATAGAGAGGATGAGGAGGGTGCAGAAGAGGAAGGCTTACTGAGCAACTCAACCAAGTCTGGTGCATCCTTTGACGTAATAGAACGCACCCTCTGAAACTTCACACTTTGGCTCTGGCCTACTGCTCCAGCCCTACTCCTACCACCCCTGCGTAAGGGCCTGCCTCTTCCTCTGCCTGTCATTTCTTAAATTACCCTGTGACAAAAGTCTCTAGAGAAGCGCAGTATATGTGGAAGAAGGTATATATCACCCCGCTGCAATCTGTGGTATTGGGAGGCCACTGGTCTATCACACCAGTTCTACAAAAAATTGGCCAGTAACTGCTGTCACTGTGTAGCATAGTTAACACAGCTAAAGAGGCCACATTTTTGCAGGACTAAAATACAATGGTTTAAAAGTATACTGTTAGATAACACCCCACTTCAATCTGTGGTAGTGGGGGGGCACTGGTTTATCACACCAGTTATATAAAAAATTGGCCAGTAAGTTTGGCACTGTGTGTAGCAAAGTTAACGCAACAAAAGAGGCAATATTTTTGCAGGACACAAATACGCTGTTATAAAAGTATACTGTTAGATAACACCCCGCTTCAATTTGTGGTATTGGGGGGCCACTGGTCTATCACACAAGTTCTACAAAAAATTGGCCAGTAACTGTTGTCACTGTGTGTAGCACAGTTAATGCAGCAAAAGAGGCAAAGTTTTTGCAGGACAAAAATACACTCTTATAAAAGTATACTGCTAGATAACACCCCACTTCAGTCTGTGGTATTGGGGGGCCACTGCTTTATCACACCAGTTATACAAAAAATTGGCCAGTAAGTTTGGCACTGTGTGTAGCAGAGTTAACGCAGCACAAGAGGCAACATTTTTGCAGGACAAAAATACGCTGTTATAAAAATATACTCTTAGATAACACCCCGCTTCAATCTGTGGTATTGGGGGGCCACTGGTTTATCATGCCAGTTATACAAAAAATAGCCAGTAAGTTTGGCACGGTGTGTAGCAGAGTTAACACAGCAAAAGAGGCAAAATTTTTGCAGGACACAAATACGCTGTTATAAAAATATACTCTTAACCACTTGCCGACCGCCGCAAGTACATATACTGCGGCGGTCAGCCCCTCACAGGCTAGAGACGTACCCCTACGCTCTGGGGATCGAGCGCGCGCCAATAGATGCGCGCTCCCGCTCCCGCTCGGTCACGGACCCCCCCGCGCGTGTGCCCAGCGGACCCGATGTCCGCTACACCGGGAGAAAGGCAGGCGGCTAATGTAAACAAAGCCGCCTGTCATTCTCCCCTGTGTAAGAATAGTGATCATACGGTTCTGCTATGTAGGACCGTTGATCACTGTTCTTACAGCTCAAGCCACAGCCAATCACAGTTAGAAACACGCCCCCTAGGGACACACTTAACCCCTCCCTCTCAAAAAAAGTTAACCCCTTCACTGCCAGTGTCATTTTTACAGTAACAGTGCATATTTATAGCACTGATTACTGTAGTAATGTCACTGGTAACCCCAAAAGTGTCAAAAATGTCAGTCAAGGGTCCGATCTGTCCGCTGCAATGTCGCAGTCCCGCAAAAATAAATCGCAGATCGCCGCCATTACGCGTTAAAAAAAACAACAAAAATGACAAAAACCTTTCCCTTAGAAAGACGCAATAACTTTTGCGCAAACCAATCAAAATACGTTTTTTGCGATTTTTTTTTTACCAAAAATATGTAGCATAAAACAAATTGACCTAAAATGTTAAAACATTTTGATTTTTACATTTTTTGGGGGAATTTCATATAAAAAAATGTGAAAAATATTGTTATTTTTGCAAAATTGACGCTCTTTTTTTGTTTATAGCGCATGATCAAAAAAATTGCACAGGTGATCAAATACTACCAAAAGAAAGCTCTGTTTGTGGGAAAAAAAAGGACGTCAAATTCGTTTAGGTACAGCATCGCACGACCGCGCAATTGTCCGTTAAAGTCACGCAGTGCCGAATCGCAAACTAGGGCCTAGTCAGGAAGGGGGTAAAATCTTCCGGGGCTTAAGTGGTTAAATAATACCCCGCTTCAATCTGTGGTATTTGGGGGGGTCATTGGTTTATCACACCAGTTATACAAAAAATTGGCCAGTACATTTGGCACTGTGTGTAGCAGAGTTAACGCAGCAAAAGAGGCAATATGTTTGCAGGACACAAATACGCTTTTATAAAAGTATACAGTTAGATAACACCCCGCTTCAATCTGTGGTATTGGGGGGCCACTGGTCTATAACACCAGTTCTACAAAAAATTGTCCAGTAACTGTTGTCACTGTGTGTAGCACAGTTAACGCAGCCAAAGAGGAAAACTTTTTGCAGGACAAAAATACATTCTTATAAAAGTATACTGTTAGATAACACCCCACTTCAATCTGTGGTATTGAGGGGCCACTGGTCTATCACACCAGTTCTACAAAAAATTGGCCAGTAACTATTGTCACTGTGTGTAGCACAGTTAACGCAGCAAAAGAGGCAAAGTTTTTGCAGGACAAAAATACACTCTTATAAAAGTATACTGTTAGATAACACCCCGCTTCAATCTGTGGTATTAGGGGGCCACTGGTCTATCACACTAGTTATAATACTTTTTTAAACATGCTTTTGTCACTCTTTGTAGTTGTAGTATCGCTGCAGAAACACTCACCACACCAGTCACAATGCTGCACAGTGCACAATACAAATCCACTATAATATGCTTTCTACAGTATATTAGAGAGTATATTATAAGTGTATTACACCCCTATATAGTGCACTGTACACCAAAGAATAGTACACCTATACCAAATACCAGTCCTTAAAAGGACTTTTGCGGACCTATAACAGAGTGATCTGTGTCACTGACAGTCTGTCCCTGCTGCACACAGCAAACCTCTCCCTACACTGACAAAAAGCAGAATGTAAAATGGCCACCAGGTCAGGTCTATTTATAAGGTAGGGGGTATGTCCATGTGCTGAAATGTCTCAATTGGCTGTCCTGTTCCACCTGATGGATGTGTCATGGGTCAAAGTTCGCCCCAATGTAAACTAATATGGCCGCCGTGAACATCGCCATATGTTCGCAATATCGGCGGACTGCGAACGAGAAAAGTTTGCCGCAAACCGACCGCCGGGCGAACCGCAAGGCCATCCCTACTTACCAGCCTCCCAATATAGATTAGGGTTTTCTTTCAAAGAGGCAATATTAGTTTCCTTTTCCTCCCAAGCCTTAATTTTATAGTGCAACTGAAATCCTCATTCTTGTCAGGAAATGAGGGAAATCTCCACAAGCGGAGTGAGCCCTGATTACCTGAATCCTCGAGTATGACTGAGATTGGACTGTGATCGGATATAGCTATTTCATGACTTTTTCATGAGGGGGAGATTTCCGCAGATCACATGCGGAATTAAAGGGGGGTGCATTAATTCTGTGGTTAAACATCTGTAAAAACTTCTAGTAGGGGAATTAGGTGCTTATCTATTAGTGATCCTTATTTCTCAAGAAGCTACTAGAAGATGGACTGAGATGAAACGTCCCTGTTCATCATGGTCTACGAATTTATTCTGGCATGGAAGGTGTTTGTAAAGTAAAATAAGGACATCTGCCTTCCAACCAATGGCATCAGACCCGACAATGCTACCTACCCAAAGCTTTTTTATGCAATCAAAATTAAGGGATTGAAGGTGTATTTCCCGCAGCAAGGCTATGTCAGCAGACAGACGTTTAAGATGTCAGAGCACTTTCATGCCTTTTATAGGGGAGCGAAGGCGTTTCAAATAACTACAGGGGGCTATACTAAATTGTATGGAGAGACATGAACTGTCTAGCAGGTAGCTGGCACCATCCCCTGAGATAAGTAAACAATTTGTAATGTAATCAGGAGTGGTAGTGGGTAAAGAGGGGTAAATGGGGAAGAGAAATGTGGAAAAAGTTCTACCAGACCTGGATATGGGGATTTAGTGTGCCTTAAGATTAAAAACAATGGGTTAAATTTTAAAATGATTTGTATTTATTGAACAGAATACATCATACATATTAAAAAAAAGGAGTACAATCATAATAAAGTATAACAGTGCATGAATTTTACATTTCACATACACTATATGTGAACTGCTTGTGGATCTACGCGTTTCGCTCACATTTAGGGCGCTTCTTTAGGATCCATAACATACATGCAGACCAGATAGACTTTAATCTTATCATAGTATCTAAAATGAACAATAATAGATATCAATATATATCAAACATGGTACATTCAACATAGCATAACAAAAGAGAAAACAAACCTTTTCTTTAATATAAAAATAATGAAAAAGAAATACCAGATCAGTGATGATGTTTAAAAATGGACGAGCAAATACAGGATAAAAAAAAGATAAAAATAAATAAAACATATTTAAAAATATAAATATAAATAAAAATATATATATTTTTTTATACCCATTATTTGCTCGTCCATTTTTAAACACCATGACTGATCTGGTATTAATTTTGTATTATTTTTATATTAAAGAAAAGGTTTGTTTTCTCTTTTGTTATGCTATGTTGAATGTACCATGTTTGATGTATATTGATATCTATTATTGTTCATATTAGATACTATATGATATGATTAAAGTCTATCTGGTCTGCATGTATCTTATGGATCCTGAAGAAGCTCCTTAAATGTGAGCGAAATGCGCAGATCAACAAGCAATTCACATATAGTGTATGTGAAATGTAAAATACATACACTATTATAGTTTATTATGATTGTATTCCTTTTTTTAATATGTATGATGTATTCTGCGGTTAGAAATCAAATACGAAATTGAAATTGCATGTACTTGTCATACAGGTGCAGAAAAATTGGGCCTTGGTTGTTGGTGGTGCCTGAACTCCGTAACCCCTCACCGTTACTCTTGCTGGGCACAGGAACGGGCCCTGCTGGCAAAAATTCCATACATATTTGAAATCGCATGTACTTGTCATACAGGTTCTGAAAAATTGGGCCTTGGTTGTTGGTGGTGCCTGAATACCGTAACCAACCCCTCGCAGTTACTCTTGCTGGGCGCAGGAATGGGACCTGCTACTAAAAATTCCATACAAATTTGAAATGGCATGTACTTGTCATACAGCTGCAGAAAAAATGGGCCTTGGGTGTTGGTGGTGCCTGAACACCATAACCCCTCACAGTTATTTCTGCTGGGCACAGGGACAGGCCCTGCCGTTAGAAATTAGATACAAAATTGAAATTGCATAAACTTGTCATACAGGTGCAGAAAAATTGGGCCTTGGTTGTTGGTGGTGCCTGAACAACGTAACCCCTCTCAGTTACTCTTGCTGGGCGCAGGAATGGGCCCTGCTGGTAAAAATTCCATGCAAATTTGAAATTGGCAAAGGTCAAGTGTTATATGTGTTCTTATCAGTGATCTAGTGGAGGTGCTGTGCTGTCATCTGACCTGGCCAAGGTTGGGTGTCGGCTATTTAAAGCTGCTGGAGTGATGGGGACCTGGAAGGTTAAGCCCTGTACACACAATCATATTATCGAACGATCTGTCGTCCGTTTTTTGTGGCATGCTAGTCTGATGTGGAAAGTGAAGAGGTTATTTTCATACGAATTTTCCCGTACGACAGAATTCTACTTCAGAAGTGATGTCATGTGTTGGATTGCTTTGTGTTCTTTCCCTCTGAGCATGCCTAGTCTTGCTCTTAATATTTTTTTCTGTCAAAATCTGTACTAATGGGACAAAAATCGGACGTTGTATTACGGACAACAAAAATTTTATAGCTTGCACATCAGGATTTTGTCAGCCGAAAAGTCTGAGTTAGCTGTCGAAAGCACCATACTAACAATCTGAAAATCGGCAGATCGGTCGTCGGATGAATTTTCCCTACAGATTTTCTTATCGTGTGTACGGGCCTTTAGTATCAGCAGGAACTGAAATTGAAATTGGGCCTTTGGTGTTGGTGGTGCCTAAACACCGCAACCCCTCACAGTTACTCACTCTTGCTGAGCGCAGGAACGGGATCTGCTGGTAACAATTCCATACAAATTTGAAATCGCATGTATTTGTCATACAGGTGCAGAAAAATTGGGCCTTGGTTGTTGGTGGTGCCTGAACACCGTAACTCCTCACAGTTACTCTTACTGGGAGCAGGAACAGGACCTGTTGGTAAGAATTCCACACAAATTTGAAATTGCATGTACTTGTCATAGAGGTGCAGAAAAATTGGGCCTTGGGTGTTGGTGGTGCCTGAACACCGCAACCCCTCGCAGTTACTCTTGCTGGGTACAGGAACAGGCCCTGCTGGTAAAAATTCCATACAAATTTGAAATTGGCAAAGATCAAATGTTGTATGTGTTCTTATCAGTGATCTAGTGGGATTGCTGTGCTGTCATCTGACCTGGCCAAGGTTGGGTGTCGGCTATGCAAACCTGCTGGAGTGATGGGGACCTGGAAGGCTAATATCACCAGGAACTGAAACTGAAATTAGGCCTTTGGTGTTGGTGGTGCCTGAACACCATAACCCCTCACAGTTTCTCTTGCTGGGCGCAGGAATGGGCCTGGCTGGTAAAAATTCCATACAAATTTGAAATCGCATGTACTTGTCATACAGGTGCAGAAATATAGGGCTTTTGGTGTTGGTGGTGCCTGAACACAGTAATCCCTCACAGTTACTCTTGCTGGGCGCAGGGACAGGCCCTGCCGTTAGAAATTAGATGTGAAATTGAAATCGCATGAACTTGTTATACAGGTGCAGAAAAATTGGGCCTTGGTTGTTGGTGGTGCCTGAACACCGTAACCCCTCGCAGTTACTCTTGCTGGGCGCAGAAACGGGACCTGCTGGTAAGAATTTCACACAAATTTGAAATTGCATGTACTTGTCATAGAGGTGCAGAAAAATTGGGCCTTGGTTGTTGGTGGTGCCTGAACACCGTAACCCCTCGCAGTTACTCTTGCTGGGCGCAGGAACGGGACCTGCTGGTAAGAATTTCACACAAATTTGAAATTGCATGTACTTGTCATAGAGGTGCAGAAAAATTGGGCCATGGGTGTTGGTGGTGCCTGAACACCGCAACCTCTCGCAGTTACTCTTGCTGGGCACAGGAATGGGACCTGCTGGTAAGAATTCCATACAAATTTGATATCGCATGTACTTGTCATACAGGTGCAAAAAATTGGGCCTTTGATGTTGGTGGTGCCTGAACAGCATAACCCCTCACAGTTACTCTTGCTGGGCACAGGAACAGGACCTGCTGTTAAGAATTCTATACAAATTTTAAATTGCATGTGCTATACAGGTGCAGAAAAATTGGGCCTTCGGTGTTGGTGGTGCCTGAACACCGCAACCCCTCGCAGTTACTCTTGCTGGGTGCAGGAACGGGTCCTGCTGGTGAATATTCCATACAAATGTGAAATCGCATGTACTTGTCATACAGGTGCAAAAAACTGGGCCTTTGGTGTTGGTGGTGCCTGAACACCATAACCCCTCACAGTTACTCTTGCTGGGCGCAGGGCAGAGAGACAGGGCCTGCTGTTAAAAATGCATACAATATTTCAATTGTATGCACCTGTCATACAAGTGCAGAGAAATTAGGCCTTGGGTGTTGGCGGTGACCTAAAACAAAAACATTGTTGGAAGCTAGCAGAATCAAGGTTGAGGAAGAGGATAGGCAGCATATGCAGTCTTCAAGGGATGGCAAACCCCTAGCAAATTCAATCAGTTGCATCAATATGATGGGCTTGATAGCTGCTGTTGATCCAGGGCTGATTAATTTTTATAAAAGTCAGCTGGTAAACAGAGTCTGTGGATAGATGCACTCTTTTATCCATCACAAACCCCCAGCAGCACTGAATGTCCATTTGGAAAGCACGCTGGAAGCAGGACAGGCCAGTAGTTCCATTGCATATTGAGCAAGTTCTGGCCAGTGGTCCACCCTTAAGACCCAGTAACCCAGTGGATGCTCAGTTATAAGGGTCTCCAAGTCTGCTCTGCACCTAGATAATCATGCACCATATGATGGAGATACTGCCGATGGTTGCTTAAACCTAAAAGCCCGGGGTCCTGCTGAGGACTAAAGAACTGTAAAGGCATCGGTCAGCTGGCCGCCTTTTCCACCACTCCTCCTTTGGCTGAACAATGCCTCTGAAACACGTCCAGAGAATGTTAACCTCCCAGTGTCTGGAAAGGTGTTACACAAATTTTTCTTCAAGGCCTCCTTTAGGATGTTTCATCCTTTGCTCCCTCTGCGAAGGCAGAATGAGCGCTGAAACCTTACCCTTGTAACGTGGATCAAGAAGAGTTGCCAACCAGTAGTTATCCCTCTACTTGATAGCACAAATCCTCTGGTCCTTTCGCAGGCTTTGCAGAATCAGGGAGCCCATGCAAAATAAGTTGGAGCAGGCATGAGATTCTGAGTCCTCTGGGTCACTAAGGATGACATTGTTAGAAGCAACCTCTTCCCAACCACATACAACTCCTGGGGATTCTGGAGAATAAAAACCATCCCTTGAAGACTGCTGTATGCTATCCTCTACATCCATGCTGCCACAATCCCCCTCCTCCTCTTCTTCCTGTGTGTTTTGTGTCCCTGCAGGAATGATATTTGCCTTGTGAGGAAAGGAAGTCCTCCTCTTCCTCCCGCTGTTCTGCCTCAAGTGCCCTGTTCATGAATCCATGAAGCGTGTGCTCCAGCAGGTAGACTAGAGGAATAGTGTCACTGATGCATGCATCGTCCTGGCTCACCATCCTTGTGGCCTCCTCAAATGGTGATAGGACGGTGCATGCATCCTTTATCAAAAGCCACTGGCGTGGTGAAAAAAAAGCCAAGCTCCCCTGACCCTGTCCTTGTGCCATTCTCACGCAGGTACTCATTGATGGCCCTCTGCTGCGTGTGCAGCCGCTGCAGCATTACCAATGTTGAGTTCCACCTGTGGGCATTACACAAATGAGGCGGTTGGTGGGCAGGTTGAATTCCCGTTAAATGTCAGATAACCGAGCACTGGCATTGTATGAACACCGGAAATGGCCACAGACTTTTCTGGCCTGCCTTAGGAGATCTTGGGAGCCCGGGTATCTGTTCAAGAAACACTGCACAACCAGATTCAGGACATGTGTCAAGCATGGAACATAGTTACATAGTTACATAGTAGTTGAGGTTGAATAAAAACAACAGTCCATCCAGTTCAACCCATGTAGGTGTGTGTGGACGTATTAATTTCCCATACCCCTGAATGTTTTGATCTTGGAGATGTATGTCCAAGAGTCTTTTAAAAGTAGCCATACTCCCCACAGTTACTACCATTTGCGGAAGAGAGTTCCACAATCTTATTGCCCTTACTGTAAAAAAAACCCTTGCATAGCCTGAAGTTAAATTGCTTTTCCTCTAATCGCATTGTGTGGCCACGCATCCTCTTACACTCCTTACAACTGAATAGTTTTTTCCTATGCTGAAATTACCATTGAGGTATTTGTAAATTGCTATCATGTCCCGTCTCAGTCATCTTTTCTCTAGGGAGAATAAATCGAGCGCTTGTACACGCTCCTCATAATTTAGGTCCTCCAATCCCTTAATTAGCTTAGTTGCCCTTCTCTGGGCTCTTTCCAGGTCCAGCACATCCTTTCTGAACTGGACAGAATACTCCAGATGTGGCCGGACCAGAGTTTTATAAAGTGGTAGGATTATAGTTTTATCTCTGGAATATATCCCTTTCTTATGCATGCTAATATTCTGCCGGCTTTGGCAGCTGCAGTTTGATATTGCATGCTATTGCTTAGTCTATCTTCTACTAAGACTCCCAGATCTTTCTCCATTCTTGATTCCCCCAGAGGTTCCCCACCCCTAACGTGTATTTTGCGTTTATGTTTTTAGTCCCCAAGTGCAATACATTACACTTCTCCACATTAAACCTCCTTTGCCATGTAGTTATGTAGTTGCCCACTCTGTTATTTTGTTCAGGTCATTCTGTAAGATTTCTGCATCATGATGTGAAGTTATTACCCTGCCGAATTTTGTGTCATCTGTAGGGCTGCAACTAACGATTATTTTCATAATCGATTAGTTAGCCGATTATTGCTTCGATTAATCGACTAATCGGATAAAAACCTAAAAAAAAAAAAAAAAAAAGTGTATAATTTAGTTAATATTCTTGAATATCTATATGTAGTGGTAAATATAACTATCCAGCTATATAGTTGGATATTTAATCCACTCTGAAACAGATATATGTATTATTAGAGGTTTAAATGTGGACTCCGAGATCAATATTTTTAAAAGACCTAAAACACTGTTTTGCAAATTTTCAGACCGGATTTGTATATAATCATGATAGACTCCCTTATTAATAGGCAGGTAGTTTGATACAAGCTCCCTGTGCCTGTTGTCACTTATGCTGGTAATACACAAACTAAATTTTTTTTAGAAAATGTTTAAAAACATTCATCCGATTTTTCTAACCATTAGTGTATATTAGTGTCCGGTGTCAACCACAGTGACAGGAAAATTTGAAGGAGCAGAATAGAAAACTTCTCGATCAAACAAATCTTCAAATAGTGTATGTGGTTTTTGCTCAGAAGTTTTATTCATTTTAAAATTTATTGTTAAAAGCAAGTGGAATTTTCAAACAACACTCATCCATTCAACAAATATACAAATCATTTTTGAACAAATATAGATGCAAATATTTTTGTCCAAAAATCCAATACAGTAAAACCTTGGTTTGAGAGTAACTTGGTTTGAGAGCGCTTTGCAAGACAAGCACATTTTTTAAATACATTTTGACTTGATATACAAGCGATGTCTTGATATACAAGTAGCGTCATGTATAAAAAAGAAAAAAGGAGCCTCTAAAGTGTAGCAATATGGTTACATTTAATGAAGGTTCAATATTTAGCAACTCACATGGTTGATGATTAAAACAGGTACATCTAAGTATGCAGGCATCTGGGGTAAAGCTGTCCACATAGACCATCCTCTGCACAGCCATCTTCATCATCCCTTCCCCGCTGCACTCCACGAGGGATTCAAAGCCTCACTTTCAGATCACTCTACTGCAGGCTATTCTTCCCGGTCACGATTGCAGACTGACAGTGGTGAGAGCCGGTGGTTCAGAAGATGGTCTATGTGGACAGCTTTACCCCGGATGCCTGCATATTTAGGTGTGCCTATTTTAATCATCAACCATGTGAGTTGCTAAATGTTGAACCTTCATTAAATGTAACCATATTGCTACACTTAGATGTGCCTCTCATCTCCCTTATATTCTGTAGCTCTGCTAGATTTTGCTTCTAATTCCCTTGGGAAGGCTGCATATTGTGGATGGACATTTTATGGTTACACAGCCTATCACATTGCTATAATCTTTGTATATAAACCATAAACTGAAGGACTTGTGGAACGAATCATCCGAGTTTCCATTATTTCTTATGGGGAAATTTGCTTTGATATAAGAGTGCTTTGGATTACAAGCATGTTTCCAGAGCGAATTATGCTCGCAATCCAAGGTTTTACTGTACATGTACGGGAAGCAGAAGACCTTTAGTAGCAGCAGCATGCTTTTTTTTTTTCATGTGTATGTATATAAAAAAAATATGCCCAGAAGTCGGATATGCAGGATATTTTAACTGGGAGTCAGACATGAAGGTATATGAAGGGTGGAGGGGGGAAAATAACATTTATATATTAAAGTAGTACTAAAAGCTGAGACTTTTTTTTTTTCATGGATATAATAATTTTAAATACAGTATAATGCACAATACTAATAAACTTTTACTTTAAATGTAATTGTAATGCCTTATATCACCTCTAGTCTATCGGCCTCCACCTTCTCTGGGTTCAGATGCTGATCTTCCCAGCACAGAGCCCTTACAGTGATTGTAAACGTTGGATTCTTTTCTTTTTAACAACAATCTTGTCATACTTATCCTCTCTGTGTAATGATTTTTCACAGAGCAGCACTGATTCTCCTCTTCTGCCCCCCCCCCCCATGGCACTTCCAGCCCCTTCTGCCTTCAAAGTGCCCCTATAGGAAGCAGCAAAGTATAGTACTGTACAGAGTGTCCCTATAGCAAGGTTAAAAAAACCTCTGCCTTTAGAATCACTTGGTTCCTTCTCTTGCCCAGGACTACATTTCCCATGAGGCATTGCTCCTCACACATTCACAAGTTCTCTGTCATCTACTGACATGTATGGATGGTTTACTGAGCTGTATGTGTGTTGCACTGTATTTTCTGATATGTAAACAAATAATGCATTCTGTATGAAGGACAACTAATCGGCTGACGATTAATCGATTACGAAAATAGTTGACAACTATTTTCATAATCGATTAGTTGACGATTATAATCGATTAATCGATTAGTTGTTTCAGCCCTAGTCATCTGCAAAAACCGAGATTGAGCTGGTGATCCCGTCCTCAATACTATTTATGAATAAATTTAACATAATTGGTCCCAAGACTGAGCCTTGGGGGACCCCACTCATCACTCCAGACCAGTCTGAGTACACGTTATTTATTACCACCCTTTGGACACGCCCCTTTAACCAGTTTTCTATTCAAGAGCAAACCTTGTGGTCTAAGCCTGCAGACCTTATTTTGTAAATTAATCATTTGTGGGGGACTGTATCGAATGCCTTAGCAAAATCCAGATACACCACATCCACCGGTCTCCCCCTATCTAGCTCACAGCTTACCTCCTCATAGAATGTTAACAGATTGGACTGACAAGAAAGTCCTTTTGAAAACCCGTGCTGATTACTGCTGATGATACTGTTAACTTTAGCACATTCTTGGATATAGCCCCTTATCATCCCTTCCAGTAATTTACATACTATTGACGGCAGGCTGACTGGCCTATAATTGCCGGGATATGCCTCTACCCTTTATGAATATTGGCATCACGTTAGCTTTCCTCTAGTTACCTGGAATAGTTCCTGTCAAAATACTATCTGCAAAGATCAGGAACAGTGGTCTGGATATAACCCTACTGAGTTCTTTGAGTACTCTCGGATGCACGCCATCCGGGCCTGGTGATTTATTTGTGTTAATGTTATCAAGCCTTTTCATGATTTCACCTTCTGTTAGCCATAGCGGCATGTCCTGTGAAGTACTGCTAACCCCCTCTTTTTCCTGTGTAAAGACTGAGGAGAAGAAAGCATTTAGCACAGTTGCCTTCTCTGTGTCCTCTGTAACCATCCTCCCATCATTGTTAATTATGTGTGCAAAATTGCTCTGACCTTGTTTTTTTGCTATTGATATATTTAAAGAATTTCTTAGGGTTCCTTTTACTTTCCTCTGCTATATGTCTCTCAAAGTCAATTTTAGCCTTCTTGATTTCATATTTATATTTCCTATTCGATTCCTTGTATTAGTGGAAAGCCAATAAAGTCCCCTCCGATTTATATCTCCTAAAGGCCATTTTTTTCCCCTAATACATTTTTTTACATTACGGTTTAGCCACCCTGGTTTGGCCTTGGTTCTTCTAAATTTATTTCCCATAGGAATGCACTGTGAGATGCTTTTGTTTAATATGTTCCTAAAGCATTCCCATTTTTTCCTCCGTGGTCAGTGTTCCTAGAATTTGGTCCCAGTTTATTTTCTCTATTAATAAGCACGGTTTAGGAAAGTTTACCCTTCTGAAGTTTAGGGTTCTTATTGTCCCCTCTTGCCTTGCTATCTTATTATTTACGTTAAATGTGATCATCCTGTGATCACTAGAACCCAAATTGTCCCAGACTCTTACATCTGAGATTAAATCTGTGTCATTAGTAATTAATAGATCTAGCCCTCCATTCTTTCTAGTAGGAGAATCCACCAACTGAGACATGTAGTTGTCCTGTAAGATATTCATGAAGAGACGGGCCTTTAGTGAATGTGCAGTCCCCTCTTCCCAGTCAATATCAGGATAATTGAAGTCCCCCAATATGATGACTGGCCCCCAGCTTTGCCACATTACCCAACAGTGATAGAAATTCCAGCTCAACCTCCTCCCCTTGGTTGGGCGGCCTATAACATACCCCCACTATTACTTTCCCATTTACTTCTTCCCTATGGAGTTCTACCCACACAGATTCTAACTCCGTACTCATCCCTTCCATAATGTCACTCCTCTCTACCACCCTTACATTATTTTTGACATAGAGACATACCCCTCCCCCTCCTTTTCCTTCCCTGCGCTTCCGATACACAGAATACCCTTGGATATTGGCCAGCCAGTCGTATGAGGGGTCCAACCAAGTTATTCTCACAAGATCTATGTCCTCCTCATGTATTAACAGTTCCAACTCATCCATTTTATTAGGCTCCTGGCATTTGCATACCCCTCTTAGTTTTGTAGAAGTGGATAGAGAATTGCACTTAAGTTAATTCCTGTTTGGTCTGAGGTTTGTCTGCACAGACCCCCCCCCCCCCCAGGGGGCTCTGAATCAAGGCCTGTAGTTCGAGGGAGACCCAGTCCCTAAAGTTACCATGACAAGCTTGATAGTAAAGTTTAATGTCGGGAAGACCAATACCCCCCTTGGTACAAGGAATCAATACAGCATGGAGGCTGATTTTGGGAGTTTGTAATTTCCACAAGTAACTCTTAGGCCCCTTTCACACAGGCGGACCGTTCAGATCCGCCTGTTCGTTTTTTTGGCGGATCTGAACGGTCCCCCCATGCATTCCTATGGGGCATCAGGTGTCAGCCGAGACATGTCCGCTGACATCCGACCCTATCCGATCCGTCAAATCTGGACGGATGGAAACCCTATTTTCCATCCGTCCAGCGGATCGGATGGGATCGGATGAGAACGGACCGACGGTCCGTTCCCATCCAATTTCCCCCATAGAGATGCATGGGGAACTGACAGCTGTGTCTCCGCACACAGCTGTCATCCTTCTGCTCAGCGGGGGATCGGCGGATCGATCCCCCGCTGAGAAAAGCGGAGTCCGTTTGACGGACATAGTGTGTGAAAGAGCCCTTAAACAATTTCTTAATTGATAATAAAATAAGCAAATCCCGTGAGCAGCTATGTAATGATGGTTTTTAATTGCTGCAGGCACTAATCACTTACCTTTAAGTAGGTGCTAATAATTAAATGTTTTGTTAAAGTGCTGCGCAAAAAAATTATACGTGCTAAAAATCAAAATAATTATTTTTTTATTTTTTTTAAGTAATCCGTTACTAATAATATAAAAAATTACTTCAGTATTGTGAATAGTGTAGGAGAGCATCACATAAATCCGAGCGCAATTATTCACCCCCGTGAGGTAAGCACATACCCTTAGGGGGAGTTACTAAAAGAAGGAACATCCATAATTGCTCATCTACATTCCTATAACAGCTGATCACTAACCGGAGTATTTTTTTTTTTTTAAATAATTTTTATTGATTTTTCAAAATGTAACAAACAGAGGTATACGTTCAGTATTACAGTGCAATACAGTACGTTCAAACAAGTGCTAACAAAACGTTGAAATTAACAAAATGTGTTAGAACAGAGTAAGAGGAAAGGGGGGGGGGGGGTCCGTCATCCTTAGACAGTAGGCAACGTGGTTTTGGAAGGTGACTTAGCTTAAGAAGAAGGCACAAGAGAAGGCACAAGAGATGGCACAAGAGATCCCTAGAAATAGTGACTATCATATGAACCATATAACATAGCAATAGCAATATTTGCTGAACCATTATTATTAAAAACATTATGGAACTTGAGTCGAGGAGAGATATGTTATGCTCCTCGGAGGCATTCCCACACAGGCTTCAGGGTATGCAGGGGGTATATTACGTACATGTAAAAAAAATGAAGATATATGTTTACCTCGTTTATAAGATCGTACACAGTGAGGGGTGGGGGGGGATGGGGGGGATTATGGGGGTGGGGGCGAGGTAGGATTGACTGTCATACACGAGCTGCCCTTAGGTCTCCAGCCCGCGTATGTGTGGGGGGGGGAGAGGGGGGAGGATCATAGGAAGGAGGATGGGAAGGAGATAAAGGGGGGGGGGGTGAGGGGGAAGGGCTCCCATTCAGTTACACATATTTACGCAGATGACCAGAAGTCCCATTGGTAATCAAATTTTTTCAGAGTCATATTATTTATGGCCAAGGAACGTTCATATCTGTGGTTGGTTTGTAACAGTAAAATCGTTTCTTGCATGGTGGGTGGAGTGGTTGTTTTCCATTTGCGTAGGATTAATAGTCTAGTGGCTATCAGAATGTGTGTGATCCACGCATGGAAGCGACAAGGGACATTGTCAATTCCCAGGTGTAGAAGAGCTAAGGCCGGGTTTGGGGTTATGATACAACCGGTGTGTGTGGAGATATATTTAAAAACGCTATTCCATAGGCTCTTTAAAGAAGGGCATTCCCACAGGACATGTAGTAGTGTTCCCGTATGCCCACAGTCCCTCCAGCAGAGGGGGGAATATGACTGAGAAAGGCCTGCTAAACGATAGGGGGTATAGTACCACCTGTTAGTAATTTTCATGGCCATTTCCCAGTGAGTGGCGCAGTGGGTGTGTTTTTGAACTGTCTGCAGGGCCAGATCATTATCCCATTTGAACATGGGTGGGGTTTTCAGGAATGAGGTGTTGTCTAAGAATACGTTGTAATAAAATGACAACCGTTTAGGTTTTCCCGAACAGTCAGTAAGGGCTTCCCAGATTCGCCTGTCTGTCATTATTTCATTCAATGGGTGCTGGGTCAGAAAGTGGTGAATACGCGTGACATGAAAATGTAGCGATATGGGAAGGTTGTGCGTTTTCTGCAAGGTGGTGCAGTTTATAACATTACCACCTTTGAGAAATTGGGAAATATGAGAAATTCCATATGCGTGGAAGGATTGCAAGGGTAGATCCGGGACATGTGAAGCTATAAGCGTCAAGGGCAGCTCAGATTGGGGTAGAATATCCAAGTTGTAATGTGGAAGAGTGGGTTTCCTCCACGCTCGTAGAGATGCTTGAATGGGGAGAGGAAAGGCCCTAAGGTCCCAGTGTAGCCATCTGTCTCCGAGTAGAAACGAACGGAGATCCTTGGTGGGAGTCAAGGCCGATTCTAAGTCGTTGTGAGTGTTCGCATGGGAAATAATGTCTATGATTCTCCTGGTCGCATCAGCGGTGTGACGGCCAGGCATGAACCCCATTTGATCACGCTTGATCAGTGTTGGCAATACGTTCTGGATTCTCTTGGCAATAATTTTTGCAAAGAGTTTTGTATCTGAATTGAGGAGGGAAATCGGTCTGAAATTTGCAGGGGTGACTGGGTCTTTTCCTGGTTTGGGGAGTGTGGAGATGTAGGCCTTAAGCATGTCCTGTGGGAGAGAGCCCGTGGATATAGCTTTAGCAAAAACTGATTCTAAATGGGGAGCTAGTACACACGCAAATTTTTGATAGTACTCATTAATGAGCCCGTCCGGGCCGGGAGATTTCCCTTTGGGCAATGATTTGATAATAGTTTCTATTTCTGCTATTGTAATGGGAGCATTTAAAGCCTCTAGCTGCACTGGCGAGAGAGTGGGAAGTTTGAGCGAATCTAAAAATTGGTCGATAGTTTGTGCTGAGGGTTGTTGTTCATCATGGCAATCCTTAAGGTTGTACAGCGCAGCATAGAAGTCAGCAAAGGCGTCTGCGATGGCTTGCGGGTGCGTGACCTTTTGTGAGTTGGACGCGTTTATCAAGAAAGAGATGCGGGATTTTGCCTGTTTCTGTTTTACCCTGGAAGCTAAATGTTTACCCGTCCTATTGGCTTGCGTATAATAAGATTGCCTGAGCCTGTTGAGAAGCCTGTCAGATTGTTCAATAAACAACAGTCTAAGGTCATGACGTAAGCGATACAATTGAGATGATTTCGCATCCGAGGGGGACCGTTTATTTTCTAATTCAAGCAGGTGAATTTGGGACAAGAGGTTCTTCATTTTGGAGTTGCGTTGTCTCCGCGCCCTGGCTTGCTGTTGTATACACACTCCTCTAATGAAAGCTTTGTGGGCAGACCACAGCATCCAGGGGTCCGAGACTGAACCCGTATTAAATTCAAAGAATTTGTGGAGTTGTTTGGTGATGTGGGTGGCCGATGTTTTGTCTTGCACAGTACCGCTATCACAGCACCATATAAAGGTCGAACGGACCGGCGCCCCCCTCCTCGATGATCAATTCAACCGCAGCATGGTCCGACCAAGTAATATCTTTGATCACCGAGGAGGAGGACCTCTCCAAGAGGAATAGGTCAGTGATTAAAAGGTCTATGCGAGAGTAGGATCGGTGCCTGTTGGAAAAAAAGGTATAGTCCCTCTCGGATGCGTGTAGACATCTCCACACATCGAATAAACGTGACACATTAAGCATGGAAGACAAGAATACAGGTCGACCCCCGGATGGGCTCGTTGAGTCCAGCCCGGGTTCGACCACCAAGTTAAAGTCACCACATAACATTAAATGCCCATATTTGATTCGATCAACCTGCTTGAGCAATCTCCTCAAGAAACGCAATTGATGAGTGTTTGGAGCGTATATCGCCACGATCGTCAATGGGAGACCATTAATATCACAGGTAAGAATAATATAACGGCCCGCAGGGTCAAGTATGGAGGATTTGTAGGAGAAAGTCAAAGTGTCTTTCAGGGCCAGCATCACTCCTGCTTTCTTGCTTGGGCCATTTGCCAAAAAAACATGTGGAAAGTTTTTGTGCAGACATTTCGGGTGGTTATTGGATTGGAAGTGCGTTTCCTGCACTGCTACAATATCCGCTTTGCTATCACGGATTTCCTGCCATAGAGAGTGTCTTTTGGCTGGGTGATTTAGTCCGTTGGCATTTATCGTCAGGCACTTAATGGTCATAGTTGGGTAATAAAACAGTTTG
This sequence comes from Pelophylax lessonae, assembly GCF_965119305.1. NCBI lineage: Eukaryota > Metazoa > Chordata > Amphibia > Anura > Ranidae > Pelophylax > Pelophylax lessonae. The sequence continues at coordinate 656,060,153 of NC_138768.1, forward strand.
CATGGCGATGAGCAGTTGAGCACCTGAAGAGGGGGCCCAGTATGTTGGAGGTCGGTCGTATCCAATGGGATGACGGAAAGTCAGTTGGAGGATGAGTAGGGAAGACAGGGGAGGAGAACCAGGGGTTGAACTTTAAGAAAGGGACTGTCTCAGTAGTCCGCGGACAGTGAAGAATGTCATGGGAGTAAAGGAGGGCCATGTAAGGATAATTTCCTTAGGCCGGGAACACCATAGGATTGTAAAATTGAGTAATGGGGGTGCCCCATAGTAGGTGTCATTTGGATTTTGCGGAACGCTTGCGGGAGACCACCTGCCACGGTTCCTCCTGGTATTCTAGCTGCGGCGGTCTGGAGGGGCCCGACTCCGAGGGGGGGATAATGTTTCAAGAACGTAAAGCAGATAAACCTTCCTCCAAAGTGTGGATAGTGACTGTGGATCCACCATGTGTGATGATAAGAGTGGCGGGGTATCGCCATTAGTGGGGAATGCTATGGTTGCGCAGAGCCTTGGTGACTGTGGCCAGGTTGCGTCTGCTCTGTAAGGTGTGCCGAGATAGGTCCGGCAGCAGCTGGAGACTGCCAAACTCCGCAGGTAGTGAGGGGACATTGCGAGAGGCACACATAATTTGGTCCTTGATATGGTAGAAATGGACTCTTAGTAACGTGTCCCTTGGCAACTCACCCACTATGAAGGACGGTTTGGGGAGTCTGTGTATCCGATCGATTAGGAGATCTGATGCCGTTGCCGTGGGTAACAGCAAGCGGAAGAGGTTAGTAACATGAGGTAGCAGCTGATCTGGAGGAACCGTCTCTGGGATGCCCCTGATTTTAATGGTGTTTCTTCTGGAGCGGTCCTCCAGATCAGCTACTTTGTCCTTTAACCATTGAATTTCCTCCCTTTGGGCATTAACAGCGTCCACCATAGTGTTATGAGAGGAAGCCTGGGCAGTCACTACTTGTTCCACACTATCCACCCTGTGGCCTAGGGACTTTACTTCTGATTTGCATGCATGGATGTTTTCAAGGTGAATAACATGTCCTTTATAAGTGACACTGACACAGGCTGATCTCCGGATGGAAAGGAGCCAAAGGGGTCAGAGAGAGGGTGGGATACGGTTGCAGAAGCATGGGGGGACAGTGGGACAGTCATACTTGCAGTTAGTGGATGTCTTGGAGGAGAGGCCGTCCTAGGCCTGTTCTTCGCCGGGCTCCTGGAGGATGGAGACAACGGAGGCGATGGAGGTGAGGCAGATCCGGAGGATGTCCCGCTGTCCGGGTTTGCAATCATCCTGCTGGGATGAGCCGAGGATGGAGCCGGATTCTGTGAGGCCGATGGGGAGCTGTGATGGCGCGGTCCGCGGCCTTGTGGGAGGAAGAATCCGGACAGCTTGTTTAGCTGCCGGGGTCCTTTTTGCGGCGAGTCATCGCTGTTCCGAGGTCGGGTGGAGGTCTGCGGTGTGGCGGCTGGTCGTCAGCGGCGGTGCTGGGGCTGAAGAAGCGGCGGTGTTCCCGATGGCCAGCGGAGCGGGACTCTCACACGTCCATTCACTCCGCCGGAAGCCACGCCTCTCCCTCACTAACCAGAGTATTAATCTAACAAGGGTGATTAATTACCACCACAGACTCTACACAGAACTGTGAACTTGCACATTGCAACAGCGTTTCTACATTCAAAAAGGCACAGTCTTTGTAACATTGTTTAAATCACTATAGTGGATACACTTGTTTATTCAAGGGCTTATGACACATATATTTTTTCAGCAAGTGGCATTTGATTTTATTATTGGTTTATAACTATCACTGATTTTTAATTAAACACATTCAGGAATTTGTTTGCACTTTTATGGTTCACATCACATTGATTATACACTATTCACAATACTGAAGTCATTTTTTAAACTATTAGTAACGGATTATTAAAAAAACAAAAAAAATTGTTATAATTATTTTGATTTTTAGCATGTATAATTTTATGCGCAGCACTTTACCAAAACATTTAATTTCTTAATTGAAGCAAAGAAGGCTGCAGGAAGTGTGATCAGGACTGTTTGCAAAAGATACAGCAGACGGGGTAGCACATTCATTTTAAGAAGCGCAGCTCTGCCAAACCATTATTAAAAACAGGGTTTTTCCCAGAATTTGAGATCCTGCTGTATTGTCTGCAATAGCAGCAAGTAGTTTTAAGTATATTAGGTGGCCAAGTCAGCTGGCAATTGAATTCCAAGATAATTGATGGAGTCCGATTTCCAACTAAATGAAAAAAGCGATTGACATTGTCGAACCGTCTGTACTGGTAGAGTAACATTGAGTGCAGAAAATGTTGTATATTTTATGGATATGTTTGACACCTGTTCAAAATATTTCAATTCCGTCAATAAGGCTGGTAGGGAATAATTTGAGTCCAATAAAAATAGGAGCATGTCATCTGCAAAAGCTGCAGCTTTGCACATTTTGTTGGAAACTCCCAGCCCCTTAATATTTTCACTAGCTTGAACACAATTCAAAAATGGTTCAAGCGTCAATACAAAAATAATTGGTAATAGGGAGCACCCCTGGCATTTACCATTTTGAAAAACAAAGGCGTCCAAAAGGTGGCCATTGACTTTGACTCTCGCCTTTGGACTGGAGTATAAAGCAATAATTCTAGCAGACATTTTGGCTTCAAAATCCAAGTGCAGAGAGAAATATCTGCATATAGTCCCATGCCACCCTGCTGAACTCCTTCTTGGCATTCAGCAAAAAGAAGCGCAGACCCTGCATCTTGACATCCCAGTGGTGAATACTAAAAGCTTTCAATGTGTTGTCCGGGGCCTCTCGACCTGGAATAAAACCCACTTGGTGTAAGACAACCCATGAGAGTAAGACAGGTAACAACCTGTTGGCCAATATTTTTGTGTACAGCTTAATGTCCACATTGAGTAGTGATATAGGTCTGTAATTGGAAACCAACAAAGGGCTGTTATCCTTTTTGTGAATGACAGTCATGTGGGCCTCAAACTGCTGCAGGTGTGAACTCCTCCCGGGAACAATACTTAGACATATAGGTTAAAGAATTCGAGCCCTTGCGTTAGCATTTGCCTCATTGTCCATCTGAGGGTTTAAATTGTGCAACGACTCATAATATTTTCAGAACTGCAATGCTTTTGCGTCAGTGTTATGGCGAAGTGCCCCATTTCAGTCACGAATTGTGTGGATAGTCATATCAGCCTTACAGTCCTGCATCATCTTGGCCAGAAGCCTTCCGCTTTTGTTTGTCTGTTCATAAAATAGTGTTTGGCTAAGTATGAGTCTACGCCTCGTATTTCTACCCAGTTTCTTCAATGATTCTGCCCTAGCTTGTGTCAGTGCAGAGAGGACCAAAGCTACCTGAGAGTGTTTATGTTTAAGCTCTAGCACCTGAATCTTGCCGGTTAAGAGTTTAACATGCACCTGATTATCCTTCTTAAGTTTGCTGGTCAATGACAGGAATTGGTCTGAAATACACATTAATGAGCTTCCCACAACGTTATGTCAGAAACATCAGAGGTGTAAATCTCATAAATGTAAACAGTAAGTTGCACTTGGACCGTCATTACAGGTAGCGGGTCACTAATTAAGGTCTAGTTAAGCTTTCAGATTTTAGTTCTCTAGTCCTTGTCAGGAAAACATAGCATTAAAGTGATTAGATGGTGGTCAGAAAAGTAAATAGGATCTGTAGACAAAGAAAGTAAGCCAAATCCCATTGGGAAATAAAAAAAATAGTCAATGAGACTAATTACGATGTGGTAAAGAGTAATAAGTGTATTCTTTAGTAGATCGGTGCAAAGTGCACTACGCATCATGTAATGCCAAAATGAAGAGATTTAGTTTGATCTGTCTCAAAACCCTAAAGGGAACCAAAGAAGAGCCAGTGGTAGAGACTAAAAGTGGATTGAGAGGCAAATTAAAATCAGGGTGGCCCTTTGAGAATAAAATTGCTACTCCCTTCATTTTAGAAGTCTGTGATGATGCATGGTACATTAACGGGTATCTATAGTTTAACAGTTTGGGTACAAGAGAACCTGCAAAATGAGTTTCTTGAAGTAATATCTGCCCTTATGTTGTAAAGTGATTGGCGCAATAATAATCCTGTAAAATAATAATAACAATAATAATAATATCGCAACCCATGTCTTGCTTTTATGCAATTCATGGAGAATTTACGTTCTTTTTTCTGGCACGTTGGGACCTCTCATGTTAAGAGATAGAAGCTTCACAGAAAATTTGTCTCTCCCCAGGATTCTTTAGTCATTGGGGGGGGGGGGGTCATGCTGGTTGAGGAAAAGGGGGGTGGGGGGAGTTAGAAAAGAAGAAGAATAAAATAAAAGGAGGGAAAGGTAGAAGGGGTAGAGAAGAGACGGACCAATGGTATAAAGACTATGAGAGAAAGGAAAGAGAGTCCGAAAAAAAGAGGGGGGGGGGGAGCGTTGAGACCAAATGATCTGGGTGGTTGTCAGAGAAAGAACTCCCATCCACTACACAGTCTGAAAAAGAGTCAGTTGGGTCTCTAACGCTGGATCCCTTTCCATCCCCAAGGAGGACAGAAAGGGAATGTTCAAATAGGGTATGGGCAAACGATAACCCAGGTGCTCAACGGAAGTATTAAAATGAAGTATCGAAAAACTCTAAGATCCATTATAAATAAATCTCAATTAGATTGTAGTCAACAGATGGTAATTGCATATCTATAACTATTACATCCACCCCCAGGATGTGAAAGCAGGAGGGTGTTGGAGCAATCCCGATTGCCCTTGATAGGGGTCATCTAGCTAGACGTACTAACATCTGAAGCAGTGTACCTAATATCCATACTGGCTAGTTAGGAAAAAAGTAAGCACTGATCAAGGTAAACTTACTCACAACCTATTGGTATCTTAATAGAGACTCAAAGACATATATAATGATCACTCTCAGAGATCATTGAGACAGGTCCACCCCTTTCCCCCCACATGTAGCTTATCTCAAAGGGCTATTTTTTTGCAACAAATGAAAACTTTTTCACCCTCCTATTACTATGTCAATCAAACGATAGGACCGGCATTTACGGTATGAATGCATGGTGGCGGCAAATACTGATAAGCTCACCATAGTGATTAGTAATAGTGTGATCAGTAACAGACTAAAGCAAAGTGTAAAGCTTAAAAAAATAATAGTATCCTTGTGGGCCTGGCTTAAAGGAGTAAAATTCGGTGGTGCCCTTATGCAGGAAAAAAAAAGAGCGATACAGCGCAACTGACAAAACAGCACAGAATTTTGTCAAGTTGAAATGTAAAGAGCACTCAGGGGGTCATCGCTGTAAGCCCATGCATTTTCAAGAGGTTTCTCAACCACTGAAAATGAAACTTCAATAAAGTAATGCAAGCAATGTATATAGAATACCACTGGTAATCATAACATAAACCAGAGAATTTGCCTGAGCATCAGCTGAAATGCTGAAACAGTGTAAGACTACTGTATGGAGAATTTATCCTCCAAATGCACCGACGGTGCCAGGTTTTAGATCATGGATAACAGGGCCAATACAGGTAAATAGTTCGTTTTGAGGGCTTGAGCAGAAACCATGGAGAATCAACAGCTCCCAAGAGTTTCAAATAATCAGAGTATAGGGTGTCGAGACTAAAAATCAGTAGTAGAGTCTGATCAAAACAAAAGAAAGGTTTGTCCTAGCTAGCAAAATCATGTGGGCACCTATCTTCCCTGAAAAAAGAGTCCACAGTGGTATGCACCAAAGGACAGTGGAATCACAAACAAGACGCTGACATATCAAATCCAATAACAATTTAAACAGTATGCAGAGTTCGGCAATCTATGAAGGTCAAAGTAGCAGATCAGGAGACAGTTTAGGATGTCTTCCTTCAAGTTAAAAACAGCCATAGAAAATGCACTGTTAATATTCAAGGCTATGGACTGTAAGTCAGTAATTTTAGGCACCTGTTGGATTAGACATACAGTGGCAGGACATATGGGTTGTGGTTCCTAGAGGCGTTGGGATACATGCATCTGCATGGATGTATCCATAATCACTTGGTGATTATCTGGCCTCTCTAGCGCAACTGAGTTAGCATATTTATTTGCTCCCCCGCTCACCCTACATGCTGATTATTTCAGTACCTAGAGTGCTGGATATACATTTTTTTTTTTTTCAAAATAATTTTTATTAAAGTTTTCAAATAACAGAAAAACACAAAGGTAGAACTGTACATATACAAAGCAGTAACATTAATGTTGGTGCAATGCATACATCAATAATTTTTATTGTAGGAAGAAATACAGTGGTAGTAGTCTATCAACCTAAGAGATTAAGTCTAAACATTACTCACTATGTAATGAGATACCTGGAGAGCAAATCGGCAAGGGGAGCAAACATGTAGGAGAATTAAATCTAAGCATGAGTTTAGAAGTCAAGGGGTACATATATATCCATGCTAAGAATTAGATCTAGACAACCATGGGTGCCAAGCTGTCCTGAACTTGGTGTAAGTATTATTTCTAATTGCTATACATTTTTCATATTCACACGTGAGATCAACTGTATTAATCACATCTGAAATATTTAGAGAGTTTTCCGTCTTCCAGCTTCTGGCAATTGTTAGTTTAGCTGCTAACAAGATATGGGCCACAACTTTGTACGGAATTGGCAGGGAAAGGATTCAATTTCCAAGTTTAGCAGTGCTAGTGCAGGTGATGGGGTAGTTAGAATTCCTGTGATAGAGGAGATTAATTTAAAAACTCTCTTCCTTTTAAAACCCTGTTATACTCCTACAATTCCAGAAAATGTGTAGTATGTTACCTATTTGGTCACAGTTCCGCCAGCAGAGAGGTGACACTGATGAAAAAAATGTTGACAGTTTATAAGGGGTATGATACCATCGGGATATCAGTTTATGGGATAGCTCCCAATAATTCGTGCATTTAGAGATACTGTAAGAATGTTTGAGCGCTAACTTCCATTGTTCAGGGGAGAAGGACCTATGCAAGTCAGATTCCCATTTAAGCATGGGGTCCGTCTTACAGAAGAGCTGTTTATTGCGCAGCGTGCTGTAAAAAAGGGAAATACCTTTTGTAGGGGAGGGACTCAGGCAGTAAGAAGGCGTGAATATTAGTGTGTAGTTGGAATCGTGGTACCGGGTTTGTGGCCATAAGTTTGGCTATACGCATGTGTGTTAATAAAATTCCGATTTAGGTAAATTGAAGGCAAATTGTAGGTCTGTAAAGGGTTTTATGGTATGCCCATCGACAATGTCTGTTAACCAATGGATGTTGCAGTTTTTCCAAGGTTTCAATGAGAGGTATGGCATTAAAAGTTCTAGTGTTTCAATCGGGACACTAAGGGATACTGTATTAGGCGCTGCGTCCAAGCCATGCTTGGAGCGCAGCTTGTATTGTCAGTTGTAGTGATTTGAGATTTAATTGTTTCCAGCTATCCGCCAAGAGTAGGGTAGGTAGATGGTCAACATTTGTCAAGGCAGCTTCCGCATGTACCCATTTGGTGTCTGATGGCATCTAGAACCATTGTTTAATATGGGTAAGTTGGGTAGCTACGTAGTAGTCCGATACATCCACCATGCCCACCCCACCCGCTGACTTGTGCCTAATCATGTGTAAGTGGGAGCATCGAGGGCGTTTCCCCTCCCAAATGTAGTTCCCAAAAGCACGTTGGATAGTCGTTAGGTAGGAGGGTGTAATAGGGACGGGGAGGGCACTTGTGGGAGCACCATCATTTTAATTGTTGCCAGTCTGCCTAGCCATGATACCTCCTTGAAAGTAGGTTGTTGAAGTTGCTGGGTGATCTTGCTGAGCAATGGTTTGATATTAGCTTCTACTAACGAGGACGTGAGTGGGGTGAGGATAATACCCAAGTACGGGATACCTTTATCATTCCAGGAGTATGGAAGAGATTCCTCTAGGTGCTTCCTAATGGTGGCATGCAGATTAAGTTGTAAGATAAGTGATTTAGTAAAGTTAACTTTGTAGTAAGACACCCTGCTATATTCCATTAAGGTTTGGTGAGCGAATTGCACTGATATTAAAGGGTTAGTTAACGAAAGTATAACATCGTCGGCAAATAAGCTCACCATATGAGTTTCTCTCTTTAGTTTAAACCCTAGAATATGTGGGTGCAAACATATCCGCTCAGCGAGTGGTTCTATGAGAAGGTTAAAAATAGTGGGAGATAAAGGACACCCCTGTCTTGTGCCATTAGTAATAGACAACAATTTAGAAAGTAGCCCAGATGTATGGACTTGTGCAGATGGTGTAGAATATAGAGACATGATAGCATCGTACATATAACCATGAAAACCAAATTTTTTCAGTACACTGGACATGTATCCCAATGAACCCTATTCTTCTTGTGGCATCTGAGGTTTGTCTGCCAGACACAAAGCCCATCTGATCTGACTTGATCAGGGATAGTAAAATAAGCTAAATGTGTCTTGCTAATAATTTGGAGAAAATTTTCACGTCGGAATTTAATAATGAAATCGGTCGGAAATTGGACGGTGTGTCTGATGTTTTTCCAGGTTCGGGAAGTGTAGTGATATGTGCTGTTAGCATATCAGATGGGAAAGCAGATTGTGTGGTTGCTGTATGGAAGAGTTTCAGAAGGTGTGGGATAGTTTGTGTTTAAAGAGCTTATAGTATTCGTTTCCAGAAGGTGTGGGGATAGTTTGTGTTTAAAGAGCTTATAGTATTCGTTCGTATAATCATCTAGGCCAGGGGATTTGTCATTGGGCAGGGTGTCAATAGTCTTAATAATTTCTTGTTCTGTAAAGGGGGAGTTCAAGGCGGACAATTGGGAGTCTGAGATGGAAGAGAGGTTGATAGTGTCCAGGAATTTGTTAATTTCTTCCTCAGTCGGTTGATAGGTTGTCGAATCATGTTTCAGAATGTAAAGAGATGCATAATAGTCCGCAAAAGCATCTGCTATGTCCTGTGGATTGTCAATTTGGTATTGTTAAAGGGGTGTATAAGGGTAGATATTTTGGATTTAGTTTTGCGTGCTTTCAACTTATTTGCTAGAAACTTGCCAGCCTTGTTGTGTTGTGAATAGTATGTTAGTTTAAGTGTGCGCAAATATTTGTCGTGGTCCGATACCATCTGTTGGCGAAGTGACGTGCGGAGCTTAATTATGGCGGTGGAAGTTTGGATAGTAGGGTTACTTTTATTTTTAGTTTCAAGTGTATGGATTAGTTGTAGAATGTCATTAACGATAGTCATTTTTTTTCTTACGTGCTACTGATGTCATTTGAGTGAGGATGCCTCTCATGTACGCTTTGTGCGTGTTCAAAATGATCAGGGGTGAAATTTCAGGGGTGTAATTTTGGGTAAAAAAAGACTTCTAGTTGTTGTAGTAATTTGGTACGATTATCGGGGGATTGCAACACACTATTGTTACAACGCCAGATTGGTTGGGCGGGGGGGCTTGAGTATCAGGCTGATTCCAGGATGGTACGACCACGCTATGTCATGAGATACGGTTGTTTGGAGAAGCCATTTATCAGTAAGGAATAAGTCTATCCGTGAATAGGATCTGTGTCTGGCAGAGAAAAATGTATAGACTTTCTCGCTAGCATGGAAGCAACGCCATACATCATACAGATCTTCCCTGAGTAGAAGATTTTGCAGCGAAGGGGCTCTGCCTCTACTCGTGGAAGATGCGTCCAGCATGGGATTTGGTACCACGTTAAAATCACCACATACCAATAGATTACCCTGACGCACTTTAGCAATTCGTTTTAGTAGCTTATGGAAAAATCTCAAAGGATGCGGGTTAGGGGCGTACAAGGATACTAGTGTCAGAAGTCTGTTGTTGGCAGTGCATATCAAAATGTATCTACCATCTACCTCTCTTTATCTACCATAATAACTACCATCCTCATCAAGTATAGAGTTGTGTAGAGTGAATGACACCGAGTCCCCGATGGCAAGGAGGATTCCTCTTTTCTAGGGTTGAGCGGACACCTAGATGTCCGTGTTCGACGGGTTCGGCCGAACTTTAAAAAAAAGTCCGGGTCCGTGTCCCGGACTTTTACCGAACTTTTCCCGGACACCGAACCCCATTGAAGTCAATGGGGACCCGAACTTTAAGGCACTAAAATGGCTCTAAAACACCAAAGGAAAGGGCTAGAGTGCTGCAAATGGCAGCAAAACGTAATTAAGAGCATGGCAAGTGCTCTGCAAACAAATGTGGATAGGGAAATAACTTAAAACAACAAAAAAAAACAGAAAAATAAAACAATGTTCTTCTTCATCTCTGAAGGACGAGGCCCATATGGAGTAGGAGGGAGGTTGAGGTGGTGGTGGATGTGGCGGTGACATAGGCGTGCGCACAGGGTGTGCTGGGTGTGCCTGGGCACACCCTAATCACCTAGGGCACATAGCATTGCCAGTGAGGAGATGGGAAAGATCTCCCTGGGACCTGCTCTGCTCTATTTCTCCTTGCCTACAGGTACATGGCCCCGATACATTACTCTCCCTGCTGGCAAACACATGCATGTGTATTTCAACTTTGGGGTGCACACCTTAATGCAATAGGCTGCGCACACCTATGGGCGGTGTAGGTGGAAGCGGCGGTGGAGGAGGACCAGGGCCGGATTAACAGCATCATGGGCTTGGTGCTGAGGATTTTGAAGGGCCTTAGGGCCGTGCCTTGCCATGCACCCAGAGGAGGAAGGGTGCAGCCATGCATGCCTAATTCAACATGGGATGCTGTCTCTGAAGCCCATAAACACATCCATGCATCGCCAACTGTCCCTCCTTGTCCGGCCTTCACGCTGTGTGGGGAGGTTCTGAGGGTGCTGCCTGGGGAAGCGAGCATAGAAGCCAGACTTCTGTGTTTACAAGTGACAGAAGAGCGGTAACAGTGAATATGGCCAACCCGGGGCCTATATAAAAGGTAGGGGCCTGGAGCTGCAGCTCCAATAGCCCCTACATTAATCTGGCCCTGAGGAGGAGGACGAGGTAGCCAACACTGCTTCTTTTCACAAATTTTAAATGAGGGTACACCCCAAAAGAGTGAGAAAGAGCAAAAATGGAACAATGGGTAGGTAAGGTCGGTATCCATTGCTATTCTGCACAAGGTACGGAAAAGTCCCGTGGGATCCATGCCTGGTTCATTTTAATGAACGTGAGCTTGTCCACATTGTCTCTGGACAGGCGGCTGCGCTTGTCTGTTATAACGCCCCCAGCCGTGCTAAATACCCGTTCAGATAATACACTGGCTGCAGGGCACGCCAGCACCTCCAAGGCGTAAAGGGCAAGCTCAGGCCATGTGCCCAATTTGGAGACCCAGAAGTTGAAGGGGGCAGACCCGTCATTCACTACATGTAGGCGTGTGCACACATACTGCTCCACCATGTTGGTAAAATGCTGCCTCCTGCTAAGACGTTCCATCTGAGCTGCTGGTGCTGCTGTTTGTTGTGGCGTGCTGACAAAGCTTTTCCACATTTCGGCCATGCTAACCCTGCCTTCTGAGGTGCTGGCGGTGCCCTGGTTGCGTTGGCGACCTCCTCCTCCTCCTCCTCTGCCTTGTGCTTCCACTGTGGCCCCGCTGTCAGATGGGAATGCCAGCAGCATGGCGTCTACCAGCGTGCGCTTGTACTCGCGCATCTTGCGATCGCGCTCCAGTGAGTGAATTAAGGACGGTACGTTGTCCTTGTAACGGGGATCCAGCAGCGTGGCCACCCAGTAATCAGCACAAGTTAGAATGTGGGCAACTCGGCGGTCGTTGTGGAGACACTGCAGCATGTAATCGCTCATGTGTGCCAGGCTGCCCAGAGGCAACGAAAGGCTGTCCTCTGTGGGAGGTGTATGGTCCGTGTCCTCTGTATCCCCCCAGCCACGCACCAGTGATGGCCATGAGCTGGCCTGGGTGCCACCCTGCTGTGAACATGGTTCCATCTCCTCCTCCAGCTCCTCCTCCTCATCCTCCTCATCCTCCAGAACTGTGCCCCTGCTGGACAATTGCGTCCCTGGCGTTTGCGTGTGCAGGAACCCACCCTCGGAGCCCCTTGCGAATGACTGCCCTGAAAGCCTTGGAAATGTTACCTCTTCATCCTCCTCCTCCTCCTCATCCTGTGCCACATCCTCTTCCATCATCGCCCGAATTGTTTTTTCAAGGAGGCATAGAAGTGGGATAGTTAAGCTGAGAACGGCGTCATTGCCACTGGCCATGTTGGTGGAGTACTCAAAACAGCGCAACAAGGCACACAGGTCTCGCATGGAGGCCCAGTTATTGGTGGTGAAGTGGTGCTGTTCCGCAGAGCGACTCACGCGTGCGTGCTGCAGCTGAAACTCCACTATGGCCTGCTGCTGCTCGCACAGTCTTTCCAGCATGTGCAAGGTGGAGTTCCACCTTGTGGGCACGTCACATATGAGGCGGTGAGCGGGAAGGCCGAAGTTACGCTGCAGCGCTGCCAGGCGAGCAGCAGCAGGGTGAGAACGCCGAAAGTGCGCACAAACGGCCCGCACTTTCTGCAGCAGCTCTGACATATCGGGGTAGTTTTTAAGGAACCTCTGCACCACCAAATTCAGCACATGCGCCAGGCAAGGGATGTGCGTCAAACCGGCTAGGCCCAGAGCTGCTATGAGATTTCGCCCGTTATCGCACACCACCAGGCCGGGCTTGAGGCTCGCTGGCAGCAACCACTCATTTGTCTGCTGTTCCATGCTCCTCCACAACTCCTGCGCGGTGTGTGGTTTGTCCCCCAAACAGGCAAGTTGTAAAACTGCCTGCTGTCGTTTACCCCTGGCCGTGCTGAAGTTGGTGGTGAAGGTGTTACGCTGTCCGGATGAGGAGGCGGTAGAGGATGAGGAAGCGGAGTAGGAGGAGTTAGGAACAGGAGGCAAACTGAAGCGCCCTGCAATCCTCGGTGGTGGAAGGACATGCGCCAAATTGCTATCCGCCTCAGGCCCATCCGCCACTGCATTTACCCAGTGTGCCGTTAGGGAGATATAACGCCCCTGACCGTGCTTACTGGTCCACGTATCCGTAGTTAGGTGGACCTTGGCACAGATGGCGTTGCGCAGTGCACACCTGATTTTTTCCCCCACTTGGTTGTGCAGGGAAGGGATGGCTTGCCTGGAAAAGTAGTGGCGGCTGGGCACGACGTACTGTGGGACAGCCACCGACATAAGGTTTTTAAAACTGTGCGTCTCCACCAGACGGAATGACAGCATTTCAAAGGCCAATAATTTTGAAATGCTGGCATTCAGGGCCAGGGATCGCGGGTGGGTAGGGGGGTACTTCCTCTTCCTCTCAAGTGTTTGGGAGATGGAAAGCTGAACGCTTCCACGGGACATTGTGGAGATGGTTGTTGGTGACCCAGGTGGTGGTGTTGCTGACAGATCGTCTGTTTGCGGGGTGGCAGGTGCCGGTATCACTACAGATGTGGCTGGAGCGGCCGAGACTGCAGCAGAAGAGGAAGCAGGATGAGCCAGAGACGTTTCTTGGTTTTGAAGGTGTGTACTCCACTGCAGCTCGTGCTTTGCACTTAGATGCCTGATCATGCAGGTTGTGCTCAGGTTGAGAAGGTTCATGCCTCGCTTCAAGCTCTGATTGCACAGGGTGCAAACCACTCGTGTCCTGTCATCAGCACATTTTCTAAAGAACTTCCACGCTAGAGAACTCCTTTGAGCTGACTTTGGTGCGCTCGTTCCCTTGCTGCGTTGGGCAGTAGCGGGCGTAGTGTCTAGGGCACGGCCGCTCCGCTTCTGCACCCTGCTCCCTCTTCTGCTGTGCTGGTGGCTCTGTGCGACCACCGCCTCTTCCTCCAAACTACTCAGTTCACCTGCATGACGTTCATTCCATGTGGGGTCGAGGACCTCATCGTCCTCCACATCATCTTCCACCCAGTCTTCACCCCTGCCCTCCTTGTCGGTCTCCACAATGCTGAACGCCGCAGCAGTTGGCACCTGCGTTTCGTCATCATCGGAGACGTGCTGCGATGATCCTTGCATGTACTCATCTTGAGAAATAAGTGGTTGGGCATCGCTGCACTCAATCTCTTCCACTTCTGGGGCAGGGCTAGGTGGATGGCCCTGGGAAACCCTGCTGACAGAGTCCTCAAAAAGAATAAGAGACTGCTGTATGGCTTGGGGCTCAGACTGCTGGCCTGATTTGCAAGGGGGTGAGGTGAAAGACGGTTGGACATTGGCTGCAGGTGCCAACTCTGACCTTTCTGCAGTAGACTGGGTGGGAGACAATGTGAAGGAACTGGAGGCACTGTCAGCAGCAAACCAATCTACTATCGCCTCAACTTGTTCTGGCCTCATCACTTCTAGGGGCGTTTGATGCCCTACCAAATACTGATGCAGGTTCTGTCGCCTACTCACACTTGAGGAAGGTGTTTCACTTGTGCGTGTAGCTGGCACAGATCGACCATGTCCTCTCCTTGCAACAGGAGCTCTACCAGCAGCACCACGACCCAGGCCACGGCCCTTATTTGACGGTCTCCTCATATTTCTGTAATTTAAGATCTTGCCCTAGAAAGGTTTTTATTGAATAGCGGAATAGAAAATATGATCCAAAAAAAGTGTATGTATATCACACGTACACAACCACACTAGGCCCCAATTACTATTGTTTGTACCCCTAAAAGGCTAGATGAGGAGTAGGGGGAGTATGGAACAGGCAGCACCCTCAAACCTTCAGAAGTATGAGATGAACCCCAACAACTTGGAAAGGTGGATCTCTCTCACACGTACCGACACAGACTATCCCGCAATTCAATTGATCCTCAAAGGTTTTTATTGAATAGCGGAATAGGAAATATGATCAAAAAAAGTGTATGTATCTCGCACGTACACAACCACACTAGGCCCCAATTACTATTGTTTGTACCCCTAAAAGGCTAGATGAGGAGTAGGGGGGGTATGGAACAGGCAGCACCCTCAAACCTTCAGAAGTATGAGATGAACCCCAACAACTTGGAAAGGTGGATCTCTCTCACACGTACCGACACAGACTATCCCGCAATTCAATTGATCCTCAAAGGTTTTTATTGAATAGCGGAATAGGAAATATGATCAAAAAAAGTGTATGTATCTCGCACGTACACAACCACACTAGGCCCCAATTACTATTGTTTGTACCCCTAAAAGGCTAGATGAGGAGTAGGGGGGGTATGGAACAGGCAGCACCCTCAAACCTTCAGAAGTATGAGATGAACCCCAACAACTTGGAAAGGTGGATCTCTCTCACACGTACCGACACAGACTATCCCGCAATTCAATTGATCCTCAAAGGTTTTTATTGAATAGCGGAATAGGAAATATGATCAAAAAAAGTGTATGTATCTCGCACGTACACAACCACACTAGGCCCCAATTACTATTGTTTGTACCCCTAAAAGGCTAGATGAGGAGTAGGGGGGGTATGGAACAGGCAGCACCCTCAAACCTTCAGAAGTATGAGATGAACCCCAACAACTTGGAAAGGTGGATCTCTCTCACACGTACCGACACAGACTATCCCGCAATTCAATTGATCCTCAAAGGTTTTTATTGAATAGCGGAATAGGAAATATGATCAAAAAAAGTGTATGTATCTCGCACGTACACAACCACACTAGGCCCCAATTACTATTGTTTGTACCCCTAAAAGGCTAGATGAGGAGTAGGGGGGGTATGGAACAGGCAGCACCCTCAAACCTTCAGAAGTATGAGATGAACCCCAACAACTTGGAAAGGTGGATCTCTCTCACACGTACCGACACAGACTATCCCGCAATTCAATTGATCCTCAAAGGTTTTTATTGAATAGCGGAATAGGAAATATGATCAAAAAAAGTGTATGTATCTCGCACGTACACAACCACACTAGGCCCCAATTACTATTGTTTGTACCCCTAAAAGGCTAGATGAGGAGTAGGGGGGGTATGGAACAGGCAGCACCCTCAAACCTTCAGAAGTATGAGATGAACCCCAACAACTTGGAAAGGTGGATCTCTCTCACACGTACCGACACAGACTATCCCGCAATTCAATTGATCCTCAAAGGTTTTTATTGAATAGCGGAATAGGAAATATGATCAAAAAAAGTGTATGTATCTCGCACGTACACAACCACACTAGGCCCCAATTACTATTGTTTGTACCCCTAAAAGGCTAGATGAGGAGTAGGGGGGGTATGGAACAGGCAGCACCCTCAAACCTTCAGAAGTATGAGATGAACCCCAACAACTTGGAAAGGTGGATCTCTCTCACACGTACCGACACAGACTATCCCGCAATTCAATTGATCCTCAAAGGTTTTTATTGAATAGCGGAATAGGAAATATGATCAAAAAAAGTGTATGTATCTCGCACGTACACAACCACACTAGGCCCCAATTACTATTGTTTGTACCCCTAAAAGGCTAGATGAGGAGTAGGGGGGGTATGGAACAGGCAGCACCCTCAAACCTTCAGAAGTATGAGATGAACCCCAACAACTTGGAAAGGTGGATCTCTCTCACACGTACCGACACAGACTATCCCGCAATTCAATTGATCCTCAAAGGTTTTTATTGAATAGCGGAATAGGAAATATGATCAAAAAAAGTGTATGTATCTCGCACGTACACAACCACACTAGGCCCCAATTACTATTGTTTGTACCCCTAAAAGGCTAGATGAGGAGTAGGGGGGGTATGGAACAGGCAGCACCCTCAAACCTTCAGAAGTATGAGATGAACCCCAACAACTTGGAAAGGTGGATCTCTCTCACACGTACCAACACAGACTATCCCCCAATTTAACTGATCCCCAAAGGTTTTTGATTAAATAGCGGAATAGAAAATATGATCCCAAAAAAGTGTATGTATATCACACGTACACAACCACACTAGGCCCCAATTACTATTGTTTGTACCCCTAAAAGGCTAGGAGTAGGGGGAGTATGGAACAGGCAGCACCCTCAAACCTTCAGAAGTATGAGATGAACCCCAACAACTTGGAAAGGTGGATCTCTCTCACACGTACCAACACAGACTATCCCCCAATTTAACTGATCCCCAAAGGTTTTTGATTAAATAGCGGAATAGAAAATATGATCCCAAAAAAGTGTATGTATATCACACGTACACAACCACACTAGGCCCCAATTACTATTGTTTGTACCCCTAAAAGGCTAGGAGTAGGGGGAGTATGGAACAGGCAGCACCCTCAAACCTTCAGAAGTATGAGATGAACCCCAACAACTTGGAAAGGTGGATCTCTCTCACACGTACCAACACAGACTATCCCCCAATTTAACTGATCCCCAAAGGTTTTTGATTAAATAGCGGAATAGAAAATATGATCCCAAAAAAGTGTATGTATATCACACGTACACAACCACACTAGGCCCCAATTACTATTGTTTGTACCCCTAAAAGGCTAGGAGTAGGGGGAGTATGGAACAGGCAGCACCCTCAAACCTTCAGAAGTATGAGATGAACCCCAACAACTTGGAAAGGTGGATCTCTCTCACACGTACCAACACAGACTATCCCCCAATTTAACTGATCCCCAAAGGTTTTTGATTAAATAGCGGAATAGAAAATATGATCCCAAAAAAGTGTATGTATATCACACGTACACAACCACACTAGGCCCCAATTACTATTGTTTGTACCCCTAAAAGGCTAGGAGTAGGGGGAGTATGGAACAGGCAGCACCCTCAAACCTTCAGAAGTATGAGATGAACCCCAACAACTTGGAAAGGTGGATCTCTCTCACACGTACCAACACAGACTATCCCCCAATTTAACTGATCCCCAAAGGTTTTTGATTAAATAGCGGAATAGAAAATATGATCCCAAAAAAGTGTATGTATATCACACGTACACAACCACACTAGGCCCCAATTACTATTGTTTGTACCCCTAAAAGGCTAGGAGTAGGGGGAGTATGGAACAGGCAGCACCCTCAAACCTTCAGAAGTATGAGATGAACCCCAACAACTTGGAAAGGTGGATCTCTCTCACACGTACCAACACAGACTATCCCCCAATTTAACTGATCCCCAAAGGTTTTTGATTAAATAGCGGAATAGAAAATATGATCCCAAAAAAGTGTATGTATATCACACGTACACAACCACACTAGGCCCCAATTACTATTGTTTGTACCCCTAAAAGGCTAGGAGTAGGGGGAGTATGGAACAGGCAGCACCCTCAAACCTTCAGAAGTATGAGATGAACCCCAACAACTTGGAAAGGTGGATCTCTCTCACACGTACCAACACAGACTATCCCCCAATTTAACTGATCCCCAAAGGTTTTTGATTAAATAGCGGAATAGAAAATATGATCCCAAAAAAGTGTATGTATATCACACGTACACAACCACACTAGGCCCCAATTACTATTGTTTGTACCCCTAAAAGGCTAGGAGTAGGGGGAGTATGGAACAGGCAGCACCCTCAAACCTTCAGAAGTATGAGATGAACCCCAACAACTTGGAAAGGTGGATCTCTCTCACACGTACCAACACAGACTATCCCCCAATTTAACTGATCCCCAAAGGTTTTTGATTAAATAGCGGAATAGAAAATATGATCCCAAAAAAGTGTATGTATATCACACGTACACAACCACACTAGGCCCCAATTACTATTGTTTGTACCCCTAAAAGGCTAGGAGTAGGGGGAGTATGGAACAGGCAGCACCCTCAAACCTTCAGAAGTATGAGATGAACCCCAACAACTTGGAAAGGTGGATCTCTCTCACACGTACCAACACAGACTATCCCCCAATTTAACTGATCCCCAAAGGTTTTTGATTAAATAGCGGAATAGAAAATATGATCCCAAAAAAGTGTATGTATATCACACGTACACAACCACACTAGGCCCCAATTACTATTGTTTGTACCCCTAAAAGGCTAGGAGTAGGGGGAGTATGGAACAGGCAGCACCCTCAAACCTTCAGAAGTATGAGATGAACCCCAACAACTTGGAAAGGTGGATCTCTCTCACACGTACCAACACAGACTATCCCCCAATTTAACTGATCCCCAAAGGTTTTTGATTAAATAGCGGAATAGAAAATATGATCCCAAAAAAGTGTATGTATATCACACGTACACAACCACACTAGGCCCCAATTACTATTGTTTGTACCCCTAAAAGGCTAGGAGTAGGGGGAGTATGGAACAGGCAGCACCCTCAAACCTTCAGAAGTATGAGATGAACCCCAACAACTTGGAAAGGTGGATCTCTCTCACACGTACCAACACAGACTATCCCCCAATTTAACTGATCCCCAAAGGTTTTTGATTAAATAGCGGAATAGAAAATATGATCCCAAAAAAGTGTATGTATATCACACGTACACAACCACACTAGGCCCCAATTACTATTGTTTGTACCCCTAAAAGGCTAGGAGTAGGGGGAGTATGGAACAGGCAGCACCCTCAAACCTTCAGAAGTATGAGATGAACCCCAACAACTTGGAAAGGTGGATCTCTCTCACACGTACCAACACAGACTATCCCCCAATTTAACTGATCCCCAAAGGTTTTTGATTAAATAGCGGAATAGAAAATATGATCCCAAAAAAGTGTATGTATATCACACGTACACAACCACACTAGGCCCCAATTACTATTGTTTGTACCCCTAAAAGGCTAGGAGTAGGGGGAGTATGGAACAGGCAGCACCCTCAAACCTTCAGAAGTATGAGATGAACCCCAACAACTTGGAAAGGTGGATCTCTCTCACACGTACCAACACAGACTATCCCCCAATTTAACTGATCCCCAAAGGTTTTTGATTAAATAGCGGAATAGAAAATATGATCCCAAAAAAGTGTATGTATATCACACGTACACAACCACACTAGGCCCCAATTACTATTGTTTGTACCCCTAAAAGGCTAGGAGTAGGGGGAGTATGGAACAGGCAGCACCCTCAAACCTTCAGAAGTATGAGATGAACCCCAACAACTTGGAAAGGTGGATCTCTCTCACACGTACCAACACAGACTATCCCCCAATTTAACTGATCCCCAAAGGTTTTTGATTAAATAGCGGAATAGAAAATATGATCCCAAAAAAGTGTATGTATATCACACGTACACAACCACACTAGGCCCCAATTACTATTGTTTGTACCCCTAAAAGGCTAGATGAGGAGTAGGGGGAGTATGGAACAGGCAGCACCCTCAAACCTTCAGTATGAGATTGTGTTCACTGTACCCCACAAAGATTGAGTTCACTGCACCCCACAATGATTGTGTTCACTGCACCCCACAAAGATTGTGTTCACTGCACCTCACAAAGATTGTGTTCACTGTACCCCCCAAAGATTGTGTTCACTGCACCCCACAAAGATTCTGTTCACTGTACCCCACAAAGATTGTGTTCACTGCACCCCAAAAAGATTGTGTTCACTGCACCCCAAAAAGGATGTTGTTCACTGCACCCCAAAAAGGATGTTGTTCACTCCACCCCAAAAAGATTGTGTTCACTGCACCCCACAAAGATTGTGTTCACTGCACCCCAAAAAGATTGTGTTCACTGCACCCCAAAAATGATTTTGTTCACTGCACCCCAAAAAGGATTTTGTTCACTGCACCCCAAAAAGGATGTTGTTCACTCCACCCCAAAAAGATTGTGTTCACTGCACCCCAAAAAGATTGTGTTCACTGCACCCCACAAAGGATTTTGTTCACTGCACCCCAAAAAGATTGTGTTCACTGCACCCCAAAAAGGATGTTGTTCACTGCAACCCAAAAAGGATTTTGTTCACTGCACCCCAAAAAGATTGTGTTCACTGCACCCCACAAAGGATTTTGTTCACTGCACCCCACAAAGATTGTGTTCACTGCACACCAAAAAGGATTGTGTTCACTGCACCCAAAAAAGATTTTGTTCACTGCACCCCAAAAAGATTGTGTTCACTGCAGCCCAAAAAGATTGTGTTCACTGCAGCCCAAAAAGATTGTGTTCACTGCAGCCCAAAAAGATTGTGTTCACTGCAGCTCACACACAGAAAAATGGATGTGGATCACTGACACCTGCCTATCTCCAATCCCACACCACACAGCAATATCGATTGTAGTTTGTAGAACACAGTTTCCCTAAAATTCAGCAGACTCTGTCCCTAACAGGATTGAGAAGAGATCGTAGATCAGGATTGAGTGCAGACCCCACCCCCCACACAGCAATATCGATTGTAGTTTGTAGAAGACACTGACCCTATATAATTCAGCAGACTCTATCCCTAAAATGCCTACAACTCGCCCTGCCTAAACACTCCGACCTGTCCCTCAATTCTATCCGGACACAAATGGTTTTTTCCTGCCTATCTTTCCCTAATCAGCAGCCAGCACGTTGATGTGTGCTCTGTCCCTGAATCTAAGCAGCATAATGACGCCGCTGCGGCTGCCTCGAACTTATAAAGACTTGGTCACATGCTTCAGACGGCCAATCACAGCTACTGAGACATTTGCAGGCATGGCTGGGATGGCTTAAGGCACACCAGTTAAACGATTGTTGATTGGCTGTTGAAAGCCCGCCATGAAAAGAGCGCCAAAGCATGCAAAACCCGGAAATAAAACGACCGAACACGGATTTTTACCCGAACATACAGTAAAGTGTCCGTGTCCGTGTTCGGGTACAAAAAATCCAATTATTCGGTACGAACACGAATAATACAGTCCGTGTTCGCTCAACACTACTCTTTTCTTCACAGGAGCTGTGGATAGAAAAACATGTGGAAAACTGGGGTGGGAGATCTCGGGGGTATTCTTGTCTTAGAAATGGGTTTCTTGGACAGCTAGTATGTCCGCTTTATGATAAATTGCATCCTTCCAGATAGAGCGACGTTTTGCTGGGTGATTTAGGCCGTTAGCGTTCAATGAGAAGACATTAAATGTCATGGTCCTTGAAGAAATCGATGTATGGTGTAGTGACTGTCATGTTTGTGAAAATCCGGTGGTATGAAGGTGTGAACATGAGAAAGGCGCAGTCACGGTTGGTTTGAGATGGATTCTGAAAGGAGAATGTGGATGAGGCTGTCAACATCATAGTAGTGCAGATTCACTCAGATGGGTGATAGGTGATTCGCTTTGCTCCAGGTATACCAGGAAAAGGTTCAAAGAACATGGGATCCAACAGGGATCAGCAAACAAGAATAAAGAAAAAAAGGTAAACTGCCTCAGGCAGAGGCTTAAGAAGTGAGGCCTATACTCAGAGGTAGAGAACCTCGGTCAGCTATAGCTGCAAGGGTGGAGGGAAGGAGTACGATGGTATGTACTGGAGATCGGGTATGAAAATAGGAGCAGTATGCGGTAGTATCAAGGGACCTCCGACAGGGGCAATGGGTGTCTCTGCTGTACTCTGGACCAGGGAGTGGATACTTTGGCAGCAGTAGAAGGATGTGGATTGGGAGGTGGTGCTGGAATTATATTCCTATTTTTAAGCAAGGCCAGACCTTCATCTAGTGAGCGGACAATAGTGGATGTGCCATCATTGGTGATTATGAGATTAGCAGGATACTTCCATTTAAAAGAGATGTTATGGTTACGCAAGGCTTTGGTAACCGTGGATAAATTGTTGCGGCGTTGCATGGTGTACTGAGAGAAATCAGGAAATATTTGGATATCCCTGAGGTTTTCTGGGAGCTTATCAATTTTCCGAAATGCTTCCAAAATTCTTTCTTTGACTTGATAGAAGTGGACCCGTAGGAGCACATCGCGGGGTACTTCTTTAGGTAGGTGGGATGGTTTAGAGATGCGATGGACGCGATCTACGGTAAGGTCTGCGGAGGACATGTTAGGTACTGCAGTTAGGAAGATGTCCTTTACATGATGTGGTAATTGGGCAGGTGTAATGGACTCTGGTATACCCCGGATTTTGAGGTTATTGCGCCTAGACCTGTCCTCCAGGTCCGCTAGTTTTGACTTAATCCAGTAGATGTCTTCCGTATGTGCGTCATGTGCATCCACCATGTTGTTAAAGGACGTGGCACATTCTAAGAGATGTTCCTCCACTTGGCCCACTCTTTGTCCTATCTCATTAATTTCAGCTTTGCATTGGCGTAAACCTATCATTATGTTCAATTGTAGGGAAGCTCTTAGGGATAAAAGCATGTCTTTCATCGTTATTTCAGACATAGGTTGGCCGCTTGTAGGGAAGGAAGCTATGGGATCATTAACTGTGGTGTCCATAGATGGTAATTCATGGTGTGCACTCACCTCCTGTTCCAAGGTGTCCACATCAGTATCATGAGTATTAGTGGTTTCTTTTCTGGGTCTCTGTTTGGCTGGGCTGCCTGTGGATGGGGATCTACAATCCGGATCATCTTGTAGCACTCTGCCTTCTGTGCCTGTGTTGAATTGGAGACACTGCTGGGCGGACACTAGAGCACCGCCCCCGGAGTGTGCAGAGCGGGTGCTGCCGCCATTTTGGCGGAGAAGAGGCTCATGATTTTGAGTAGTTGCGGGGCTTCCCGGTGTCTTCTAGGCATGACCGCTTGTGCAGTGTACCTTCAGAGAGGGGGATATATGTGCGGTTGATGGCGGAGGTCCCTGGATCCGTTGTTATTGCCCGATCAGCAGGAGCTCTCTCAGCTCATGCGGCCAGTCTCTTCAGCGGTCGCCACGCCCCCCTGGATATACATTTTTATCTTTAACAATCACCTGTGGTCCTGTGTATATACTGCAGTCTCCATGCTCGCCCCGGGGGAGACCCACACCCGGTCGCCTCCACACTGCTGGACCTGTTGGCTGCCCTCGGATGAGTCCTATGTATGTCATATCAACTGTATACTTTCTTGCTCTCCCCTGAAGAAGCGCAACACGCAAAACATTTCGGGCATATGAGCATTTCAACAACTTTTATTGTCTGACCGTGGTGGCCAGTTAAGGGCATTTTCAACCTTCGACCCAACTACAGTAGTTGATGTACAAACTATACAAGTACTGCTGATATCATTAACCTACTGTGTATTTGTTTGCCCATAGTGTCTATGTTATGGACAATTTTTTATCTGTGTGGTTCTGTTTAATAAACTTTTGATATTTTATCTATTATAGTGTTTACCTATTCTATTTGTCTTGGATGGTACCTTTATAGTCCATTTAGCCCCCCCCTCTCTTTTCTTCTTTTCTTCTTAATCTCGATTATTGAGACGGTGGTACCTGTGCTGAATTTTTCTATCTCAATCTGAGCCTTGTCAATTAATGCTGTATCTTTATTGTCATTTAGCCAATTATTACTTACATGAGAAAATTGCTTTTTTAATGTTTATTGGAATTTTCATTTTTCCTGTCATTCAAATTGGTAGCCTCTTCGGACATATTTATATTTAACAGTTTTAAACAATGAAGGGCTGTCTTTAGTGTTTGTAGGCTAAGTGCATGCTTATATAAGGAAATATCAAGAAAGGAAAATATAGTTAGCACTTAAAAACAATGTTCCATTTTCTGTGTCCTAAAATGCATAATTTGTTAAAACAAACTACAAAAGCAAAATTTTATATTGAACAAAACCAACATACTGCATTTTTAATTTGAAAAAAAAAGAAAATAAAAAACACCGGAAAGGGATACAAAACCTCTGTTCTTAAAGTAGTCACAGGGGAAATCTTTTCCGCCACCTCTAGGAATGTAAAATTACAGAGAATGACGAAAATTCACCGTCTGAGAATGAAAATATGGCCAAATGATTTTTTAGTCACATTACAAACCAGTAAATGCTCATCAACTGAAGTAATTCTGTGGATTTTATCTCATATAAGTCCTAAAACAGAATGCTTTTTCATATAGTGTGATCATACTCCTAACATAATTTGGCAGAAGTACATTTTGTATGCAAGAATATTTGAACAATGTTGTACAATGCTTTGCATTCCAGCACAAGTTCTGCTCTTTGTACTAAATGAAGTGCTGGTTTTACCATTGCAAGGGACAATAGATCTTCCTGAAAGTGCTTCGCTAACAAACAAGAGAATGTGAGTGACAAATTGAAGAGTAGTAAAGTCACCTCATCAACCTTGCAGTGGTTCATATATGTATTCAGCAAAGGTCAACTGTCAGTTTGCCAGTATTATACTAGTGAGTTTACTGGGTGAAGGCTCTTTTCCTAGTCTAGGGTTGGTTCTCTCTCTCTCTCTCTCTATATATATATATATATATATATATATATATATATATATATATAGATAGATAGATATATAGATATATATATATATAGATATATATACAGTATATACTGTATATTCAATTTAATTCAATAGCCTATATTTATATGAAATAATGCAAGGCAGGTATGCACAAGTCTGACAAACATGACTACAGAATTCACTAAATATTTCCTTACTAAAGTATATACGAGCGTTCTTTAAAAAGTTTTGCCACTTTTTTAACTCTATATAATATTAAAAAGTTCAGAAACTTCTTGAAGACCCCTCGTACATTTTGAAAAATTGTTTGTACTTTCTTTTGAAATGGAAACTCAAGGAAAAGTACTTTTAAAATTGTGATTAGTCCAAAGAAGTTACAGTATCTGTAATGCTTAGCCAAAATGTCTGAATGATGGCAGAGGATGCTAAAAATGTTAGTTTTGTTTTGCCAGATAGTAGCACCAGTCATACGCTTCAGTTACTCTGACTTACATTTGTGGCTCTAGTACAGTGCTGATATGAGTGGCTATTTTTTTTTTTTTTACTGAATACAAGGCGCTCTGTGAAAAGATGAGGGGGGATCCTGTGGTTTACTTGTCCCTCCTCTCATCTTATCCATTCACAGAATTCACACATAGATCTACAACGTGGAAAATGTATTTACACTGTACATTTTTTAGAGAATGAGTATCTGGGTGCTTCCTTATTGTTAAAGGGGGCTTCTGGATTCTAAGAAGTCCACTGCCCACATACTCCCACAACCACC
This sequence comes from Pelophylax lessonae, assembly GCF_965119305.1. Taxonomy (NCBI): domain Eukaryota; kingdom Metazoa; phylum Chordata; class Amphibia; order Anura; family Ranidae; genus Pelophylax; species Pelophylax lessonae. The sequence continues at coordinate 656,086,026 of NC_138768.1, forward strand.
AGGCCAGGGTTGGGGAGAGAATGTCCTTGTCCTCATTACATGGTTTAAAGGTGCTTTGCTAAGTGGGTCCCCTCTTGGCAAAGTATCCCCCCATGGTGAATGTATGTGGCCTGGTATAGTTTAGAAGGGTAGGGGCACATGCTTGGTCTCCCCATTTACTGGCCTGTCAGGCTGCAGATATAGACCTGGCATGGACTTATGGGGGGAATTTATGTTTTCCTTTTCTGTGGGGTTCTCCCTAAAATCCATACTAGAATCAAAGGGTCTGGTATCGAATTTGGATGACCTAATTTTTTTTCTTTTTGTGTGGGAACCCCCTTAAACAGATTAAAGCGGCCTGGAATAAATCATGGGGAAGACCCAAGACAATTTTTTTTCGTGTATGGGTACCCCATTAATATCTATACCAGACCCTCATCTAAAATAAGGGTCTTGTATAGATAAAGAGAATCCCAGGCAATTTGTTTACAAACAGAATGAAGGGGCAAAGTAGGGGAACAGGGAATCCCCAGAAATGGTATTTAATCAGAATTATGCATATTTAATGCTTCACTTTAAGCATAACTAAAACCGCTACTCCCTCCAAATGTTTTTTTTTTTTTTTTTCATTTTTTTGCTTTGGTACATGCCCCCTTAGGGCAGTTTGCAGTCTCCTAGTGTCACAATCAGTGGGGAAGACCACCTGGTACTATAAACTCGAGATTCATTGGGTCAAAGGAAAAAACTAAACAAGTGTATCCGGATACCAGTGCTCACAGATGCGGGGGCAGTGTGACTGCACACAAACAGAAGGGTGCCAGAGTCGCAGGATCTATGGAGCCACCCGGACTTTACCAGAGCCACTGGAGGTGTGGATGTTATGCTGTAAAACAGCCCTCAGTTTGTGGTTCTCTAGCACAACTGTGTGGGCACAGTGCAATCAAATAGCATGCTGGAAGGACACAGGGTACGCACAGGAGACTAGGAACCAAGTGATACTTCCAAAGATTTACAAAGAGCTCTCCAGAATCTGGAAGTAAATTGAACCCCACAGTTAGAAACTATACTTAAAGGCATCCTGTGTAGTCTAAAAATGAAGACTGGCACCAATTCTGTGGCAGATGGTAGTGAGAAAAGAGGTACAAAGTGTGCCATTTTAGAAAATCGCTCTGCCACAATCCACACTACAGTACAGCCCCACAGAGTCTGGAGATGACAAATAATTTTAACTTGACTAGATTCTTGAGCAGTGAGCCTCTGGAGAAGCCACTCATTGAAATCCGCAGGTCATGGGGATTAGTCTGTCATGGTTCGAGAAAACTGTCACGATCAGAGGGTAAGACCACCTGGGACTATGAACTCAAGATCTTGCAGGCCAACAACTAAACAGGTCTACTCAGGTACCAGTCCTCACAGATACATGAGCAGTGTGACTGACACAAAGGGAGGTGTGCCAGAGTCGCAGGATCTAAGGAGCCACCAGGTCTTCACCAGAGCCATTGAAGGTGTTGATGTTGTGCTGCAAGGTAGCCCCCAGGTTGTGGCTCTCTAGCACATCTGTGCAAGCACAGTTCATTGAATTAGCATGCTGGAAAGGCACAGGGTATGCACAAGAGACTAGGAACTAAGGAAACCTACTGCATCTAGCTAGGAAGGGACACCAGGGGGAGGACGCAGGAGAGAGGGGATGCTGAGCAACAGTGCAGAGAGAGAGAGACTCAAAAAGCTGGAAAGGACTGCAAGCAAACAACAAGAAACAATGCTGAGAAAGACACACACAGCAACAGGAAATGAAAGGATCCACAGACAGAAACCAAAGGGAATATAACTGCACAGCCAGAGAGAAAACACTGAGAACAAAGACAGAATCAAACAACACACAGAATATAGGAATACTCAGACGGTGGCAAACACCACAGGAACAGAGAGGTCTGGGTTCCAGGTGAAGGCACGTTGCTTGAAAACTAACACACAGGGGCAAAGGCTTAATAATACCAAGGTTCAGGGAAGATAGGCAGGAAACCGAGCAACTCGGACAGGAGACAAAACCCGGCACTGGATCGATGTGTATAAAAATGTGACACCTAGCTAGGCAGGGAGGAGTCTACATGACATGAGATCATCACACTAAGGACAGAGTAGTCTTTTTGGGAATCAATGTTGGATTTTTTGACATGCATACTTTTAGCATTATAATGTGAGTGTACAGTATAGATATAGGGAGAAATATAGGTGCCAGGAAAATGCATCAAATATCTAGATAAAAAGTAATAAAGCTACTATTTCCTTAAAACCTTGTGTACATAACGACATAAGTATGTATGCAATACAATAATAATCATATGTAACCAAATCCCATACACTATATCATATGAATCTAAGGGGCTCACAGTGCAAAATAGGTGACAAAAGTATAAATGTCATTAAGCAAATTATTGCATAAATATATAACCACACACTATGAATCATGAGGTAAAGGGTGCTCTCAGTGCAAAAAAGTGCAAAAAAAAATGCAGTACAAAAAAAATATATATTCAAAAATGCATAAGTCCATATGAAAAGTTAAAATGATAAGTGCAAGATCAGTGCAAAAACGCAGTTCCTGATGGTGAACTGGAAACATAAATCCACTCGGGCTACCCCCTTTTCAGGTCTGCACTCACCAGTAAGAAAAAAAAAACCCTGCAGGGGTCACAGGCACCAACAGGTTTACCTGGGAGCCCCAGCCAATTGGAAGGGAAGGTGCCCTTAGGCATTCTGGGTGCCTGTATTTATGTTTAGGGAGAACTTGAGCTTCTGATCTTTTCCTGCGAACAGGGCCATGTGAGTACAGACCCCCTAAAGGGATCCTGGGAACTTGTGCTGCTGAATCCCCCTCTGGGTACCTAGAAGCCAGCTGCTGGGGTATAAGCTAAAGGGGACACTGGCTGGTATCCTGAAGAGCAGGGTCCACTCAAATCCTTCTCTTTTTAAGGGACTATGCTTAATTCTGCACAATCTGCTACACAGTTCTACTAAAAAATCTGTCCTCAAGTAGGAATAGTTCAATTTAGAGTATCCTACTATAGCCCTTCTCCTATCCAAATTCCTAAGCTAAAAAAAAAACAAAAAAAAAAAAAAAAACACTACAACCCCTAGACTGGATCATTGGAGTAATGAGCAGAAGTTGTGCACCTGACTGTGGAAAATATTCTGTGCCTGGCTGCGGGGCTAAAACGGAAGATCCAGGGAAAATACCATTGGCCCCTATGGGGTTAGTGCTACACAAGATTTCCTGTGCTCTGTGTCGGTTTGTGTGGATTAATTCCTGCTGAATTACTGGATTTCTGGCCTTTTGTCCTATTTTCTGAATGAGGTTTTAACTGACAATTCTGCTTTTCTCTACCAGTCTGTGTGCAACCCCTGCCTGCTTCTAACTACTCTTTTGAATAATGATTTTGTACTGTTGCTGACCAAGTATGCCTGACTACGCTGAAGCTCCAACCCCCCAGCCAAAGCTCCACTTCGGACTAAACCTTACTACAGGTACCTTACAACTATCCACTTTTGTGGAGCATGTTGGTATCACCTGCCAAACGCAACATGTCATACCTTTTTTTTTTGCAAAGCCTTTCAGTTGCAAGACTGAGTTGTTCGGTGACTATTGCTACGTTTTGACAGGCAACTGGGGTGCATGTCAGAACAACCTGGCTTTGACGCACTAACAATGTCCATGTGAATGAGACCTTAGAGCAGGGGTGTCAAACTCAATTTCATTGTGGGTCACATCAGCATTATGGTTACCCTCAAAGGGTCAGTTGTATCTGTAAGACTAGATGTCCAGAGCCGCCTTACATTAGATGTCAAGAGCCCCTCCCCCTTCTATCAGAGCTCAACCGTTCCCCTACCTCCCTTTCATCCCAGTACACCCCCTTTACCATGTAAGCTGTGGATGGAGCTAAGAAGCAGAAAGTGCAGGGTCGGGAGGAGGACCAGAGGAGGGCTGGAGTTTTTTGAATGCTGAGACCAGGGGAGGCAGAGACGAGGAGGTGCTGCAGCTGCACAGAATCTTTATGAGGAGTTTTTTCCTCCTCTTTGCTGCCAAATGCTGAGACAAGGTGGAGACAGAGATGAGGGGGCCGCCGCAGCTGTAGGAGAGGTGCGAGGGCCACATGAAATGGCCTGTAGAGCCGCATTCGGCCCCAGGCCTTGTGCTTGACACATGCGTCTTAGAGAAACCCCTTATAATGCCTCTGGCATATCTAAACTTCATTTTGTAATCGCAGTTTAAAAAATCCAGTTATCGTTAAAATCACGATAATTAAAACTTCTCCCTTCATGTCATTTGAGTTATCTTATCAATCAAAGGATTATCATAATCCTCTGACTGTCTGGGGGTCTATATACTACACAAATTCTATAGGAAGATTCCTCTCTCTCTTGTTTGTAGGCAGACCCTGAGGGGTTCAAGTAGTTTGCACTTTTTATGTAGTGTTTACCCTAGTATAGTTATCTCCAAGTCATTTATAACCCTGAACCATTGTTATTGTAACAATGCCTTGTAGTGATGGGCCGTACCCCCCCCCCCCCCGGTTTGGTTCGCACCAGAACAAGCTGAGCCGGGGTAAAGTTCTAGAGAGCATTCAAACCCTATTAAAGTCTATGGGACACAAACATGAAAAATCAAAAGTCCTCATTTTAAAGGCTTATAAGCAAGGTATTGCCATAAAAAGTGTATGGGAACCCGGGTACTGCCCTAGGGGACATACATCAATGCAAAAAATGTTTTTAAAACAAGTGATTTTATTGATGCTTAAAGTGAAACAATAAAAATGAAAAATTCCTTTAAATATCATGCCTGGGGGATCCCCTTAATGTGCCTGTAATGTGACGCATCTGTATGATGTATGTAGCCTGTTTCAGCAATACTGACATTTCTAAATGAAGAAAAATGTCATTTGAACTTGCTCGTGGCTGTAATGTATTTTCGGCACCCGGCAATACAGATAAACAAAATGGAGTAGGTTCCCCTTCCCCCAGTCCATACCAGGCCCTTCGAGTCTGGTATGAATTTTAAGGGGCTCAGGGTTAACTTTCAGTACCAAAAGCGGTCAACCCGAGCCACACTCGGGATTACTCCAGAATGTTACTCACCTTACCTGCGCTCCCCCGCCGTCCTCCCGTCCGTCCTTCCCAGCATCCTCACACTCTCTCCCCGCTCTGTGCATGGCCAATTGCCGGCACTTGCCTTCCAGTTCCCTTCCCTGTGAGCATTGTGACGCAGGGGGTGGAACTGGCGGCAAATTTAAAAGTGTAAATACACAAATGACATGATACAAAGCTGTGATCCTAACGGATTACACTGTATCATGCCATTTCACCACACAATTGAACCTGGTGACTTTTCCAGTGTCCCACTTGTGCTTTTCCAGTGCTTTGTGCCTGGAAAATTTTGAACGACCATGGCGTCCAAAAAGCGTTTTTTTTGCGCAAAAGTGCTTTTAGACTAACTGGAAAACAGCGACAGCGAAACACTTTCCGTACCTGATGCCAAATTTTCCCACGAATCGCTATCGCACAGTTCTTCAAGTAACTCAGTTTCGCTGTCGCTGTTTTCCAGCTCATCTAAAAGCACTTTTGCGCAAAAAGAACGCTTTTTGGGCACCATGTTGTTCTCAATTTTCCAGGCACAAAGAACTGGAAAAGCACAGGCAGGGAACTGGAAAAGTCACCAGGTGCAGTCCTGTGGTGAAATGGCATGATACAGTGTAATCCGTTAGGATCACAGCTTTGTATCATGTCATTTAGTGTACTTACATTTTTTAAATTGCCGCCAGTTCCACACCCCTGCGTCGCAGCGCTCGCATGGAAAGGAACTGGAAGACAGGGGACGGCATCGGCCGAGCACACAGTGGGAGGACAGCGGGAGGACTGCGGGGCAGGGCGGCAAGGGATCGGAGTGAAAGGTGAGTTTTAAAATGTAAAACAACAGATTTCCAGGCAAATGCACTGCTTTTAGCACAGAAATCTGGACATAATCAGACCTCCAGGGAGGTTAAGCCATGTCTCTGCACTTCCTGGTTGCCAGAATATTGTGCTTTCACCAGCCAATATCTTGCTTGTCTCTCCTGCTGCCATCCATTTCTTTGCTACCATTCGTTACCGACATTTGGCTTGCATCTCAACTCTGCTTGATCCCCACCTGCTATATCTGCTACTGGACCCTGGCCTGCTCACCTCCTGGTGGGGTGATCCTGAAGACCGCAACCTGGTGCTAACATGCAACAAAGTCCATCTCGACCATCAGGAGCTCTGGTAAACACCAATTAGTACTTAGATTCCGCATCTCAGGTGAGCCTGCGTCATCTGACAGGGTGACCTGACTGTGTTCCTGTCCTGCTGGTTCCTGTGTGAGCTTCCACTTTATAGCACCTGGTCTTTGAGCCTGACCCTGTTCCTGACATATTGACTGTGGGGGCAGGCGAACATCCGGCTACGTGCCGAGAAAGTTCAGTTGTTAGGCGAGTACCTGAATGTGCGATGTCTAGGCCAAACTTATGCTCGGCCCAAACTGTTCACCCATTCCTAGTGGTGCCTGAACACTGTAAACCCTCACAGTTACTCTTGCTGGGTGCAGGAACAGGCCCTGCTGTTAAAAATGAGAAACAAACATTGAAATACATGTACTCATCATACAGGTGCAGAAAAATTGGGCCTTGGGTGTTGGTGGTGCCTGAACACTGTAACCCCTCACAGTTACTCTTGCTGGGTGCAGGAATGGGCCCTTCTGTTAAAATTAGAAACAAACATTGAAATGACATGTACTCGTCATACAGGTGCAGAAAAATTGGGCCTTGGGTGTCAGTGTTGCCTGAACATTGTAACCCCTCACAGTTACTCTTGCTGTGTGCAGGAATGGGCTCTGCTGTTAAAAATTAGAAACAAACATTGAAATTACATGTACCCATCATACAGGTGCAGAAAAATTGGGCCTTGGGTGTTGGTGGTGCCCTTCACAGTTACTCTTGCTTGGCACAGTAACAGGCCCTGCTGTTACAAATTAGAAAGAAAACTTATAATTACATGCACCTGTAATACAGGTGCAGAAAAATTTGGCCTTGGGTGTTGGTGGTGCTGTAAACCAAAAGCATTGTTGGAAGCTAGCATAATTAAGATTCAGGAATAGAATAGGCAGCATAGGCAGTCTTCAAGGGATCCTAGATCCCTAGCAAGTTCAATCAGTTACATCAGCTTTAGGGGCTTGATAGCTGCTGTTGATCCAGGACTGATTCATTTTGATAAATGTCAGCCGGTCAATGGAGTTTGTGGACAGAGGCACTCTTTTACCTGTCACAAAACCTCCAGCATCACTGAATGTCCATTCAGAAAGCACACTGGAAGCAGGACAGGCCATTAACTTGATTGCATAATGAGCAAGTTCTAGCCAGTGGTCCATCATCAAGACCCAGTAACCCAGTGGATGCTCAGTTGGAAAGGTCTCCAAGTCTACTCTTGCCCCTAGATCAGTGATGGCGAACCTTGGCACCCCAGATGTTTAGAAACCACATTTTCTGTGATGCTCAACTACACTGCAGAGTGCATGAGCATCATTGAAAACATAGTTCCAAAACATCTGGGGTGCCAAGGTTTGCGGTCACTGTCCTAGATAATCCTGCACCATATGCTGCAGACCCTGCCAATGGTTGCTTAAACCTAACTTCCCTGGGCACTGAGGACTAAATAATTGTTTAAAGGCACCAGTCAGCCAGTCGCCTTCTCCACCACTTCTCCTTTGACTGAACTAAGCCTCAGAAACACATCATCCAGGAAATGGTAACCTTCCACTGTCTGGAAAGGTGTTACACAAATTTTTCTTCAAGACATCCTCAAGATGTTTCATCTTCTGCTCCCTCTGAGAAGGCAGGGTGAGCTCTGCAAATTTACCCTTGTAATGTGGATCAAGAAGGGTTGCCAACCAGTAATGATCTCTCTCCTTGATAGCACAAATCTTTGTGTCCTTTTCGGGGGTTTTGCAGCATCAGGGAGCCCATACAGTGTAAGTTTAAGGAGGCATGAGATTCTGAGTCCTCTGGGTAACAGAGGATGACATTGTCAGAAGCAACCTCTCCCCAACCACGTACAACTCCTGGGGCATCTGGGGAATGAAAACCATTCCTTGAAGACTGCTGTATGTTATCCTCTACATCCATGCTGCTACAATCCTCCTCCTCCTCCTTCTCCTCCTTCTCCTCCTTCTCCTCTTCCTCCTGTGTGTTTTGTGGCCCCGCAGAAATGGTATCTGCATAAAGAGGGCCTTGTGAGGAGAGGAAGTCCTCCTCTTCCTCCCACTGTTCTGCCTCATATGCCCTGTCCATGATTCCACAAAGCATGTGCTCCAGCAGGAAGACTAGAGGGACAGTGTCACTGATGCATGCATCGTTGCGGCTCACCATCCTTGTGGCCTCCTCAAATGGTGACAGGGCAGTGCATGCATCCTTTCTCAGCAGCAACTGGCATGGCAAAAAGAAGCCAAGCTTCCCTGAGCCTGTCCATGTGCCATGCTCACACGGGTACTCATTGATGGCCCTCTGCAGCGCTGCAGCATTGCCAATAGTGAGTTTCACCTGGTGGGCATGTCACAAAAGAGGCAGTTGGTGGGCAAGTTGAATTTTGGTTGAATGTCGGCCAGCCGAGCACTGGCATTGTATGACTGCCGGAAATGGCCACAGACTTTTCTGGCCTGCCTCAGAAGATCTTAGAAGCCCGGGCACTTGGTCAAGAAATGCTGCACCACCAAATTCAGGACATGTGCCAAGCATGGACAATGTGTCAAATTTCCCTGCCGGAGGGTTGAGAAAGGTTCCACATGATGGTACAGAGCTGGAATGGCCTTACATGCAAAGAAATTTATTTCTGGAACCTGACACTGGGGTACAGCACATTCTGCAAATTCACGAAAGGGGGCAGAGTCTACCAGATGAAAAGGCAGCAGTTGTAGTGCTAGCAATTTGGCCAAGCTAGCATTTTGACGCTGAGCATGTGGATAACTGGCACAGTATTTTTTTTTTGCAAAATTTGCCTGCTGGTCAAATCAACAGGTGGTGTACTGCTAGCAGATTGGGTGCAAGTATCTTTGACGCCCATTGCTCTTTCATCATCCCTCTCAGTGCAGGTTTTTAAGAGGACTGGAGGTATAGTAGGGGTAGAGATCCCAGATAAGGAGCAAGGAGAAGTCTGCATTTTATTATGATGTGGTTCTTTCAGGTGCTGTTGCCAATGGACTACATGGCAGGTCGTCATATGTCTTATTAAGCATGTGGTGCCCAAGCAGCTGCTATTCTGGCAAAACTTGATCCGCTTCAGACAGAGATTGCAAACAGCAATGCTGCGGTCTGCTGCACATGTGTTGAAAAAACCCCATACCAATGAACTTTTGGAATTCAGCGGGGAGTTAGCAGCGCCCTGCACCTGTGGAGCTCTGTGGTGTGATGCAATAGAGTGGCTGCCCTTAAGCCGACCCCTGGAGGATATCCTGCCTCGTTGGAGTTGTGACGCCTCCGCTTCTTCTATTCTCTCAGGCACACAAGTATGGTCAGTGACCTCATTATCCCCTCCCTCCTCATCACTGGATGCTGCAGCTGGGGAAACATGACTGCTAGTTTCTTGTCCGTCATTGTCACCCCCTCTCTCTAGGCTCACGTTATTTTCTTCCTCAACTTGGGAACCAACATCGAAGCATTCAAATTGCTGCACATCCTCCAGCATCATGTAACTGACACTAATATTGAATAATTCAGGTGACTCCTCCGTGCACGATGGTGAGGCTACGGAAGGAGTAGCTGTGGACAAAGAGCCTGTGGAATAGGCCGCTTTGGCAGCTGCGGTGGAAGGAAAACTGGTATGAGCCTGGGTGACAGAGGATGAGGAGGATGAGGACATCTTAGTTATCCACTCCACCTGGGTGACAGAGGATAAGAAGGATGAGGAGAGCTTAGTTATCCACTCCACCAACTCTTCTACATGTTGCAGCTTAATAACATGGCTAGCACCGGAAAAAAAGGACAAGTGTGCCCTGCCTGCAGAGGATGCACCATGTCCGCGACCACCACTTTCCGCTGTGGACACAGAGGCTGCTTGACCTCTTTTAGTGGCTCTGAGCGCTTGCCTCTCCTTGTTGGCCTTTTCGGACATGATGGGGATTTTTGGGGCGGTTTATATAACTTTTTATTATAAAATGTGGGATGGAAATATGATGCTTGGGTGCAATACGTTTGTACTTGGTGCACTATAAACCATTTTATTCTTGTTTTTTACTTTTTTTGGGGGGGATTTCTATAACTTTGTATTATAGAGTGTGGGAAGGGAATATGGTGCTTGGGTGCAATACTTTTGTACTTGGTGCACTATAAACCTTTGTGTTGTATATATTTTGTTTAATAAACAAAAACCTAATAAAAGCCAAACAAAGAAAACCCTTGCTGATGCAGAAGGAATAGCACCTAAGATGCAAAAGGGAGGACAGCAATTATGCTCTAAATAATATTAGTGCTGCTGCGCCACCAAAAAAAAAAAATCCACTGCTGACGCAGAAGGAATAGCACCTACGACACTAAAGGGGGGACAGCAATTATGCCCTAAATAAAATAAGTGCTGCTGCACCATCAAAGAATAGTACCTGTGACACAAAAGGGAGGACAGCAATTATGCCCCCAAAAAAATTTGGGGGGGGGGGTTAAAAAAATTAGTGCTGTTGCGCCACCAAAAAAAAAAAAAAAACCCACGGCTAATGCAGAAGGAATAGCACCTGCGACACAAAAGGGGGTACAGCAATTATGCCCTAAATATAATTAGTGCTGCTGCACCACAAAAAAAAACACTTCTGATGTAGAAGGAATAGGATCTGCAACACAAAAGGGAGGATAGCAATTATGCCCTCAGTAAAATTAGTGCTGCTGCACCACCAAAAAAAAAAAAAAAAAAAAACCCCACTGCTGACGCAGAAGAAATAGCACCTGCGACACAAAACGGGGGAACAGCAAATCTGCCCTAAATAAAGTTAGTGCTGCTGCACCACAAAAAAACCCCCACTGCTGACGCAGAAGGAATGTGCACCAGCGACACAGAAGGGGGAATACTAATCTTCTTAAATACCATACTAAGTAGGATCATTGTTTACTACTCTTACATATGCTAATTAAAAAGCCTGGTACACACTATTTGTTTTTTTTCTGTTCAACCTAGCGGGTTGAAATAAAAAAAATCTGTCAGCCCTGGTTGGAGCCGATGTACTACGATCTGACGTTAGTACAGTGATCTCCCCCACTGAGCTGTTGTGTTCTGACAGGTAGATGCTCCCCCACCAGAACATTCCGGTCAGCGCTCTCAGCCATTGGCTAATCGGGAGCCGGACGGCTGCTGGTTTTCCAGTATGCTCATGGCCTGTGTGTACAGGGCTTTAGTCAGCAATAAACAATTACCCCACTACTAACAACCCTTAGTAAGTTATCTCTAACAACAACACAGCAGCAACACCAACAATACCACTCTTACATATGCATTACATACCCTCTACTCCCAATACTTAAGCTGGCTATACATTACTCAATTTTCTTGAACAATTTTCCTTTAGATTTACCAAAGCCAATACATTTTCAATTTTTATGCAATCATGCAGGCCCTTGCACTACATAGTTAAAGGTAAATGTAAAGGAAATTCAATAGGAAAATCATATAATGTATGGCCAGCTTAAGGCTCCTTTCACACCTAAATGATCCAGGTTATGGGTGGAACCTCCGCGATTCTGCCAGCGATTCCAAATTGTGGCAAAATGCAGGACGCTTGTGCGATTCCATTAATTCTTAATGGCACCCCAATCGAGCATTGATTTTGCCCCAATTGTCCCCATGATAAATCGTGCTGCAAACATGGCATAGCGCAAAGCAAACCCAATGGTGATTAAATGCCACCAAGAGAAAGCTCTATTTGTAAGAAGATAAAGAATTCATTTAAGTACAGTGCTGCATGACCGCGCAATTGTCATTCAAAGTGCGACAGCACTTAAAGCTAAAAATTAACCTGGGCAGAAGGGGGGTTAAAGTGCCCAGTATTGAAGTGATAAGTGGTAGTAAACTCTGTTACACCACTTGTATTTACAGGCAAGCCTTGTGAATATCTCCTAAACTTGCCCAGTTTGGGAGATAGCTTGCATGCAGCCAGTGACATCACAGACGCATGCACTCTGAAGGTCCAGCTTACAGTGCCAGACTTTCAGACCTACATGTGCATACTAGCACATTATGACATTGCCTTGAAGGGGATTTTTTTTTTTTTTTTTAACCACCCGTAGTTTAAGTTCTATTCTGGACCCTGATATATGGAAGTTTTGTAGAGCTTTGGGTGGGATAAAGCTTCCATTCTCAGGTCCACATCTTAGATGATAGTAAGATTACATTTTTGTGTCAGTTGTTCGCAGGCCTTTTTATAAATGCAAGCTATCTCATAACTCTTTTGCTCTCTCTCTGCTGAGGGAGCTTGCTGCTGTATGAAAGGAATGAGTGCTGATAGAACGTGAAAACAATACTAGTGATGTTTGTTTGTGTGATGTCAGGAACCAACTTGAGTTTAGTTAATGGCTTAGAGGAACAGATGTTTGGTTTGTTTTAAGTTTTGGACTTGCTGTACAAAACAGAAATAGTGTCTGTTTGCTGCCTAGCTGAATAAAAATGCAAGGTATAGTAATTCCAAAGAATTTACAAGTACACAGTACATGCGACACTCCTAGGAGAAGTGCATAGTCCCTTTGTCCGTTGGAACTTTCATCTATATCTGTAGACCATCAACAGTGTAGAGGTATTGATGAAGCAACTGGATGGATGGATGAACAGGAGAAGAGACTGAGACTGGAACCTCTTCAGCTTCCACAGAAGATCTGGATAGGATCACCTCAACGTGGAAGAAAACAAATAGCGGGATCGGAGGTCAGTATCAAATTAAAAACACTTTATTGAAATAAGCAACACACTTACATAGAAGTTAGCATGAAAGAGCATAGATAGGGAACACCTGGGACCAAGCAGCTGTAATCCGTGGGAGGCTATAGACATCACTGAGCAAAACAGAGACTGAGGATGGCAGGGAGTCAGCCAGCTCCAAGTATAAGTGTTGGTAGTGGCATTCTAGGCTGCACACAAAGATGACAGGTAATAAAATGCCTGGTGGATGTCGGGAGAGGGGGTGTGCATGACACATTTCCAGGGACTTTGCCCTCTTTTTCAAATGCATATTCGTTTTCTTCCAAATGCTTAAGTGCGGCCTTCCTTTTTATGGGTATTAAGCCATCTTTAGAGTTATTTTACCCTTTGTATGTTCTATTGTATGCTGCAATATTTTTATTGTTCAATCCACTACCTCTGGTATTGTACTGTCCTGGAGACTATTTTGTTTTGTCGTTTACTCTGTTTTCCTTGTTAATTTTGTACATTGAAACTTTTTGGTAAATAAAGGAATTACAAAAAAAGTAAGCAATGCACGAGGCCTTAAAGCTTCAGTAATATAAATTACTAGTCCAAATGTAAGGAGTCTAAAGATCTATTCAGTTTACTAGTGTATTTGCAAACCATAGTTAAGATTTGATGGCCCCTTAGTCTGATCTAAGTTTAATCACAGATTGGACAAACTGTACTAATCATAAGCAGAAGCTATCTAAGAACATTCTTTGCCTTCATGCCACATGAGGCAGAGTCTTTAAAATGTGTCCCTATTTTCTTTCTTTTTATAATTTACCTAAAGTAATAATTTTGTTTATTTTAGTATACTATGATATATTCTAATTCAATTATATTCCATTCGAAATTCTGTGATATTGTGGGAAAGTGCATGAGGCTAAAAAAAAATAAAAAAAGTCTAAATGCAGCTCAGACTGCTCTACTTCCATGCTTGTGAATGTTCCTTACTAAATGAGCAACATGAGTCCTAATTATAATTTCCTGTGCTTTCAATGAGCCTGTTTGGATGAGTCAGACTTTCTCTGAGCTGTCTGACTAAACTATCACAGTGGTGGCAGGATTTATATAGTTAGAAAGACAAGGCTTGGCCATGCAGCAATGATTGTAAATATGTGTTAAATAGAGAAGTCTAAAATGTTAACAATTGTATATAAGAAATACTGTGATAACTGTATAATAGGAATAAACAACAAAAATTATACAATAAAAGGAGGTTCATATGAAATATACATATGTATAGCTTTCGATTACTTTGCTCTTTCCTTTTGGCTGTTTGTCTTTGTCTTGCAATAAATTCAAGAAAACCAACCAAGTATTATATTAATGGTGTTTTACTAAACAAGAATGATGTGTCTGATAACTACTTAGGCTTCCAACACACTAGACCTTATCAAAACACCAGTAGAAAGCTGTAGTTGTAGATGGAGTTTTTCAGCTTTTCTTTTCGTACATCACGGGACACAGAGCCAATAATCATAATATATGGGTTATATAGCCAGCTACAGGTGAAGGACACTGACAATCAATCAGAAAGGGTGTCCCCCTATATACATAGTTACATAGTTTGTGAGGTTGAAAAAAGACATCTGTTCATCCAGTTCAACCTATGTTGTGTATTTTTGCTGTTAACCGTACATTGAATACCCCTGTATGTTGTGGTCTTTAAGGTGCCCATCTAATAGTTTTTTGAAACTATCGATGCTCCCTGCTGATACGACTGCTTGTGGAAGAGAATTCCACATCCTTACTGCTCTGACAGTGACGAACCCCTTACGTGTTTTGAGGTTAAACCATTTTTCCTCTAGTTTTAGTGAGTGGTCACGTCTCTTATTGTATTTCCTTTCTCTAAAAAGTTTGTTCCTTATGCTAGGGTCGCCAGTACAGTATTTGTACATTGATATCATATCCCCCCTCAATCGTCTCTTCTCCAGAGAGAATACGTTCAGTGCTTGTAGTCTTCCTCATTGCCGATGCCTTCCATTCCCTTAATTATTTTTGTTGCCCTTCTCTGGACTCTCCATTTCCAACACATCCTTCCTGAGGGCGGTGCCCAGAACTGGACAGCATACTCCAGATGTGGCCAGACCAGAGTCTTGTAGAGTGGAAGAATAATCTCTTTATTTCTGGAGTGAATCCCCTTTTTTATACACGCCAGTATTCTGTTGGCTTTGCTTGCAGCGGCTTGGCATTGCATGCCACTGCAAAGCCTGTTGTCCACCAGTACCCCCAGGTCCTTTTCCATCCTATACTCACCCAGAGCCCCCCCCCCCCAGTGAGTAGCTTGCTTTTGTGTTTCTGATACCCAAGTTCATTACTTTACATTTTTCAACATTAAACCTCAGCTGCCATGTAGTTGCCCCCCCCATTATTTTGTTCAGGTCCGCTTGTAAGGTTTCCACACCCTGCATAGAAGGGTTAGTTTGGTATCATCCACAAATACTGAGATTGTACTAGATATCCCCTCCTCTAGATCATTTATGAATAAAGTAAACAGGATTGGTCCCAGGACAGAACCTTGGGGGACCTCTCTTTCCACACCCGCCCAATCCGAGTACTCCCCATTTATCACCACTCTCTGGACTCTCCCCTGCAGCCAGTTCTCTATCCAGATACTCACCCTATAGTCCATACCTACATTCCTTAGTTTGTACAGTAAGCGTTTGTGGGGAACGGTGTCAAAGGCCTTTGCAAAGTCCAGATACACCACATCAACAGGCTTACCTTTATCTAGGTGGCAGCTCACTTCATCGTAGAAGGTTAATAGATTGGTTTGGCAAGAATGATTTTTCATGAATCCATGCTGATTACTACTAATAATACCGTTTTCATTACTAAAGTCTTGTATGTGGTCCCTTAACATCCCCTCCAAAATCTTGCAGACTACTGATGTTAGGCTGACCGGCCTATAGTTACCCAGGATATATCTCGGCCCTTTTTTAAATATTGGTACCACGTTGGCTTTTTTCCAATCAGCTGGCACCATACCCGTCTGTAGACTATCCTTAAAGATCAAGAATAATGGTCTGGCAATCACCTGGCTGAGCTCTTTAAGAACCCTCGGGTGCAAGCCATCCGGTCCCGGTGATTTATATATGTTAAGTTTCTCTAGTTTAGTTCTAAGTCTATCTTCTGTTAGCCATGGCGGTACTTCCTGAGGTGTATTATTTAGTTTAGCATTACAAGCTGGGTTAGTGTAGCCCCCCGATTCTTTTGTGAAGACTGAAGAGAAGAAATTATTTAACACTTTCGCCTTTTCTCTGTCCTCTGTGGCCAAATTTCCTTTGCCTTCTTTTATGGGGCCAATGTGTTCTGGCCTCGCTTTCTTACTGTTTATATACTTAAAGAATTTCTTGGGGTTCTTTTTACTCTCTTCTGCTATATGTCTCTTGTGTTCTATTTTAGCCGCCTTGATTTCGTCTTTACATTTCTTATTACACTCTTTGTAATGCTTGAATGCTGCCAATGACCCCTCAGCCTTGTATTTTTTGAAAAAAACAGACAAGAAATGGAACAAGTGGCGCAAGCTATTAGCACTACATAAAACAGTAGTCCATATAATAGCACATGAAGGCTATGATAAAGTCTTAGTGTGAGATGAGGAAACAGTCTGAATGCTCAGGGCCAGCCTGTTAGGGAGCGGAAGCGATCTCCAAACATGCAACAAACAAAAGAGAAAACAGGCGCCTCTGAGTTAAGACTGCAATTTAATATGGCAAACAAATAGTAAAAACTTACATCAAGGTACTGTAAGTATAGGCAGATGAGATGGGTCCTTCCGGTGTCCGTGTGGAGGCTGGGGACTTAGATTCACCATTGTAGGTCTGTGTTCATCTCCTCTCTTCCTCTTCCTGTCTGGCAGGAAGTGGGGGGTGTCACGGCAGTGCTCTTGAAGCACTCCCATTTTTCCTCCGTGTTCTTTGTTCCCAGGGTTCTATCCCATTTGATATTTTCTAGCAGAGAGCGCAGTTTAGGGAAATTGGCTCTTTATATAACCCCTCCCACACAGGAAGTACCTCAATTTTTTCGTCAGTGTCTAAAGGTGATGGTCACTGTGGAAAGTTTCTCCACATATTTTTCATGTTCAAAGAAAAAGAAAGAAGATTATGCTACATACCCTGATCAAAGATCACTGAATCTAAGGGGTTAGCTATCAGATCCATCTAAAAAAGTCAGAAGACTAAAAAAGATGGTACCTGAGCCTCAGGAAGCAGTTACGAGGTTTTGCCTGTGATGTTGTCCTTTATAGGCACTGGACCCTGGGATCTAGACGCTTGATAATACCAAACCACAAAGGCACTCCTTGCAGGGGCCTCTACAGGTCCAAGGCTGTGGCCCCTCTAAAATAAGGGGACCCCGTCCGTGAACGTCTGCAAGACAAAGCTTACTGTGATGGGTGAAGATTGGATTCCTGTTTCAAAATTATGCACTCTTAGCCCTCAAGGTATGAATATAGATATGGACATTAACTTTCATATCTAATGATTGACATTAGCGTTACACTATCCCAAATATAGGGCAGGGTTAGAATGATACACAGGGCCATATGATGTATACTTTACAGAATTAATTTTAGCAACCATTGATACCTATGTTTATATATTCTATGTTTATATATGTAACTGATTAGGGAGAATTATTTTTGATAATATAAAGGAGAAGAACCAATGCGCTACCTAAGGTAAGTGATGGCTTTTTAAATATGGAACGCTTCACGAATTTGCGTGTCAACCTTGCGCAGGGGCATGCTAATCTTCTCTGTATCATTCCAATTTTAGTATATGTGCTGCCGACTGAGCAATAGCACAATGATTAGGGAGTCTGCCTTACTGCCCTAAGTTTGTGGGTTCGAAACCTAGAAAGAGCTCTCTCTATGAGCAACAATTGGAGGTCTCAAACCCTCAAAATGTTACCATCAATACTTTAAAATTCACTTTTGCAAGTCACCATATATTTTGGAGTCATCACCGTTTACATCATTCACTTTATGGACTTTTTTTTGCTCTACGAGTTTCATTTATGATTCACCTTTTGTGATTTATTGCACTTTAAAGATTTTTTGTGCATTTATCCATCTGTACCGCCTTTCTTGATATTTGGGTATACTTATTCATCTTGACATCTGTACTATCCCTCTACTGATTGCATTTGAGTACAATAGGATCTGGATCCACTTTCCTACATCTATCCACCTGTACTAAATTTTTGCACATTTTTGTACATCACACCTTTAGTATTTTAGAAACTTAATGAGGATATTGTTACACACTATCTTCTTTATCAGATTGAATATTTGATTTGTCACTTACTCATCCATTATTATCCATCTGTACCAGGAATTGGCGCCAATTTTCCTTTTTCGTTTATTTTTGATAATAACCTATTATGATTTATGTATATATATATATAAAAAAAAATAGTAATTATTCGCATTGGGTTAAATATATGTTCATCCTATTGGGAATTAGGTCCAATATCAAAGTATATACTTATGTTTGTTTTTTAATTTTTTAGACATTTTATAGGTTCATCTAATTTTTATAATAATTACAGAGACTATGGCTTAAATATATGAGCATAGCCTATATCTATATAAAATGTAAATGTTTTTTATTTTTATAGGTACATTTAACCACTTTACCATCAGAGGATTTTCCTGCTTTACGTCCAGACCACTTTTTGCAACTTGGCACTGTGCAAATTTAACTGACAATTGCGCAGTCATGCAACGCCGTACTCAAACAAAATTTACGTCCTTTTTTTCCACAAACAGAGCTTTCTTTTGGTGGTATTTGATCACCTCTGGCCTTTTCATTTTTTGCGATATTAATAAAAAAAAAAGCGACAATTTTGAAAAAATAATAATATTTTTCTACTTTGACAGTTAAAAAATATCCAATATATTAAATTTTAGTCATATATTTAGGTCAAAATGTATTTAGCTACATGTCTTTGACAAAAAAATTCTCAATGAGCGTATTTTTAACCGCTTTAAGACTGGAAGATTTTACCCCATTCCTGACCAGGCCATATTTTGCGATTAAGCACTGCGTTATTTTAACGGACAATTGCGCGGTTTTGCGATGCTATACCCAAATTAAATTTATGGCTTTTTTCCCCACAAATAGAGATTTCTTTTGGTGGTATTTGATCGCCTGTGCGATTTATACTTTTTGTGCTATAAACAAAAAAAGAGCGACAATTTTTAAAAAGTAACAATATTTTTCACATTTTAGGCCAATTTGTTTTCTGCTACATATGTTTGGTAAAAAAAAATTGCAATAAGCATATTTTTATTGGTTTGCCCAAAAGTTATCGCAGCTACTAACTACGGGAAAGATTTATGTCATTTATGTCATTTTTATTTTTTTTTTTTAACAAGTTTTTTTTTTTAACGAGTAATGGCGGCGATCTACGATTTTTTTTGCGGGACTGCGACATTGCGGCGGACAGATCGGACCCTTGACTGACATTTTTGACACTTTTGGGGGGACCAGTGACATTACTACAGTAATCAGTGCTATAAATATGCACTGTTACTGTAATAATGACACTGGCAGGGAAGGGGTTAACTTTATTGGTGATCAAGGGGTTAAATGTATGCCTGATGCTTACTGACATGTGTGGGGGGAGGGGATTGTGTGACACAGACACAGATCGCAGCTTCAGCTATGCTGAATCCTGTAATCTGTCCCTGCCTGTCACTTAGGAGATCCGCCCGCTTTGTTTACACAAGCGGGCGGATTTCCTCACTCGATCCCCGACGATTGGGGAAGTGCGCCACCGCTCCTCCCCTGGCTCGACTCTCGCTGTGTCTGAATACAGCGGGAGCGAGCCTCTGGCGGCGCGCGTGCGCCACCCACAAGGGGAGGAGTCCAGCGACGTAGGTCTACGTCGCTGGACGGAATCGAGCCACTTTGCTGCCGTACGCTCAATGTGAGCGGTCGGCAAGTGGTTAATATATCAACCTTATTACAATTTGTTTTTTGTTGATTTTATTAGTGACCACTAGATGTCCCTCCACTAGTTGGTATTTCGTTAGGAAAGCACTAATTAAATTTTGAGTTGAGATATCAAATCATTTTTTAATTTTTATTTATAATAAAGATTAACAGATTTTAACATATGTTCCAATTAAGTTTAATGGCTTAACCAGGGGTCTTCAAACTATGGCCCTCCAGTTGTTCAGGAACTACAATTCCCATCATGCCTAGTCATGTCTGTGAATGTCAGAGCTTTACAATGCCTCATGGGATGTGCAGTTCTGCAACCGCTGGAGGGCCGTAGTTTGAGGATCCCTGGAACCAATACCCCTTTTTATGATATTTGTCCCAGAAGTCATCGTAAATACAAAGGGTAAAATGGGTAGGCGGGGTTAATGGATATAAAAACGATGACACACTGCAGGAATTGCAATCTCTCTAAGATGTTATTCTTACGATAAAATGCGTTAGATTGGAATGCACGCGGTGACGTTATTGCCCATAAGTTGGAACGCAAGCCGGAAGTGGCTGGGTGCTATGTTTGGACCAGCTTCGGACATTATAGCGGGAATACAAAAATACTTTTCATAGGTTTGCGAGACTTTAAATGAGGCAAATTGATCCTTGATTATATGAAATAAACATTTTAATATTTTAATAAAAATAGACCATTATTGGCCAACCATTGTAACAACAATAGATTATAAACCAGTAGGAAAGGTCTACTTCAATTCATAATAAATAAATATAAAAATAAAAATAGAAAATAAGAATGATTATACATTACAAGGAATACAACATAATTTAACCACTTGCCGACTGCCGCACGACTATTTATGTCGGCAGTCAACCCCTCACAGGCAGAGTGACGTAGTACTACGTCGCTAGCCTGTGAGGGTCTAGGGAGCGAGCGCGAGCCCCCGGAGGTGCGCTCCCAATCTCGCGCGGTCACGGACCCCCCCGCGCGTGTTACCGGCAGACCCGATGTCCGCCGGTCACTCGGCGAGCGCTGGTGCAGAGGGAGAAAGGCAGGCGGCTGATGTAAACAAGCCGCCTGTCATTCTCCCCTGTGTAGAAACTGTGATCATACAGTTCTACTATGTTGGACCGTTGATCACTGTTCCTACACCTCAAGCCACAGCCAATCACAGTTAGAATCACGCCCCTAGGGACACACACCACCCCTCCCTCTCAAAAAAGTTAACCCCTTCACTGCCAGTGTAATTTTACAGTAACAGTGCATATGTATAGCACTGATTACTGTAGAAATGTCACTGGTAACCCCAAATATGTCAAAAATGTCAGTCAAGGGTCCGATCTGTCCGGCGCAATGTCGCAGTACCGCAAAAAAATCGCAGATCGCCGCCATTACGCGTTAAAAAAAAACAAAAATGACAAAAATCTTTTCCTTTGTTAGTAAACGTGATAACTTTTGTGCAAACCAATCAAAATACGCTTTTTGCGATTTTTTTTTACCAAACATATGTAGCATAAAACAAATTGGCCGAAAATGTTAAAAAATTTTGATTTTTACATTTTCTTTTTGGGGAATTTCATATAAAAATGTGAAAAATATTATTATTTTTGCAAAATTGACGCTCTTTTTTTGTTTATAGCGCATGATCAAAAAATCGCACAGGTGATTAAATATCACCAAAAGAAAGCTCTATTTGTGGGAAAAATAGGACGTCAATTTCGTTTGGGTACAGCGTCGCACGACCGCGCAATTGTCCGTTAAAGTCATGCAGTGCCGAATCACAAAATAGGCCCTGGTCAGGAAGGGGGTAAAATCTTCCGGGGCTTAAGTGGTTAAGTAGGACAAATTACATTTAAAACAGGTAGGTATGTCGAGAAGAGTTGACATGTGAGGGAATTCATTCTTGCATCACACAAAATATATATTTTTGATGGTACATAGTATTGTTGGCATCTGATATGGCATTAAAAACATGATATCTTGGCATCCATATAACTCAATGCATTTTGTGGTTCTGTGCCCACTTTGTCAGGAATAGGATGCAATAGAGATAATACCACCAAAAGAAAGCTCTGCTTGTGGGAAAAAAAGGAAGTCAAATTTGTTTAGGTACAGTGTCGCACGACCGCGCAATTGTCCGTTAAAGTCACGCAGTGCGAATCGCAAAATAGGCCCTGGTCAGGAAGGGGGTAAAATCTTCCGGGCTTAAGTGGTTAAAAGAGCAGTGCGTGACAGACAGCCCAGAAATCTCAAAGAACTGGAAGACTTTTGTAAGGAAGAATGGGCAAAGATACCTGAAACAAGAATTGAAAGACTCTTGGCTGGCTACAAAAAGCGTTTACAATCTGTGATACTTGCCAAAGGGGGCAGTACAAGATATTAACTCTGCAGGGTGCCCAAACTTTTTCAGACGCCATTTCTTTGTTTTCTGTTATTTTGAAAGTGTAAATGGTGGAAATAAAATCGAACTTTTGTTGACATATAAGAATGTCTAATCTGTAATTTGATGCCTTTTGGAGACTTTCCCATCTTTCCTTGGCTTCTTTATGCACATTAATACAAATTTTTACCTGGGGTGCCCAAACTTTCGATCCCCACTGTATGTATATATATATATATATATATATATATATATATATACAGTGCCTTGCAAAAGTATTCGGCCCCCTTGAACTTTTCGACCTTTTGCCACATTTCAGGCTTCAAACATAAAGATATAAAACTGTAATTTTTTGTGAAGAATCAACAACAAGTGGGACACAATCATGAAGTGAAACAAAATGTATTGGATATTTCAAACTTTTTTAACAAATAAAAAACTGAAAAATTGGGTGTGCAAAATTATTCAGCCCCCTTAAGTTAATACTTTGTAGCTCCCCCTTTTTCTGCGATTACAGCTGTAAGTCGCTTGGGGTATGTCTCTATCAGTTTTGCACATCGAGAGACTGAAATTTTTGTCCATTCCTCCTTGCAAAACAGCTCGAGCTCAATGAGGTTGGATGGAGAGCGTTTGTGAACAGCAGTTTTTAGTTCTTTCCACAGATTCTCGATTGGATTCAGGTCTGGACTTTGACTTGGACATTCTAATACCTGGATATGTTTATTTGTGAGCCATTCCATTGTAGATTTTGCTTTATGTTTTGGATCATTGTCTTGTTGGAAGACAAATCTCCGTTCCAGTCTCAGGTCTTTTGCAGACTCCATCAGGTTTTCTTCCAGAATGGTCCTGTATTTGGCTCCATCCATCTTCTCATCAATTTTAACCATCTACCCTGTCCCTGCTGAAGAAAAGCAGGCCCAAACCATGATGCTGCCACCACCATGTTTGATAGTGGGGATGGTGTGTTCAGGGTAATGAGCTGTGTTGCTTTTATGCCAAACATAACGTTTTGCATTGTTGCCAAAAAGTTCGATTTTGGTTTCATCAGACCAGAGCACCTTATTCCACATGTCTGGTGTGTCTCCAAGGTGGCTTGTGGCAAACTTTAAACGACACTTTTTATGGATATCTTTAAGAAATGGCTTTCTTCTTGCCACTCTTCCATAAAGGCCAGATTTGTGCAGTATAAGACTGATTGTTGTCCTATGGACAGAGTCTCCCACCTCAGCTGTAGATCTCTGCAGTTCATCCAGAGTGATCATGGGCCTCTTGGCTGCATCTCTGATCAGTCTTCTCCTTGTATGAGCTGAAAATTTAGAGGGACGGCCAGGTCTTCGTAGATTTGCAGTGGTCTGATACTCCTTCCATTTCAATATTATCGCTTGCACAGTGCTCCTTGGGATGTTTAAAGCTTGGGAAATCTTTTTGTATCCAAATCCGGCTTTAAACTTCTCCACAACAGTATCTCGGACCTTACTGGTGTGTTCCTTGTTCTTCATGATGCTCTCTGGGCTTTAAGCGGACCTCTGAGACTATCACAGTGCAGTTGCATGTATACGGAGACTTGATTACACACAGGTGGATTCTATTTATCATCATTAGTCATTTAGGTCAACATTGGATCATTCAGAGATCCTCACTGAACTTCTGGAGAGAGTTTGCTGCACTGAAAGTAAAGGGGCTGAATAATTTTGCACGCCCAATTTTTCAGTTTTTTATTTGTTAACCAAGTTTGAAACATCCAATAAATTTCCTTCCACTTCACGATTGTGTCCCACTTGTTGTTGATTCTTCACAAAAAATTACAGTTTTATATCTTTATGTTTGAAGCCTGAAATGTGGCAAAAGGTCGCAAAGTTCAAGGGGGCTGAATACTTTCTCAAGGCACTGTATATATATATATATTCACATACATGTAGGAGATGACACTATTTTTTTCCATACGGGCTCTTTGTGTACAGCAATTTCTTTATATGTTTAATGATTTTTTTAACATCTGCACCATGGCAGTTCTGTAAAGAAACCTGCATGATGACACTTGTATGAACCCAGTAACAATAGAGCACAGCTCACATGATTAAAGCAGAAAGTCTTAAGACAGATGTGACAGGACAACAGCACAAAGATGCACACAGGCCTGTTCCCTACAGCTGAATTGATCATTCTGAAACACAGACCATTATAAGAAGTGGCATTTAAAAATACCCAACATGAAGCCAATGCTTTGTCAAAACAATATATTTTAAGGAAGCTGAACTGAATAGAATCATGGTTTCTCAGGCTAATGATACAAGGTTGCAGCTGGGATCTAGTCATATCATTTAAATTGCTGTATAGATCTGGGGTCTTGTAAATAAAGCTTTCACATTTGTATCAGGTAGAATGGATAAGTAGGATTAGAGGCCTCATCGAAAGCACTTTGTGTCATTTGAGTGGCTACATTAAATGCAGAAATTGAGTTGAAGGCACGCTCCTATTTCTCTCACGCAGCTAGACGTTTGATCCTGACAACTTACTGTCAATGGTTTTCCTAGTGTTCATACTCATCATGAACAT
>NC_138768.1:656715881-656918381 GCF_965119305.1 Pelophylax lessonae
AGGATAGGCGATTCTGTGGAAGATGAGGGTGGTAACCCTCAATCGTGGGCATGAGCTCTACAGGTTTCTTGGTTTTCGATTGCATGATGTAGAGAACCCGATGAGGTGTATTGCAGTCATATACCCACCTTTCAATAAAATGTTCCCATTTATCTTGTTCCCTGGCCCTAAATTCCTCCATAAGCATATCATTTACTTCACTTACCCAAGACGCAAGAGATGGTGCTGACGGTTTTTTCCAGTATCTGGAGATCAACTGTCTAGCTGCTGACAGAAACAAATCTTAATAAAGTATATTTTTGGAATTCAAGAGTGCCTGGGAGAATGGAAAGTAGGGCTACCTGGGGGGAAGGGGTGAGGGATATACTATATACCTTGGTGTATGTTTTAATGATTTGAGACCAAAAAGGGCGGATGCACGGGCAGTCCCATCAGATGTGCGTATACGTTCCTCTCCCCAAATGACAGCACCAATACGTCTCTGAGGAGGCGGGGAAGATCCAGTGAATGGTGACAGGTACTTGGTACCATCTAGATAGTCATTTGAAATTTTTCTCTTGGGCGTAATCTGACGCAGAGGACTTATGAGTGAAGTGAAAAGCGACATTCCAATCTTCAGCGGAAACCTGTGACCCCAGCTCCTGCTACCATTTGTTCGTAAATTTAGGGAGTGTGTCATGAGTGTGGGACAGAATGGATCGATATATCTCTGATAGAGTGTGGCGGGGTGTCTCCCAAAGAAGGCACAAACGTTCAAAGTCCATTAAGGGTCTTTGTATTTGCCCTGAAGCCAGCTTACAGTAAGTTGATAATTGAAAATTGGTCAACCCGTTAATCGGATTTGAGGTCCATATTGGTGAGGTCACAAAGGACCGTGTGTAGGGTCTACAAAGGAACTGGTGGTGAGCCAGGATTGTCCATCTTAAGTGCCAAAGTAGGGTGCTCCATTACCTCCAGGAAGTTTCGGATTGTCAAAGAGCGGGGTTAATGGACCTGGATCAGAGGTGAGTGAGTAAGTCTCCCTCCGATGGTACCACACTTGAAGAGCAGCTCTGGTCAGTGGGGAAAGATTGGTGATCATAGCCCCATAGTAAAGCACGGAGATCAAGAGGGGACATATCTTGTTCTAAAAGTGTAGTCGCTTTGGAGAGTGGTCTAGGAAACCAGTCTAGCAATCTGGATGTAATAGCAGAAGCGTAATAAATATCAAAGTCTGCAAGGCCCACTCCTCCTCGCAATTTAGGAGTGCAGAGTAGCTTGTGTTTCAGTCTAGGTCATCCTCCATACCAGACAAATCTGATCATAAGAGAATGAAGCGTGAGGAAGAAGGGAGAGGGTAGTGTGATTGGAACAGTTTGGAATAAATATAGTCATTTAGGGAGTATGTCCATTTTTATTGTATTGACCCGACCGAACCAGGAAGCACGAATGTCATGCCAAGATTCAACCAATCTTCTTATTTTAGTGAGGAGAGGGCTTTAATTTAAGTCTGCATAATGTGTCGGGATTGCTGTACCAAGATAGGTGAGGTAAGGGCCTTGGGTTGCCAGTGGAATGGAAAGTTCAATTTAATTACGGAGAGGGTGTTTTGAGGTAGAGAGATGTTCAAGGCTTCCGTCTTGGAAAGGTTCAATTTGAAATTACTGTGTATTCCACATTTTTGGATCTCAGTTAAAATAGAAGGGGTTCTAATGTGAGTTTGCGTGACATATAATAGAAGGTCATCTGCATAAAGGGACTCAAGGTGCAGAAGGAGTGTGTATACCTTGAATGGAGGGATTTAATCTTATGGCTTGTGCTAGGTGTTCTATCACAATGGCAAATAATAAAGGGGACAAAGGGTGACCCTGCCTGGTGCCGTTAGATATTGTAAAATGTCTGGAGTTGATGCCGTTAACTCGTACCGAGGCGGAGGGGGTAGAGTACAGTGCCATGATACGGGAAAGCATCTTAGGTCCCAATCCAATCTGGAGGAGTGCATGGCGAAGGAAAGACCAATTTACCCTATCAAAGGCTTTTTACGCATCACAGGAAATGAGGCAGGCTGGGATGTTATTGCGTTGGGCGAATGTCACCAGGTTAATCGTCTTAGTGGTGTTATCTTTAGCTTCTCTTCTGGGGACAAAGCCCACCTGAACTGAGTGTATAATTGTTGGGAGTATGGGAGACAAACGGGTTGCCAGTACTTTGGCATAAATCCTCAAATCTACACAGGAGATAATTGCTACAAAGTGCAGAGTCTTTTCCTGGCTTGGGGATCACAGCTATCTGGCTTTGTAAAAGAGGAGGGGGGGTATGGCATAGCCATCGATTGAGTTATATGCTTTAGATAGTATGGACGTCAGTAGGGGGGCAAAGGTCTTATAAAAGCATGGGGAGGATCCATCGGGGCCTGGGCTTTTCCCATTCTTGGGGAGGAGGGAGGGTCAGTAGGTGGAAAAAAGTTATAAAGGGAGGCATAATATTGTCTGAATTCTTCGGCGATTTCCATATTTGTGTGTTTTTTGGTGTTTGAGGGGGAGTGAATCAATGGAATTGTCTGTCTAGTTGTTTAGAGTGTAAAATAGAGGCAAGGTATTTACCACATTTGTTAGCCTGAGAATAATGGATATATCGTCCCTTGTCTCTAGCGACTAAAGAGTGAGCAGAGGACAGATGTAAAAGATTGCGTTGTGCTTTCCACCAATGTTGGTGCAGCTAAAGTGCGTTTATGTGTCAATTCAAGGTCAGAAATTTTATCTAAAAGACGAGTGATTTCGAACTGTCAGCCTTTTTTTACATTCAATCGTTTTTATTAAGGTTTTCAGAGGAAAATAATCAACAAGAATGTTAACAAATACAATGCAAAGGTATAGTCATGCATATAAGGAACAACAATCAACCCTAATACATGGGTTCACAAAGAGAACGTGGGGGGGTGAACTAGGCAATAGCCTATGCAAATACAGATAAAATCCAAACAGCGAGCGGGGGGGAAGGGGACAGCCATAGAACGGTATCCCGCTTCAACCCAATTAAAAATTCAAGAGGACCGGGGGGGAGGGTAACCGCCCAGACAGGACGACTCCCGGCCGGTCCCCTGAACCAGAGGTCGAGCCCCTAAAAGGTGGCGAAACATTCAACCCTAGTCCAGGAATCCAGCAAGAGAGCCCCACCGGAGACAAAAGCGGTAGCACAAAAACACTGAGGGGGGTAGTAGGAACAGTAGAAAAGGAGAAAGGAAGAGGTAAGAAAGGAGAGGACGGACAGCGGGAGAGGAGCGAGTTCTTAGGATTCAAGTGGTTAGGGATGCTTAGGGGGAGAGGGCGTCTTGCCGACAGAGGCGGAGGTGTGCCTTTGAGTGGAAACGTTTAGATAGTGATATGAACATATTTAGCCCAGGGCTCCCAGGTGGATTCAAACTGCGTTACTCTATCGGCAAGGATGCTGGATAATTTCTCCTGGGCCATTATCCAGGAAATTTTCAATTTAGCCTCCCTAACAGAAATACTAGGTCTTTTCCAGGCCTTGGCAATGGTCAGTTTTGCACCCAATAAAATAAAATGAAGGAGTTTCTGCAAGAGTTTAGAGATACCAGGGACCTTACCGTTGAGCAGCGCAATTTGAGGAGATTGGTCTATAGGATGATCCAGAACCTTCCGGGCAATACGGAATATGGCTGACCAGAAGGATCGGATCCTCGGGCACGACCACCAGATATGGAGAGTATCCCCTGTCATCTCACATCCCCAAAAGCATAAAGGGGAGGCGTTCGGAAACATAAAGGCTATACGTGAAGGAACCAAATACCATCGGGTGAACAGCTTAACATTGGCTTCAATCAGGGAAACATTAATAATACCTTTAACGGAACGGTGAAAGCGGTTGCTCCAATCGTCCAGGTCCAGCTCCATCCCCAGGTCCCTCTCCCAGTCCAGCATGTACTTAGGTTTATCACTGGTGTCCGAGAGGGCGCTGTAAATCAACGAGATACCCCCTTTGGGGTCTCCAGCCTCCGAGCACCATCGTTCATAGGGGGTGACCCGGGGAGGGTCAGGTTTAGTGTGCCAGATGGAGTGAAGATAATGGGAGATTTGTGAGTGACGAAATCTCTCAGTCAAGGGCATTTTGAGGCAGCACAATGCCCTTGACACAGTGTGGAAAAGACAAAGGGCCCATAGAATTGAAGAAGTGTCCTATGCGGAACAGACCCTTGTTAAGCCACCAGCCAAAGGCTCTAATGTTCTGTCCAGGGGGGAACTCCGGGTTATGAAAAAGATGCGTAAGTGGTTTCATGGCTGATATAAGGTTGGTATTCTTAGAGAGGGAGTCATGAAGGAGAAATGAGTGTGACAGTGTAGGTGAAAGAATCGGGGGTCTTCATTTAGGGGGGCACCATGCCAGGTAATCCAACATGTGGTTTGGAGTAGCCTGCCTTTCTATGTGGACCCAGTCAGGTTTGGCACTTTGTCTGTAGATGGCGGAAAACTGAGCTAGTTGGGCTGCTTGGTAGTACCAGCGGAGATTAGGGAGAGCTAGCCCTCTGTTTTTCCGGGGACAGTAGAGAATGGATTTGGCAAATCTGTGACCCTTAGAGCCCCAAATGAATTTGGTGATGGCCGTCTGGAGATTGGCCAGGTGTGCGGTTTTGACAGGAATCGGGAGTGACCGGAACAAATATAAAATTCGGGGAAGCAGTGTAATTTTTATGGTGTGAATTCTACCCAACCAAGACAGCGAGTGAATGGACCAATTAGTGAGATCAGCTTTAAGTTTCCTAAAGAGAGTGGGGTAATTTGCGGAGTAAAGGGAAGCAATAGAGGGCGTTAAATTTGTGCCTATGTACGGGATAGATTCAGCGTTCCAAGTAAATGGGAAATCAGCTTGCACAGTGGCAAGTTGGGATTGATCTAGGGAGACATTCATCGCCCAGGATTTTGACAGGTTGACCCGTAGACCCGAGGCTTTGCTGAAAATTTCAAGTTGTCACAGTATATTCGGTATGGAGACCACAGGATTGGTAACAAAGAGCAGAAGGTCGTCCGCAAATAAAGCGCATTTGTGTTCCTTGTCCCCACAGCGGACCCCGGTGATATCCGGGTTGTGTCTAAGGGCTATCGCTAGAGATTCGATCGCTATCGCGAATAACAATGGCAAAAGAGAACACCCTTGACGAGTGCCTCTAGCTATGGGGAAGGGTTCGGAGTAGCAGCCATGTAGACACACCCGGGCTGAGGTGGACGAATACAGGGACCGAAGAGTGTTCATGAAGCAGGGTCCAAAACTCCACCTCTCAAGCATCCCAAAAATATAAGGCCACAATACCGTGTCAAAGGCTTTTTGAAAGTCGAGAGAGAGGAGAAGCCCTTTCTGAGGTGGACCCCCATCCCAAGCTGAACCCAGGACCGAGATTAGATTGATTGCTCTACGGATTTGATCCGTCCCTTGTCTGCCAGGGATGAACCCAGCTTGGTCCTTGTGGACATATTGCGAAATAAAGGTGTTCATTCTATTAGTAAGGAGTTTAGTAAGTATTTTGACATCATTGTTAATAAGGGAAATGGCTCTATAATTGGAGACATTGCAAGGGTCTTTAGAAGGCTTAGGGATCACGGATAAGATCCTTATGCAGGGGTGTGCCGGACGTAAGGGAATTAAAGAATTTTGTTAAGTGCGGGACTAAAGAGTCGGAGAATGTTTTATAATACAACGGCGAGAAACCGTCAGGGCCCGGGGCCGAGGAATTTTTTAATTTTTTTTTTTTTTCAAAAATAATTTTTTATTTTAGAACACAAAAAGAAACAGCAAATAAGTACATGTCAATCAAGTTGTCATGAAACATTCAAGCGATTATAAAAAAGTAACTCAAGTCATCACTACCCCCTCCGTGTACCCCTGCAAGAGGGTCTCCTTAACTTTATATACCTTCCCATAACATATAATCACGGCTGGCAGTAGGATAAACCCTCAGATTGCCCGTCCATTCCGTATTTGCCCCACTTTATTAAACAAGACAAACTAACAAACAAACCAACAAACACCAAAAAAAAAAGAGGAAAAAAGAATGGGGGGGGGGGGAAGCCAAAGAATCATCCCTGACTGAGAAGACCACCTCACCATCTCCATTCATGAATGCAACAAGGTAATACCGTCGTCAGACAAGACAAAAATGTTCCAGAGCTCCCAGGTCTCACAATATAGTTCTCGCTTATACTGTGATGTCAGCACCAAGTCCTCCATCTTGTTGATAGCTTCTACCCTCCGTAACCAATCCTTTACCGTGGGGGAACAGGAACTTTTCCACAACGCAGGAATACAAGCCTTCGCTGCATTAACTAGATGTCGCACC
Source organism: Pelophylax lessonae (assembly GCF_965119305.1). NCBI lineage: Eukaryota > Metazoa > Chordata > Amphibia > Anura > Ranidae > Pelophylax > Pelophylax lessonae. The sequence continues at coordinate 656,722,210 of NC_138768.1, forward strand.
ACCGATTTCTCGTATCGCTGCATGGGAATATCTGATAAGTGAAGCAAAAAGAAAGGCGGGTCCTCCTGAATATAATATTCCGTAAATTTTTGAATGATAGATCTAACCTCAGACCAATATATTAAAAGTTTCGGGCAAGACCAGAAAATATGAAGTAACGTTGCATCCTCCCCCCCACAGCGCCAACAATTCGCCGGTACATTTGGAAAGATCTTACTAAGTTTATGAGGTGTATAGTACCACCTGGTCAACACCTTAAAGTTAGTCTCTTGGATTTTGGTGCAGACAGACGATTTAAAGGAGAGCGAGACAATATTCTGTAAATGCGATGATGTGAAGGTACGATGTAGGTCAGCTGCCCATTTAGTCAAACACGGCAAAGGAGGATAATAATAATAATAAGTCGTTAGTAAACTGTATAGTAAAGAGAGCGTATGTGACAGAGCCCCCTCTTTCAGGCAGTACTCTTCAAATTTGGTCAAGCTACGTGCAAAATCTACAGGATTCGGTAGGGTATGTAAAAAATGATGAAGTTGCAGGGCCGACCAAAAAGTAAGCCTGAAAGATCCGTCCGCGGTCGTCAAGGTCTCCAGTATCGGCCAGCTGTCCGATACCAGAAGCTGGGCGGCCCGAGTGTATCCGGATGCGCCCAACGCCACCAAATCTGGTGACGAGAGGCCCGGCGTAAACCGCGGGTTTCCGATTACGGGAAATAATGGAGAACAAGAAGGGGAGAGAGAGTACCGCGTGATAACCTGATAACATGTTCGCAGCGTTGTACCCAAAAGGGGGTGAAGACGCAAGTGCGATGGTAGGTCTGGGTAGCACCAAAGTGCTCCCCTCAGAGGTATATTCGTCTGTGCTTGTTCTATACTGATCCACAGTTTAGATGCCTGGTGTCGGCACCAATCAACCACTCTGCTCAGATGAGCTGCCTGGAAGTACTTCTGTATATCCGGAAGAGCTAAGCCACCAAATGCTTTTGGCCGGGTCAGATACGTTCGCGCTAGGCGAGGTCTTTTCTGTGCCCAAACAAATTTAGTGAAAAGGGAATGAATCAAATGAAAATACTTGGCGGGCAGCCGTATCGGGAGGGCCCTTATCAAATAAATATGTTTGGCAATATACTCATTTTATCAGGTTACACCTGACAAACTACGAGTGAAGACCCGTATGCCACTTGTCCAAGAGGGAGCGTGTCTTCCCAATCAAGGGAGGAAAGTTCAGCTCATAGACCCTAGATACACATGGTGGGATTAAAGTACCAAGATAGCGTAGAGCCCTATCGGCCCATCGGAAGCCAAAGCTCGTTTGTAGAGTACGCAGGAGAGGTGGACGTATCCCCACTCCCATCGCCTCTGATTTACTAAAATTAATTTTAAAGTTCGAAAGGGATCCGTACCTGGTCAGCTCCCATAGTAAATTTGGAAGGGAGAGGGTCGGGTTTGTCAATGAAAACATAAGATCATGAGCATAAGCGGATATCTTATATTGACTTCCACCAACCTTCAATCCCTGGACTAGCCAGCCAATCTCTTGTAGGGTTCTGAGAACTCCCTCAGTAAACTTGACAGGAATTCTTGTCTAGTGGAGGAGTGGATCGAGAACCCAACCAGCAGACACTAATGCTGCATGATGTCTTAATCCATGTAGAAATATAGGTATGTCAGGAAACAGCTCTGGAAATTGGGAATAGGCATCTCTCTGAGCTACAATAGTGCTCATCTTAAAATCACATCTGAAGGAATTGGAATTGTCATCCCTAGAGACAGTAAGAACCACATTGGCTAGCAGAACTTGCCTATTCTTGGTGGAGCAAAGATTCCTCCTGGCACAGTCAGAGGCTTGAAGGTGGCTGATTAACCAACATGACCTGAAGTGCTTGACCTGAAAGTCCAACTGTCCAAGACCAAAGCTGTATCTTCCTAACAGAAGAGGAACAACCAGGTACCCATAAGATACCTATGGGTGGCACAAATATGAAAAATGCCAGTAAGCAACCTCTCCTGCAGAAGTGGAGCTGCTTGCTGACTACTTGGTTGAGGACTTTTTCTCTCTTCAACTCTTTCTGGACTCCAGGCCGGAACTGTAGGAGCAAACCTTTTTGGAGTTAGACACTGACTGTTGAACTGCAATCCACTTTCATTCAGCAGACATGTACTCTGAGGGAAAGAGGCCAGACTAGACCCAGCTCTTAACTGTCAAATGAAGGTACCCCTTGAAGGGGACTGCTTAGACTCTCACAATGCAGACAAGATTGTCTCACTTGTAGAAATATTCCCAGCTATTTGCTATCAAATGAAGCTATCCCTTTAAGGGGATTGTTTAGACTCTCGCAATGCAGACAAGAATGTTCTACTTCTAGAATCATCTTTAGCTTTTTGCCATCAAGATAAAGCTAGCCCTTGAAGGGGGCAGAAAAAACGCTTGCAATGGAGACCAGATTGTCCAACTGGTCAGAACTATTATTTAGGATAGAATATTCTTCATCCCAACTTCCATTGCATTGGAAGAGAGGCAAGGGTTAGTGCAGGCTCCCAGGCTGCAACTGCAGACAGATATACCCCTTAGGGATAAGTCCAATACAAGGCTATCAACAGAAGACACTACATCCCCCAAGGACACACCCAATTATCCTGATTGAGTATACCTCTTAAAAACACAGCATCCTCCAATAACAACTCCATGTATACAGCTAAGTGGATGAAGGCCACATCAACCAAACAGGTGACGCATTATACTGGAAAACCTCTTCCCCCATAAGTGCCCTAATCTGACATCCTGCAGTGCAGGTAGAAGTGACCTGGCTGAAGTATGAACTTGAGCAACCCAGTACTGCAAGGTGCTGACCACTAAGACATTCTGCTGCTCTGTCCCTCTGTTCAATTTTCACCCCTCTTCAATAATGACCTTCCAGCTTAAATATCATTGGGAAATAGGCAATGCACTCCTTTGTAAATGCTAAATACTTGCATTGCAGGTACCTCTGCCATTTTAGGCATCCTAGCAGCCAACGACAGGAGGTACACAAAAACATGCTCAAAGATCTTTCTCAGCTGCGTATTCCTTTTAGAAATTGTTGGAAGAGGGTTAAATTGATCAATTGACTAGTTCTGCAAGGAAACGTTTGACATTGTCATTGAGTAGAGAATCTTTGCACATGGAGAGTTGTAACAGACTCCTTTAGAGTGTGTTGACTACCCGTGGCAACCTGATGGTCGCTGTCATCTTGCTCCCTGGATGCCTGAACAAGGCAGGAAATTCATACAAGGTTTTACCAGACAAGCCATGAGCAGCATATATGTTGATCTGGAGACGCTTAATAGCAAATGTCCATTAGTCAGCTTTTCATACACTAGCTTTAATAGACCCGCAGAATGGCTGACAATCCAGGAACAGTATCAGTAAAGAAGACACTGCCCCCCTTTTGCTATAACCTGCAAAGAGCAGACAAGGCATAGAGGTATAAGGCTGCAGAGGACTTGTTGCAGAAATAAACAAATCTCAGTAAGTTTAAGGGAGAACTCCACATTGTTAAGAAAATAAATATTATAACATTTACAATTTCTACTTGAGAAATGCAGTAATGTATCAAATAACCTTTCTAAAACAAACCGCAGCTGATGAAATTTCTTAAGCTGTTCAGATAGACAAAGTAACAGTTTTTTTGTTTGCTAGGTAAATCACTGGTAGGGGTTAATCACTGCTAAAGGAATACTACCACAGCAAACTTCTCTACAAACGTGATTTCATTAGACAGAGCCTTAAACACAGAAAGAAAATCTTGCTAAAAAAGGTATCTGTTCAGGACAGAAAGCAACTGCACCAAACTTTGATGAAAAATGTTACAATGCACATTAGAGCAGAGATTCCCAAACTATGTTCCTGCAGTTGTTCAAGAACTACAATTCCCATCATGCCTAATCATGTATGTGAATGTCAGAGTTTTACAATGCCTCATTGGATGTGTAGTTCTGCAACAGCGGCAGGGCCGTAGTTTGGGAATCCCTGCATTAGAAAATAGACATCTCCATAAGTTTTTATTTTGGTTATTATTAATTTTTTTATTTTCTAAAACATGGAGTTACTCCCTAGCAGCCCGAATGGCGCCTGGTCCCTTCTGCTGACCTCAAGCCAAACATACTCATGTATCCTGGACCTCGCCCACAGGGCAATCGATGCATCCGCAGGGTGACTCGGATCCCAGGAACAGCAGAGCACACCGTCATGCTGGGCATACTTTAGAGGTCATCCGCTTTTAGCAGGGCATCTTACCTAGCGCAACTGCTTGCTATTGGCAGAGCTGCTTCCATTATTAGAGGTGCCAATCTTCTGCGCATGTGTGCCATTCACCACCCTGCTGTTAGCCGGACATTTGGTGACTACTGGAGCCATCCTGGAACTTCTGAACACCACAGGACACTCCCAATATCCGCACGGCTGTTCTGCGTGAGACCCCAGTTGCCACATCTTCCAAAAGGTAGGAAACTTCATACAAAATGGTCCTTATAAGTGAGGAGGACAAAAAAGGAATGCGGCCTCTGGCTCAGCCTGAAAATTTATGGGAGTCGGGTCCTATGGGGTAAGAGCGAGGACCAGGCTACCCAAACATATGCTGCCATAAAAGTCTGTCAGGAAACAGTTTAAACGAAAAAAAAAAGCGCACTGACAATTTTATTCCCTAGGGTGTCTGCTAAAATATATATATATATATATATATATATATATATATATATATAATGTTTTGGGGGTTCTGGGTAATTTTCTAGCAAAAAAATGATGATTTTTACATGAAGGAGAGAAGTGTCAGAATTGACCTGGATAGCAAGTGGTTAATTTCCATAAATAAGTAATATACAAATAATTATTACATATTGTTTTTAAGGTAATTTACTATATTTAAAAAAAAACTGTACTGAAGCAGGTGCCTTAACGGACAAATAACTGAGGAAAAATAATAAATAGTTATGTTATAATGTATTATAAGAACAATGTAGCGCTAATCATCAGTAAAAAGTTCTCAGAAAGATTAAAAAGTCCATGTAAAGTACCAATATGATCAGATGAAAAATGTAGCGAATCCGTGATGCCACCACCAGACACCCAGTTCACACTGACCCTTACCACATAACGATGATCCCCATGACAGAGATCCCAAATGCCAAAAATAGACTCAGTAGGACTCTACTGAGTCTATGTTTATATGGAAACATCTATCAAGCACTTTATTGAATTTTAAACCACGGTTATATTTATATTTTGGTGATAAAACAGTGGGTCACATGAATAAAATTGCAGGCAGCCATCAATTAGACTTATACCTATGATGCAGAGGTACTGTACTTTAACACTGACTGAAATTCCAGATAGAAAGGATAACTTACCACAAATTTATGGTAGTGTTGAATTGTAGGTCTTGTTAATTTGCTTCACATTTTCACTGGCATGTTGTACACTTGCAGAGCACTTGAAACACACGTTCTAGTTGACACTTTTCCAATTTGTAGCAAATTTTTGTGGCAAGTCTCTAGCAAGCGCAAAGTTGCAGTGGTAAGTCTTCAGCAAGAGTTCTGCAAGTCACAGTGACCCCTGTGGTGGGATGACTATTGCACAACATAACTGAACCAGAGCTTGCAACAAACTTGCAGTATGTTTGCGAAGAAAGTTAATCTGGGGTGATGTAATGTGGACTTGCTGCAATTGTCCACCAAATTGTGAAGCCTGGAAAGTCTAGCAATGTCTTAGCAAGTAATTTTCAAACTTGCAGCACAATTGCTTGCTATCTGGGATGACATGGGGTGGACCTGGGAATATGAGATAGTGCCCAGAGAGGCTGGCCACAGTCAAATATATTGACAGGCTATCAATGACAAACCCTACCTCATATGTACAGTGGGTATGGAAAGTATTCAGACCCCCTTAAATTTGTCACTCTTTGTTATATTGCAGCCATTTGCTAAAATCATTTAAGTTCATTCTTCTTCCTCATGAATGTACACATAGCACCCCATATTGACAGAAAAACACAGAATTGTTGACATTGTTGCAGATTTATTAAAAAAGAAAAACTGAAATATCACATGGTCCTAAGTAATCAGACCCTTTGCTGTGACACTCATATATTTAACTCAGGTGCTTTCCATTTCTTCTGATCATCCTTGAGATGGTTCTACACCTTCATTTGAGTCAAGCTGTGTTTGATTATACTGATTGGACTTGATTAGGAAAGCCACACACCTGTCTATATAAGACCTTCCAGATCACAATGCATGTCAGAGCAAATGAGAATCATGAGGTCAAAGGAACTGCCTGAAGAGCTCAGAGACAGAATTGTGGCAAGACACAGATCTGGCCAAGGTTACAAAAAGATTTCTGCTGCACTTAAGGTTCCTAAGAGCACAGTGGCCTCCATAATCCTCAAATGGAAGACGTTTGGGACGACCAGAACCCTTCCTAGAGCTGGCCGTCCGGCCAAACTGAGCTATCGGGGGAGAAGAGCCTTCGTGAGAGAGGTAAAGAAGAACCCAAAGATCACTGTGGCTGAGCTCCAGAGATGCAGTCAGGAGATGGGAGAAAGTTGTAGAAAGTCAACCATCACTGCAACCCTCCACCAGTCGGGGCTTTATGGCAGAGTGGCCCGATGGAAGCCTCTCCTCAGTGTAAGACACATGAAAGCCCGCATGGAGTTTGCTAAAAAACACCTGAAGGACTCCAAGATGGTGAGAAATAAGATTCTCTGGTCTGATGAGACCAAAATAGAACTTTTTGGCCTTAATTCTAAGCGGTATGTGTGGAGAAAACCAGGCACTACTCATCACCTGTCCAATACAGTCCCAACAGTGAAGCATGGTGGTGGCAGCATCATGCTGTGGGGGTGTTTTTCAGCTGCAGGGACAGGACTACTGGTTGCAATCGAGGGAAAGATGAATGCGGCCAAGTACAGGGATATCCTGGACAAAAACCTTCTCCAGAGTGCTCTGGACCTCAGACTGGGCCGAAGGTTTACCTTCCAACAAGACAATGACCCTAAGCACACAGCTAAAATAACGAAGGAGTGGCTTCCCAACAACTCCGTGACTGTTCTTGAATGGCCCAGCCAGAGCCCTGACTTAAACCCAATTGAGAATCTCTGGAGAGACCTAAAAATGGCTGTCCACCAACGTTTACCATCCAACCTGACAGAACTGGAGAGGATCTGCAAGGAGGAATGGCAGAGGATCCCCAAATCCAGGTGTGAAAGACTTGTTGCATTTTTCCCAAAAACACTCCTGGCTGTATTAGATCAAAAGGGGGCTTCTACTAAATACTGAGCAAAGGGTCTGAATACTTAGGACCATGTGATATTTCAGTTTTTATTTTTTAATAAATCTGCAACAATGTCAACAATTCTGTGTTTTTCTGTCAGTATGGGGTGCTATGTGTACATTCATGAGGAAGAAGAATGAACTTAAATGATTTTAGCAAATGGCTGCAATATAACAAAGAGTGAAAAATTTAAGGGGGTCTGAATACTTTCCGTACCCACTGTATTTAGAAGTTTTTTCCTCACTTACTTGGAGGCTACCAAAGAATTCCCTGATGTACTGGGGAGCCAGTCTAAGCCTGCACAATCCCCTAAACTACATCTCACACTAGCCCTCTCCGCCATAGTGTGTGGAGAAAGAAATCAGTGTTAACATGTGGATTAGGACAAGAGGGGTAGGGCATAGGTTGAGTTTTGTAGGCCAAAAGGTAGGGCAGACAGTGCCGCTTGTGATTTCAATGCAGAAAGGGCAATTTTTTGTTAAGCCAGGCAGGAACTTAGTAGTACACTGGACTTGTGACAAATTAAAATGTCTTTTTCCATACTTGCAGTGTTTTTAAAGCAATGACACATGGGAAAATGTGCATGCATTGCAGAAATGTATTAAATACACTTTTTTATTTAGCCTGGCACACACTTTAACAAACCATCCAGGTTCTAATAAAAAGCTTGGCACAACATATTGCTGTATTTGTATCTACTGTGTAATCAGTGGACTAGATTTGGTCCATACAGTTAAATTACATTTCTTTATTTCTATTTAAATAAGAAAGACTAATAATAGAAAATTATAGACAGAATCTGTGGGATTATAACGATTTTTTAAATCTGTTTTTCAGACATTACTTAAAAAGATTGTCTTCTATCTCTCAAGAAACAGTTTTTTTTTCCCATTGTCACCTTCATGCTAAAGCCAATTTTACCCATTGTAGTTAAGATTGCCCCTTTCTCTTCAAGAGGCAGATGAATTGGTGTAGGCATGTTAAAAGGCCAGTCTCCATGAGGGCATATGTCTTAGACTGGGTTCACATATGTGCGAATTGGACGTGGGTTTCCCCGCATCCAATTCACATGACATACGAGTGTGCCCGGCACGCAATGGAGCCAGTTCACACAAGTCTGGGGTGGCCGCAGTCCACTTTCCAAAAGGGTTCTGTACTAAAGTTGAGTGGACACCTGGATGTCCGTGTTCGACGGGTTCGGCTGAACTTGAAAAAAAAGTCCGGGTCCGTGTCCCGGACTTTTTCCGAACTTTACCCGGACACCGAACCCCATTGAAGTCAATGGGGACCCGAACTTTCAGGCACTAAAATGGCTCTAAAACACCAATGGGAAGGGCTAGAGTGCTGCAAATGGCAGCAAAACTTAGCTAAGAGCATGGCAAGTGCTCTGCAAACAAATGTGGATAGGGAAATAACTTAAAACAACAAAAAAAAGAGAAAAATAAAACAATTTTCTTCATCTGTATAAAAATGTATATTAGAGCTAAAGAAAAGGCCTTCAAAAAATACAAGACTGAGGGGTCATTGGCAGCATTTAAGCACTACAAAGAGTGTAATAAGAAATGTAAAGATGAAATCAGGGCAGCTAAAATAGAACACGAGAGACATATAGCGGAGGAGAGTAAAAAGAACCCCAAGAAGTTCTTTAAGTATATAAACAGTAGGAAAGCGAGGCCAGAGCACATTGGCCCCATAAAAGATGATAAAGGAAAAATGGCCACAGAGGACAGAGAAAAGGCGGAAGTGTTAAATAATTTCTTTTCTTCAGTCTTCACAAAGGAATCGGGGGGCTACACGAACCTTGCTTGTAAGGCCGAACTAAATAATACACCTCAGGAAGTGCCGCCATGGCTAACAGAGGATAGACTTAGAGCTAAACTAGAGAAACTTAACATAAATAAATCCCCGGGACCGGATGGCTTGCACCCGAGGGTTCTTAATGAGCTCAGCCAGGTGATTGCCAGACCATTATTCTTGATCTTTAAGGATAGTTTACAGACGGCTATGGTGCCAGCTGATTGGAAAAAAGCCAACGTGGTACCAATATTTAAAAAGGGGCCGAGATATATCCCGGGTAACTATAGGCCGGTCAGCCTAACATCAGTAGTCTGCAAAATTTTGGATGGGATGATAAGGGACCACATACAAGACTTTAGTAATGAAAACGGTATTATAAGTAGTAATCAGCATGGATTCATGAAAAATCGTTCGTGCCAAACCAATCTATTAACCTTCTACGATGAAGTGAGCTGCCACCTAGATAAAGGTAAGCCTGTGGATGTGGTGTATCTGGACTTTGCAAAGGCCTTTGACACCGTTCCCCACAAACGCTTACTGTACAAACTAAGGAAGTTAGGTATGGACCATAAGGTGAGTACCTGGATAGAGAACTGGCTCCAGGGGAGAGTACAGAGGGTGGTGATTAATGGGGAGTACTCGGACTGGGCGGGTGTGGAAAGTGGGGTCCCCCAGGGTTCTGTCCTGGGACCAATCCTGTTTAATTTATTCATAAATAATCTAGAGGAGGGGATATCCAGCACAATCTCAGTATTTGCAGATGATACTAAATTAGGCTTGCCAATATCTTCTATGCAGGATGTGGAAACCTTGCAAGCGGACCTGAACAAAATAACTGGGTGGGCAACTACATGGCAGATGAGATTTAATGTTGAAAAATGTAAAGTAATGCACTTGGGGGCCAGAAACCAGAAAGCAAGCTACTCACTGAGGGGGGGAACCTCTGGGTGAGTCTAGGGTGGAAAGGGACCTGGGGGTACTGGTAGACAACAGGCTTGGCAGTGGCATGCAATGCCAAGCTGCCGCAAGCAAAGCCAACAGAATACTGGTATTGTATAAAAAAGGGGATTCACTCCAGAAATAAAGAGATTATTCTTCCACTCAAGACTCTGGTCCGGCCACATCTGGAGTATGCTGTCCAGTTCTGGGCACCGGTCCTCAGGAAGGATGTGCTGGAACTGGAGAAAGTCCAGAGAAGGGCAACAAAAATAATTAGGGGAATGGAGGACATCAGCTATGAGGAAAGACTACAAGCACTGAACCTATTCTCTCTGCAGAAGAGACGATTGAGGGGGGATATGATATCAATGTACAAATACTGTACTGGCGACCCTAGCATAAGGAACAAACTATTCAGAGAGAGGAGATACAATAAGACACGTGGCCACTCACTAAAACTTGAGGAAAGGCGGTTTAACCTTAAAGTGCCTAAGGGGTTCTTCACTGTAAGAGCGGTAAGGATGTGGAATTCTCTTCCACAAGCAGTCGTATCAGCAGGGAGCATTGATAGTTTCAAAAAACTATTAGATGGACACCTTAAAGACCACAACATACAGGGGTATACAATGTACGGTTAAAAGCAAACACACACACACATCATAGGTTGAACTGGATGGACTGATGTCTTTTTTCAACCTCACTAACTATGTAACTATGTAACTATCTGTGAAGGTCGAGGCCCATATGGAGTAGGAGGGAAGTTGAGGTGGTGGTGGATGTGGCGGTGTAGGTGGATGTGGCGGTGTAGGTGGAAGCGGCGGTGGAGGAGGACGAGGTAGCCAACACTGCTTTTTTTCAGTCATTTTAAATGAGGGTACACCCCAAAAGAGTGAGAAAGAGCAAAAATGGAACAATGGGTGGGTAAGGTCGGTATCCATTGCTATTCTGCATAAGGTACGGAAAAGTCCCGTGGGATCCATGCCTGGTTAATTTTAATGAACGTGAGCTTGTCCACATTGTCTCTGGACAGGCGGCTGCGCTTGTCTGTGATAACGCCCCCAGCCGCGCTAAATACACGTTCAGATAATACACTGGCTGCAGGGCACGCCAGCACCTCCAAGGCGTAAAGGGCAAGCTCAGGCCATGTGCCCAATTTGGAGACCCAGAAGTTGAAGGGGGCAGACCCGTCATTCACTACATGTAGGCGTGTGCACACATACTGCTCCACCATGTTGGTGAAATGCTGCCTCCTGCTAAGACGTTCCATATGAGCTGCTGGTGCTGCTGTTTGTTGTGGCGTGCTGACAAAGCTTTTCCACATTTCGGCCATGCTAACCCTGCCTTCTGAGGTGCTGGCGGTGCCCTGGTTGCGTTGGCGACCTCTTCCTCCTCCTCCTCTGCCTTGGCCTTGTGCTTCCACTGTGGCCCCGCTGTCAGGTGGGAATGCCAGCAGCATCGCGTCTACCAGCGTGCGCTTGCATCTTGCAATCGCGCTCCAGTGAGTGAATTAAGGACGGTACGTTGTCCTTGTAACGGGGATCCAGCAGCGTGGCCACCCAGTAATCAGCACAAGTTAGAATGTGGGCAACTCGGCAGTCGTTGTGGAGACACTGCAGCATGTAATCGCTCATGTGTGCCAGGCTGCCCAGAGGCAACATAAGGCTGTCCTCTGTGGGAGGTGTATCGTCTGTGTCCTCTGTATCCCCCCAGCCACGCACCAGTGATGGCCATGAGCTGGCCTGGGTGCCACCCTGCTGTGAACATGGTTCCATCTCCTCCTCCATCTCCTCCTCCTCATCCTCCTCATCCTCCAGAACTGTGCCCCTGCTGGACAATTGTGTCCCTGGCGTTTGTGGGTGCAGGAACCCACCCTTGGAGCCACTTGAGAATGACTGCCCTGAAAGCCTTGGAAATGTTACCTCTTCATCCTCCTCCTCCTCATCCTGTGCCACATCCTCTTCCATCATTGCCCAAATCGTTTTTTGAAGGAGGCATAGAAGTGGGATAGTTAAGCTGACAACGGCGTCATCGGCACTGGCCATGTTGGTGGAGTACTCAAAACAGCGCAACAAGGCACACAGGTCTCGCATGGAGGCCCAGTTATTGGTGGTGAAGTGGTGCTGTTCCGCAGAGCGACTCACGCTTGCGTGCTGCAGCTGAAACTCCACTATGGCCTGCTGCTGCTCGCACAGTTTTTCCAGCATGTGCAAGGTGGAGTTCCACCTTGTGGGCACGTCACATATGAGGCGGTGAGCGGGAAGTTACGCTGCAGCGCTGACAGGCGAGCAGCAGCAGGGTGAGAACACCGAAAGTGCGCACAGACGGCCCGCACTTTCTGCAGCAGCTCTGACATATCGGGGTAATTTTTAAGGACCTCTGCACCACCAAATTCAGCACATGTGCCAGGCAAGGGATGTGCGTCAAACCGGCTAGGCCCAGAGCTGCTATGAGATTTCGCCCGTTATCGCACACCACCAGGCCGGGCTTGAGGCTCACAGGCAGCAACCACTCATTTGTCTGCTGTTCCATGCTCCTCCACAACTCCTGCGCGGTGTGTGGTTTTTCCCCCAAACAGGCAAGTTTTAAAACTGCCTGCTGTCGTTTACACAAATATGCAAAGTATGACGCAAATTTTATTTTTTTCACCCCAAAAGGGTGTAAATATTGAATAGCGGAATAGAAAAAAGAATATAAAACGGTGTATCTCACATGTACAAACACAGACTAGGCCCCGATGAGGGCGGTGGCCGGAAGATGACGCCGTGAGGAGGAGCTCTGTGGTAATCCGCGCTCTCCGTTTGGGCGTCCGCATGATGCAGTGAGTGAGAAGCAGCCACATACCCCGAAGTCTCGCGAGAGCAGTAGTACGTAGCCGGCGTGCTCACACGCTCACCCCACGAGGCTCCCGAAGCGATTGATCGGAGACGGACGGAAGGACGGTAGCGGCTGCCTCCGGTGGCTGTACAGTTGCGGCATACGGCCCATGCAAACCGTAGAGCGGTACGCTCGAGAGAGCCAAGGACGGCCGGGCCGGAGAGCAGATATATCCGCTTACTTCCTCCGGGGACAGCGGAGGGAAGGAGTGGAGGAACGCTCCAGGATGGCGCCGATGAGAGCGGGCACAAATACCGCAGCTGTGGCCAAAAAAGATACCAAAGCGATGAGAAACAGTAACGAACCCCTAGAGCAATCTACCGTAAGAGAGATGGAGGAGTTATCTTCACCAGGGGCTGAACAGCGGGAGGCAGATCCCTCATCACCTCAAGCTCCATATACACAGTCAGAGGAATGGAAGGAGCTTCTATCTGTGATGCCCACCAAGCAGGACTTGACTGAGATTGCTGCAAGCATAGTAAGTTCTTTAACCTTGGAAATAAATTCATTGAAGGGGCAGATTAACCAGATGGATAATAGAATTGAGGTGATGGAGAAGGGGCAAAACCAGCAAGTGGAAAGAATGGAGTATATTGAGGACTCACATAAATTGATTTCTAAACAGTTAATTATGCTCCAATTGCTGCAAGATGACGGTGAAAACAGGCAACGACGTAATAATGTACGCCTCAGGGGTCTGTCTGAAGACGTAGCTGGTCCTGATTTAAAAGGCAAGATAACTGAAATTTTCAATGATTTACTGGACCGATCTCACACAGAGACCATGGAAATAGATCGAGCACATAGAGTCAGGGCCCCTCGTAGTATGGGGGTGGACTCGCCACGGGACGTTCTGGCTAGGATACATTTTTTTTCCCAGAGGGAATTAATTATGTAGAAAGCATGGGAGAGAGTCCCCTTTGAATATGAAGGATCAAAGATCAAGATTTTGCCAGACTTATCCAAGAACACATTAAGAATGCGGGCTATGGTTAAGCCATTACTTAAAGGAATTCAGCAAGCGGGAGCAACCTACCATTGGGGACATCCATTTCATATAAAGATAAAGAAGGGGCCTCTGTGTTCATCTTACGTTGGCCTGAGCAGTTAAAAGGCCTCTTCTCTTTCTTAAAAATACAGCCAATCGAAGTCCCAGATTGGTTAGGTACTTTTTCAATACCTTATCAGTCGGGGGAGATTATTAAGGAATAGAGGCATAAGATGCAAGTAAATAGGGACTAATGGAAGTGAACTAAGCATAGAAGGTCGATATGTAAAGTTGGCTATGTTTATTGACATGCTTAAATTGCTGTGTTTTTGGGTCAGGTATGGGGTCGGTGTGTGAGCGGGCCAAAACGAGGGGGGTGGCTTTGTCAGGGATGGTGAGGTGGTAAGGGGGAGGGGGGTGGTGTAAAACGGGAACAGATTCAACAGAATCAAGAATGGGCTTTGTGATAATAATGTGAATTAATTCTTAAATGCATAAAAAGCCAGGTTAGCACCCCCCGACCCCTATCCGCCCATCTCAGTTGGGTGATAAGGGCGGACGCCCAGGGGAGCGCGGACCCACAGTGGTTTGTCGCAATATACACTCCCTTTTTTTTTTTTCTCTCCTTCTCCCCTACCCCTGTTTTCATCCGTTGGATTTAACAGGACGGGGAGAAGAAGGAATTTTATTTTTTTTTTTCTCTCCTTCTCCCCTACCCCTGCTTTCATCCGTTGGATTTAACAGGACGGGGAGAAGAAGGAAATTTTTTTTTTTTTCTCTCCTTCTCCCCTACCCCTGTTTTCATCCATTGGATTTAACAGGACGGGGAGAAGAAGGAATTTTTTTTTTTTTTTGTGTGTTGTTACATTCTTCCTCACGGTGAGCGTCTTCAGAGTGTCAGCCCAATTAGGCCGCGTCTTGTTACGCACGGTCAAGTTTTGACCAAATTAGTTGATACACACTGTCACACCGGTGATAGAAAGAGCGAGGGGCCCCCCTTCTCCCCCTTTTTTTTTTTTTAATTTTTTTTTTATTTTATCTCCTTATTTCCCTACCCTCTAGTCTCTCCTCCTTTCCTCCTCCCCCCTCCCGGCTTTCCTCCTCCGGTTTCCCTGGAAGATAGTATAAATATTATTGGGGGTTAACCTAGGGGGGAGGAGAATGCAAGGTACAAAAATTTCGTCTTTAAATGTGAGGGGGTTATCTACCCCCCAAAAGAGAACGAGGGTATTGCGGGACATGCGTCGTAGCCGAACTCAAATTGCATTTTTTCAAGAAACGTATTTCAAAAGTGAAAAAATTCCGAGATTACATAATAGGGACTTCCCTTGGGCATATCATGCTCCATCGCCAGTTGCAAAATCCAAGGGAGTCAGTATGATTGTAGCGAGAGAGGTAGCCTGGACTTATATAGACTCACGAGCAGATCCAGAGGGAAGATACCTAATGGTAAAAGGAAAGATAGGGAAAAAGACGGTTACGATGATAAACATTTACTTCCCTAACAACAATCAGGTGGCGTTCTTAATGAAGTTGACACCAATGGTATTGGAGTTTCAGGAGGGCTCGTTAATTATGGGGGGAGACTTTAACTACGCTCCAGAGCCCTTATTGGACACCTCAATGGGTACATCCCATTTGCCATATGCTCGTTTGAAAAAATTAAGCCGGGAACACTCTCTCCTTAATCTAATTGACCCTTGGAGACTCTTGAACCCCCAGGAGAGGGATTACACATATTACTCAGCAATACACAACAGGTACTCTAGGATAGATCGGATTATGATTTTGCAGGCGGATCTTTCCAGAGTGATGTCTTCTCAGATTGACTCTTTCTCCGTGTCGGATCACTCTCCGTTACATGTTACAATAAATTTTGATGAAGGTCCAATAAGAACACCGACATGGAGACTGAATGAATCTTTATTGCAGACTATAGATACAAAGATGGAGATAGAGACAGAACTGGTAAACTATTTTCAGGAAAACACGAGTACACAAATATCTCCATCGAATATCTGGGAGGCCCATAAGTGCGTTATTAGGGGAGTATTGATCAGGCTGGGCTCAAAACGTAAACGTGAAAAAGAAAGAGAGATCTCAGATCTGATGTCCCAGATAGAGTACCCCTCACTAAGGCAAGGGAAAAATGAAATGGTCTGTTATATGAGAAAGTGATGAGATCCCCAGTGGCACAAAGGAGGCATTTTTATGAATATGCAGATAAGCCAGGCGCGATGCTTGCGCGGGCCCTAAGGGGCCATCAGAAGCGTACGGTAATCTCGCAGATACAAGGAAGAGGTGGACAAAGAAAATATGATACGGCAGAAATAACAGAAGAATTCTATAGATTTTACCAGGATCTATATGATATTGCCTCCTCTGGACCAACAAAGGGGGGGGGGGTGCTGATATCGATGAGGCGATTGAATACATTAAAAAGTCAGAAATGCCCTCTTTGGATGCAGAACAGGCGAGAGCTTTAGAGGAGAGGATTTCAGAGGAAGAATTAAAACTGGCATTAGATCAAACAAAACCACATAAAGCCCCAGGCCCGGATGGCTTTTCATTAACATATTATCAACAGTTTTTCAAAGTCCTAAAAATGCCGCTACTGGCACATTTAAATCATATTGGGGACGGGGGGGACATGCCAGTAGATTCTTTAAGGGCCTATATCACCCTGATCCATAAAGAAGGGAAAGATTCCACGATATGTGGAAGTTACCGCCCAATTTCATTGCTAAACCTCGACACTAAATTATTCGCAAGGGTGATAGCGAATCGGATTTTGCCTTATGTCCCGAATTTAATCCATCTTGATCAAGTTGGATTTGTCCCCACAAGAGAGGCGAGGGATAATACTACCCGGGCAATCGACCTGGTCTTTCATATGCGACGACAAAAAATACCAATGATGCTTCTGTCCATTGATGCCGAAAAGGCTTTTGACAGGGTGGCCTGGAATTTCATCAGGGCCACCCTGTCACATATTGGCCTAGGAGGAAGAATGATGACGTATATTATGTCATTATACTCTAGCCCCACAGCGGCGGTATGGGTCAATGGATGGAATTCCAAATTCTTTCAGATTAAAAACGGTACTCGCCAGGGATGCCCACTTTCGCCACTGATTTTTATTCTGGCTCTGGAGCCTCTACTTTGTAAGATTCGCCAAAACCCTGAAATAGCAGGACCTGAGATGTTGAAAGGGCAACAGAAGGTAGCAGCCTATGCAGATGACCTGTTATTCTTTGTGACAGAACCTGGCAAATCACTACCACAAATTTTGAATGCTATCAAAGAGTATGGGAAGGTGTCTTTTTTCAGAATGAATATTTCAAAGTCGATAGCATTAAATGTGTCCATACCTATGGGAAAATGGAGAGATCTACGGACATTACTCCCCCTGCAGTGGAATAATCAATCAATAGTATATTTAGGGATACATATCACTCCAAATCCGGTGGATTTATACGAGGAAAATTTCTCCCCACTTCTGAGGACACTTAGGGGCGATGTACGAAAATGGCAGACATAGGCCCTGTCATGGTTTGGCCGTTGCAGTGCTTTGAAAATGAATGTACTGCCTCGTTTGCTGTATGTTATACAGGCTGTGCCAATAGCATTACCGATGGTATTCTTTGAACAGGCGAAGGCATTGTTTCGATCCTTCATCTGGGCGAAGAAATCTCCGCGTATAGGCATTCAGACTCTGACCCTTCCAAAGGCAAAAGGAGGGATGGGCTTACCTGATTTGCTTCGGTACTACAGGGCAGCCCACCTCATGAGAATTTATGATTGGCACTGCAATTATTCTCATAAACAGTGGGTGCAGATGGAAAGGGAAATTATGAACTCCCCCTTACCAGTGGCCCCATGGACTCCTATTGCGAAATCGGAGATGATTTGGGGGCATCCGACAATTGGGGCAACGTTACATGTAGCATCAAAAATACAAAATTATAAAACAGTGGCTCCGTCGATCTCTCCATTGACGCCCTTGGTGGGGAATTCACTCTTTACCCCTGGGAATACTAATGCGAGAATTATAGATTTGGCCAAAGAGGGTAGAGCAAGATTATGTGACGTGTGGACTCAAAAAGATCCTCCCACTGTGGAGGAGATGGTATCATGGGCCGAAGGAAAGCTAGATTTGTTCAGTGCGTTCCAACTTAGACACTACTGTAAGCAGTTACAGAATCAGGGCTATGTACCACGCCCGTTATCAGTATTTGAGGCCCTTTGCAAGGGAGAAGAGAGAATCTCGCGTGTACTCTCTTATCTGTACTCGATCTTAGGGGGAATACACGTGCCAGACCCCCCGAGCTTTGTGCGGAGGTGGGAACAGGACCTAGCGGTCTCATTTAACCAACAGCAAGTAAATAAAATTCTAAAACTAGCGCACAAGGCCTCATTAGCCAGTAGATACCAAGAGGTTGGTTACAAAATATTAACCAGATGGTATAGGGTGCCATGGACCCTTCACAAAATGGATCAAAAACATCCGGATAAATGTTCGAGGTGTGGGGAAGTAGGAGGAACATTGGTCCATATATTCTGGTCATGCCCCGCTATTGGGGACTTTTGGAATGAGGTGGCCCGGATAGTTGAAAAGTTGACATTGAATAAGGTGAGAGAAGACCAGGCGTTATGTTTATTACATTGCACAAGCAATTCAATTAAGCGATATAGAAATTAGATTTTGATACATCTATTGAACGCGGCTAAAGCATGTATACCCGCTATGTGGAGACTAACCACCAACACTAAGACTATGGTATGCTAAGATTAGGGAAATCCATAGGATGGAGGCATTGACAGCAGCACGATTAAATATGGAAGAAAGACATAGGTTGAGATGGCAAACATGGATGAATTTCACATGTTCTGAAGAATATTTACAGGAGGTGAGTTAGGTGGCGATGGGGGATGGTGGGGGGGGGGGTTGAGGGGGGGAGGACTGGAGGGAGGGGGGGTGGAGGGGGGAATTTTTCTTCCTGTCTTTTTCCTCCCCCCCCCCACTCTTTTCTTCCCTTTTCCCCCCTCCCTTTAATTTTTTCTTCTTTTTTTTTTTGTAAAGCCCTCGGACCCTCTCTCCAGCGGTGTGGCAGTGGAGGAAACAACGGAGGGTAGGCTCTGAAGAATAGGAGAGCGCTCGTGCAATGTCTTGTTTTACTGTGAGTGTGTATTGTGAGGTAATGGGGTATTTGTTGTAATGGGTGGGCATATTGCCCCACCCCCCCCCCTTTTTCTTTTTTTTTTTTTTTTTTTCTCTGGTGGGTGGTGCTGAATTTAGCAAGTTAATCCTTCCTCCCATATTGGGAGGAAGGTCAGAGTACACTATATATAATGTTGGTTGTATGAATTAATAGGATGCATAAATAAGGGGTGTGAAGGGGTTGCAATAGGTGGGGATGGGAACTATGATAAACACTGAGATTGTGGGGGGTTTTCCCCACCCCCCTTTCTTTTTTTCTTTTTTTTTCTTTTGGGATGTGGTGTTGAATTTAGCAAGGGAATCCTCCTTCCCATATTGGGAAAAAGGTCAGAGTACACTATATAAAAGTTTGCTGTATGATGCAATATGTTGAGTAAGTAAAGGGATATCAAGGGTACACAATTGTGTGGTTATTGGATTTAGAATAAGCACAGTGTTGGTTTGGTGTTCTTTTTTTTTTTTTTTTATTTTTTTTTTTTAGGTTTTTGAAGTGATGCATGGTTTAAGGATCACAATAATGAGGAGGGGGGTTGTGAGGGATGTGATTGTAATTGATGTATATAAATGTATAATATGTAATGTATTGAAATCAATAAAATGGTTGAATTAAAAAAAAAAAGACTAGGCCCTGATTACAATTTTTTGTACCCAAAAGGGAGGATGAGGAAGAGGAGTAGGAGGAGTTCGGAACAGGAAGCAAACTGAAGCGCCCTGCAATCCTTGGCGGTGGAAGGAGATGCGCCAAACAAATTTAAAAGGTGTATCTCACACGTACCGATACAGACTATGCCGTAATTTAATTTTTTACACTCCAAAAGGGTGTATATTGAATAGCGGAATAGGAAAAATTTTATAAAATGGTGTATCTCACACGTACAAACACAGACTAGGCCCCGATTACCATTTTTTGTACCCTAAAGCCAGGATGAGGATGAGGATGAGGAGTAGGAAGAGTTCGGAACAGGAGGCAAACTGAAGCACCCTGCAATGCTCGGCGGTGGAAGATGCGCCCCAAAAGATTGGAAGGTGTATCTCACACTTACCGATACAGACTATGCCGCAATTGAATTCTTTTTACCCCAAAGGGTGTAGATTGAATAGCGGAATAGAAAATATGATATCAAAAGGTGCATCTATCTCACACGTACAGACCCAGACTAGGCCCCGATTACTATTTTTTGTACCCTAAAGGCAGGATGAGGATGAGGAGTAGGAGGAGTTCGGAACAGGCAGGAGGCAAACTGAAACACCCTGCAATCCTCGGCAGTATAAGATGCGCCCCAAAAATTGGAAAGGTGTATCTCACACGTACCGATACAGACTATGCCGCAATTTAATTATTTTTACCCCAAGGGTGTAGATTGAATAGCGGAATAGAAAATATGATATCAAAAGGTGTATCTATCTCACACGTACAGACCCAGACTAGGCCCCGATTACTATTTTTTGTACCCCAAAGGCAGGATGAGCAGTAGGAGGAGTTCGGAACAGGCAGGAGGCAAGCTGAAGCACCCTGCAATCCTCGGCGGTGTAAGATGCGCCCCAAAAATTGGAAAGGTGTATCTCACACGTACCGATACAGACTATGCCGCAATTGAATTCTTTTTACCCCAAAGGGTGTAGATTGAATAGCGGAATAGAAAATATGATATCAAAAGGTGTACGTATCTCACACGTACAGACCCAGACTAGGCCCCGATTACTATTTTTTGTACCCTAAAGGCAGGATGAGGAGGAGGAGTAGGAGGAGTTCGGAACAGGCAGGAGGCAAACTGAAACACCCTGCAATCCTTGGCGGTGTAAGATGCGCCCTAAAATTGGAAAGGTGTATCTCACACGTACCGATACAGACTATGCCTCAATTTAATTCTTTCTACCCCAAAGGTGTAGATTGAGTAGCGGAATAGAAAATATGATATCAAAAGGTGTATCTATCTCACACGTACAGACCCAGACTAGGCCCCGATTACTATTTTTTGTACCCCAAAGGCAGGATGAGGAGTAGGAGGAGTTCGGAACAGGCAGGAGGCAAACTGAAACACCCTGCAATCCTCGGCGGTGTAAGATGCGCCCCAAAAATTGGAAAGGTGTATCTCACATGTACCGATACAGACTATGCCGCAATTGAATTCTTTTTACACCAAGGGTGTAGATTGAGTAGCGGAATAGAAAATATGATATCAAAAGGTGTATCTATCTCACACGTACAAACCCAGACTAGGCCCCAATTACTATTTTTTGTACCCCAAAGGCAGGATGAGGAGTAGGAGGAGTTCGGAAGAGGCAGGAGGCAAACCGAAACACCCTGCAATCCTCGGCGGTGTAAGATGCGCCCCAAAAATTGGAAAGGTGTATCTCACACGTACCGATACAGACTATGCCGCAATTTAATTCTTTTTACACCAAGGGTGTAGATTGAATAGCGGAATAGAAAATATGATATCAAAAGTTGTATCTATCTAACATGTACAGACCCAGACTAGGCCCCATTACTATTTTTTGTACCCTAAAGGCAGGATGAGCAGTAGGAGGAGTTCGGAACAGGCAGACGGCAAACTGAAACACTCTGCAATCCTCGGCGGTGTAAGATGCGCCCTAAAAATTGGAAAGGTGTATCTCACACGTACCGATACAGACTATGCCGCAATTTAATTCTTTTTACCCCAAGGGTGTAGATTGAATAGCGGAATAGAAAAAATGATATCAAAAGGTGTATCTATCTTACATGTACAGACCCAGACTAGGCCCCGATTACTATTTTTTGTACCCTAAAGTCAGGATGAGGATGAGGAGTAGGAGGAGTTCGGAACAGGCAGTAGGGAAACTGAAACACCCTGCAGTCCTCGGCGGTGTAAGATGCGCCCCAAAAATTGGAAAGGTGTGTCTCACACGTACCGATACAGACTATGCCGCAATTTAATTCTTTTTACCCCAAGGGTGTAGATTGAATAGCGGAATAGAAAATATGATATCAAAAGGTGTATCTATCTCACACGTACAGACCCAGACTAGGCCCCGATTACTATTTTTTGTACCCCAAAGGCAGGATGAGGAGTAGGAGGAGTTCGGAACAGGCAGGAGGCAAACTGAAACACCCTGCAATCCTCGGCGGTGTAAGATGCGCCCCAAAAATTGGAAAGGTGTATCTCACACGTACCGATACAGACTATGCCGCAATTTAATTCTTTTTACCCCAAGGGTGTAGATTGAATAGCGGAATAGAAAATATGATATCAAAAGGTGTACGTATCTCACACGTACAGACCCAGACTAGGCCCCGATTACTATTTTTTGTACCCTAAAGGCAGGATGAGGAGGAGGAGTAGGAGGAGTTCGGAACAGGCAGGAGGCAAACTGAAACACCCTGCAATCCTTGGCGGTGTAAGATGCACCCTAAAAATTGGAAAGGTGTATCTCACACGTACCGATACAGACTATGCCGCAATTTAATTCTTTTTACCCCAAAGGTGTAGATTGAGTAGCGGAATAGAAAATATGATATCAAAAGGTGTATCTATCTCACACGTACAGACCCAGACTAGGCCCTGATTACTATTTTTTGTACCCCCAAAGGCAGGATGAGGAGTAGGAGGAGTTCGGAACAGGCAGGAGGCAAACTGAAACACCCTGCAATCCTCGGCGGTGTAAGATGCGCCCCAAAAATTGGAAAGGTGTATCTCACATGTACCGATACAGACTATGCCGCAATTGAATTCTTTTTACACCAAGGGTGTAGATTGAGTAGCGGAATAGAAAATATGATATCAAAAGGTGTATCTATCTCACACGTACAAACCCAAACTAGGCCCCAATTACTATTTTTTGTACCCCAAAGGCAGGACAAGGAGTAGGAGGAGTTCGGAACAGGCAGGAGGCAAACCGAAACACCCTGCAATCCTCGGCGGTGTAAGATGCGCCCCAAAAATTGGAAAGGTGTATCTCACACGTACCGATACAGACTATGCCGCAATTTAATTCTTTTTACAACAAGGGTGTAGATTGAATAGCAGAATAGAAAATATGATATCAAAAGGTGTATCTATCTCACATGTACAAACCCAGACTAGGCCCCGATTACTATTTTTTGTACCACAAAGGCAGGATGAGGAGTAGGAGGAGTTCGGAACAGGCAGGAGGCAAACTGAAGCACCCTGCAATCCTCTGCGGTGTAAGATGCGCCCCAAAAATTGGAAAGGTGTATCTCACACGTACCGATACAGACTATGCCGCAATTTAATTCTTTTTACCCCAAGGGTGTAGATTGAATAGCGGAATAGAAAATATGATATCAAAAGTTGTATCTATCTCACACGTACAGACCCAGACTAGGCCCCATTACTATTTTTTGTACCCTAAAGGCAGGATGAGCAGTAGGAGGAGTTCGGAACAGGCAGGAGGCAAACTGAAACACTCTGCAATCCTCGGCGGTGTAAGATGTGCCCTAAAAATTGGAAAGGTGTATCTCACACGTACCGATACAGACTATGCCACAATTTAATTCTTTTTACCCCAAGGGTGTAGATTGAATAGCGGAATAGAAAAAATGATATCAAAAGGTGTATCTATCTTACATGTACAGATCCAGACTAGGCCCCGATTTCTATTTTTTGTACCCTAAAGGCAGGATGAGGATGAGGAGTAGGAGGAGTTCGGAACAGGCAGGAGGCAAACTGAAACACCCTGCAATCCTCGGCGGTGTAAGATGCGCCCCAAAAATTGGAAAGGTGTATCTTACACGTACCGATACAGACTATGCCGCAATTTAATTCTTTCTACCCCAAGGGTGTAGATTGAATAGCGGAATAGAAAATATTATATCATAAGGTGTATCTATCTCACACGTACAGACACAGACTAGGCCCCGATTACTATTTTTTGTACCCTAAAGGCAGGATGAGGATGAGGAGTAGGAGGAGTTCGGAACAGGCAGGAGGCAAACTGAAACACCCTGCAGTCCTCGGCGGTGTAAGATGCGCCCCAAAAATTGGAAAGGTGTGTCTCACACGTACCGATACAGACTATGCCGCAATTTAATTCTTTTTACCCCAAGGGTGTAGATTGAATAGCGGAATAGAAAATATGATATCAAAAGGTGTATCTATCTCACACGTACAGACCCAGACTAGGCCCCGATTACTATTTTTTGTACCCCAAAGGCAGGATGAGGAGTAGGAGGAGTTTGGAACAGGGCAGGAGGCAAACTGAAACACCCTGCAATCCTCGGCGGTGTAAGATGCGCCCCAAAAATTGGAAAGGTGTATCTCACACGTACCGATACAGACTATGCCGCAATTTAATTCTTTTTACCCCAAGGGTGTAGATTGAATAGCGGAATAGAAAATATGATATCAAAAGGTGTATCTATCTCACACGTACAGACCCAGACTAGGCCCCGATTAATATTTTTTGTACCCCAAAGGCAGGATGAGGAGTAGGAGGAGTTCGGAACAGGCAGGAGGCAAACTGAAGCAACCTGCAATCCTCGGCGGTGTAAGATGCGCCCCAAAAATTTGAAAGGTGTATTTCACACGTACCGATACAGACTATGCCGCAATTTAATTCTTTTTACCCCAAAGGGTGTAGATTGAATAGCGGAATAGAAAATATGATATAAAATTGGTGATTTTTCAATAGCACATGTGAACACAGCAGTGTCTTATCTTTTATCTCACAGTCAGCTCTGCAGCAGGCTATGAAGGGGGGAAAAAAAGAAAATTCCACTTTAAGTTTGTAATTTTTAAATAGATTAGAACAGACTATGCCACAATTTCATTTTTTTTTTTTAACCCAAAAGGGTGTATATTGAATTGTGGAATAGAAAAAAGTGTATAAAATTGAAAATCACTCAATAGCACATGTGAACACAGCAGTGTCTTATCACAGTCAGTACTGGAGCAAAAAGGCTATGAAGTTGGGAGAAAAAAAAAATTGATTTTAACTTGTAGTAAAATAGATCTAAGGTGAACGCTGCACACAATTGACTGATAAAAATAGATTTTTTTTCTCCCTCCTCCTCCTCCTCCTCAGTGGGCTCAAGTGAGGGCAAAAAGATTGTTCACTGCACCACCCCCCACACAGCAAAATCGATGTATACTGTCCCTGCCTAATCTCCAGCCTGTCCCTAATATGCTCAATAAGATCGTTCACTGCACCACCCCCCACACAGCAAAATCGATGTATACTGTCCCTGCCTAATCTCCAGCCTGTCCCTAATATGCTCAATAAGATCGTTCACTGCACCACCCCCCACACAGCAAAATCAATGTAGAAGACTGACCCTGCCTAATCTCCAGCCTCGCCCTAAAATGCTCTAATAACTTTCCCTGCCTGCACTCCGACCTGTCCCTGCATTCTTTTCGGACACAATTTTTCACAGAATCACTGTCTGTCCCTAATCAGCAGCCAGCACGTATGATGTGTGCTCTCTCCCTAATCTACAGCAGAATGACGCAGCGCGCTGGGGCTCTCGAACTTATAAAGACATGGTCACATGCTTCAGATAGCCAATCACAGCTACTAATACATTAGTAGGCATGGCTGGGATGGCTTAAGGCACACCAGTTAAACGCTTGTTGATTGGCTGTTGAAAGCCCGCCATTAAAAGCGCGCCATTACATACAAACCCGGAAATAAAATGACCGAACACGGATTTTAAACCCGAACATACAGTAAAGTTTTGGGTCCGTGTTCGGGTAACAAAAATCCAATTATTCGGTACGAACACGAATAATACAGTCTGTATTCGCTCAACACTATTCTGTACATCTTTGGGTCCATTTCAGGTGCTAATTAAAGCAAAAATTCAGGCCTGATCGCACCTAAACCGGTGAACAGGGATGCACAGGACCCCGTGCTGAGACCTGCAGCTGCATATGTGTTAATCTGGCATTAGGCACACTAAGTTGGCTAACTGTTTATGCCTGGAGATAAGTGTAACAAACTTAGAGCTCTTCAAAGCAAGCATTAGTCTCCACAACTCTGAATAGCAAAGAGTAGTGTTGAGCGAACACGGACTGTATTATTCGTGTTTGTACCGAATAATTGGATTTTTTTTACCCGAACACGGACACGGACACTTTACTGTATGTTCGGGTAAAAATCCGTGTTCGGTCGTTTTATTTCCGGGTTTTGCATGCTTTGGCGCTCTTTTCATGGCGGGCTTTCAACAGCCAATCAACAATCGTTTAACTGGTGTGCCTTAAGCCATCCCAGCCATGCCTGCAAATGTCTTAGTAGCTGTGATTGGCCGTCTGAAGCATGTGACCAAGTCTTTATAAGTTCGAGGCAGCCGCCGCAGCAGCGTCATTCTGCTGCTTAGCTAAGGGACAGAGCACACATCAATGTGCTGGCTGCTGATTAGGGAAAGATAGGCAGGAAAAAACCATTTGTGTCCGGATAGAATTGAGGGACAGGTCGGAGTGTTTAGGCAGGGCGAGTTGTAGGCATTTTAGGGATAGAGTCTGCTGAATTATAGGGTCAGTGTCTTCTACAAACTACAATCGATATTGCTGTGTGGGGGGTGGGGTGAATCTGCACTCAATCCTGATCTACGATCTCTTCTCAATCCTGTTAGGGACAGAGTCTGCTGAATTTTAGGGAAACTGTGTTCTACAAACTACAATCGATATTGCTGTGTGGTGTGGGATTGGAGATAGGCAGGTGTCAGTGATCCACATCCATTTTTCTGTGTGTGAGCTGCAGTGAACACAATCTTTTTGGGCTGCAGTGAACACAATCTTTTTGGGCTGCAGTGAACACAATCTTTTTGGGCTGCAGTGAACACAATCTTTTTGGGCTGCAGTGAACACAATCTTTTTGGGGTGCAGTGAACAAAATCTTTTTGGGGTGCAGTGAACACAATCCTTTTTGGTGTGCAGTGAACACAATCTTTGTGGGGTGCAGTGAACAAAATCCTTTGTGGGGTGCAGTGAACACAATCTTTTTGGGGTGCAGTGAACAAAATCCTTTTTGGGGTGCAGTGAACAACATCCTTTTTGGGGTGCAGTGAACACAATCTTTTTGGGGTGCAGTGAACAAAATCCTTTGTGGGGTGCAGTGAACACAATCTTTTTGGGGTGCAGTGAACACAATCTTTTTGGGGTGGAGTGAACAACATCCTTTTTGGGGTGCAGTGAACAAAATCCTTTTTGGGGTGCAGTGAACAAAATCATTTTTGGGGTGCAGTGAACACAATCTTTTTGGGGTGCAGTGAACACAATCTTTGTGGGGTGCAGTGAACACAATCTTTTTGGGGTGGAGTGAACAACATCCTTTTTGGGGTGCAGTGAACAACATCCTTTTTGGGGTGCAGTGAACACAATCTTTTTGGGGTGCAGTGAACACAATCTTTGTGGGGTACAGTGAACAGAATCTTTGTGGGGTGCAGTGAACACAATCTTTGGGGGGTACAGTGAACACAATCTTTTTGGGGTGCAGTGAACACAATCTTTGTGGGGTGCAGTGAACACAATCTTTTTGGGGTGGAGTGAACAAAATCATTTTTGGGGTGCAGTGAACAACATCCTTTTTGGGGTGCAGTGATCAAAATCCTTTTTGGGGTGCAGTGAACACAATCTTTTTGGGGTGCAGTGAACAAAATCCTTTGTGGGGTGCAGTGAACAGAATCTTTGTGGGGTGCAGTGAACACAATCTTTGGGGGGGTACAGTGAACACAATCTTTTTGGGGTGCAGTGAACACAATCTTTGTGGGGTACAGTGAACAGAATCTTTGTGGGGTGCAGTGAACACAATCTTTGGGGGGTACAGTGAACACAATCTTTTTGGGGTGCAGTGAACACAATCTTTGGGGGGTACAGTGAACACAATCTTTTTGGGGTGCAGTGAACACAATCTTTGTGGGGTGCAGTGAACACAATCTTTGGGGGGGTACAGTGAACACAATCTTTTTGGGGTGCAGTGAACAACATCCTTTTAGGGTGCAGTGAACACAATCTTTGTGGGGTGCAGTGAACAACATCCTTTTAGGGTGCAGTGAACACAATCTTTGTGGGGTACAGTGAACAGAATCTTTGTGGGGTGCAGTGAACACAATCTTTGGGGGGTACAGTGAACACAATCTTTGTGAGGTGCAGTGAACACAATCTTTGTGGGGTGCAGTGAACACAATCATTGTGGGGTGCAGTGAACTCAATCTTTGTGGGGTACAGTGAACACAATCTCATACTTCTGAAGATTTGAGGGTGCTGCCTGTTCCATACTCCCCCTACTCCTCATCTAGCCTTTTAGGGGTACAAACAATAGTAATTGGGGCCTAGTGTGGTTGTGTACGTGTGATATACATACACTTTTTTTGGATCATATTTTCTATTCCGCTATTTAATCAAAAACCTTTGGGGATCAGTTAAATTGGGGGATAGTCTGTGTTGGTACGTGTGAGAGAGATCCACCTTTCCAAGTTTTTGGGGTTCATCTCATACTTCTGAAGATTTGAGGGTGCTGCCTGTTCCATACTCCTCCTCCTACTGCTCAACCATCCTTTTAGGGGTACAAACAATAGTAGTTGGGGCCTAGTGTGGTGGTGTACGTGCGAGATACATACACTTTCTTTTTGATCATATTTTCTATTCCGCTATTCAATTAAAACCTTTGGGGATCAATTCAATTGCGAGATAGTCTGTGTCGGTACGTGTGAGATCCACCTTTCCAAGTTGTTGGGGTTCATCTCATACTTCTGAAGATTTGAGGGTGCTGCCTGTTCCATACTCCTGCTCCTACTGCTCAACCATCCTTTTAGGGGTACAAACAATAGTAATTGGGGCCTAGTGTGGTTGTGTACGTGCGAGATACATACACTTTTTTTGATCATATTTCCTATTCCGCTATTCAATAAAAACCTTTGAGGATCAATTGAATTGCGGGATAGTCTGTGTCGGTACGTGTGAGATCCACCTTTCCAAGTTTTTGGGGTTCATCTCATACTTCTGAAGATTTGAGGGTGCTGCCTGTTCCATACTCCTCCTCCTACTCCTCATCCATCCTTTTAGGGGTACAAACAATAGTAATTGGGGCCTAGTGTGGTTGTGTACGTGCGAGATACATACACTTTTTTTGATCATATTTCCTATTCCGCTATTCAATAAAAACCTTTGAGGATCAATTGAATTGCGGGATAGTCTGTGTCGGTACGTGTGAGATCCACCTTTCCAAGTTTTTGGGGTTCATCTCATACTTCTGAAGATTTGAGGGTGCTGTCTGTTCCATACTCCTCCTACTCCTCATCCATCCTTTTAGGGGTAGAAACAATAGTAATTGGGGCCTAGTGTGGTTTTGTACGTGCGAGATACATACACTTTTTTGGATCATATTTCCTATTCCGCTATTCAATAAAAACCTTTCTAGGGCAAGATCTTAAATTACAGAAATATGAGGAGACCGTCAAATAAGGGCCGTGGCCTGGGTCGTGGTGCTGCTGGTAGAGCTCCTGTTGCAAGGAGAGGACGTGGTCGATCTGTGCCAGCTACACGCACAAGTGAAACACCTTCCTCAAGTGTGAGTAGGCGACAGAACCTGCATCAGTATTTGGTAGGGCATCAAACGCCCCTAGAAGTGATGAGGCCAGAACAAGTTGAGGCGATAGTAGATTGGTTTGCTGCTGACAGTGCCTCCAGTTCCTTCACATTGTCTCCCACCCAGTCTACTGCAGAAAGGTCAGAGTTGGCACCTGCAGCCAATGTCCAACCGTCTTTCACCTCACCCCCTTGCAAATCAGGCCAGCAGTCTGAGCCCCAAGCCATACAGCAGTCTCTTATTCTTTTTGAGGACTCTGTCAGCAGGGTTTCCCAGGGCCATCCACCTAGCCCTGCCCCAGAAGTGGAAGAGATTGAGTGCAGCGATGCCCAACCACTTATTTCTCAAGATGAGTACATGCAAGGATCATCGCAGCACGTCTCCGATGATGACGAAACGCAGGTGCCAACTGCTGCGGCGTTCAGCATTGTGGAGACCGACAAGGAGGGCAGGGGTGAAGACTGGGTGGAAGATGATGTGGAGGACGATGAGGTCCTCGACCCCACATGGAATGAACGTCATGCAGGTGACCTGAGTAGTTTGGAGGAAGAGGCGGTGGTCGCACAGAGCCACCAGCACAGCAGAAGAGGGAGCAGGGTGCAGAAGCGGAGCGGCCGTGCCCTAGACACTACGCCCGCTACTGCCCAACGCAGCAAGGGAACGAGCGCACCAAAGTCAGCTCAAAGGAGTTCTCTAGCGTGGAAGTTCTTTAGAAAATGTGCTGATGACAGGACACGAGTGGTTTGCACCCTGTGCAATCAGAGCTTGAAGCGAGGCATAAACCTTCTCAACCTGAGCACAACCTGCATGATCAGGCATCTAAGTGCAAAGCACGAGCTGCAGTGGAGTACACACCTTCAAAACCAAGAAACGTCTCTGGCTCATCCTGCTTCCTCTTCTGCTGCAGTCTCGGCCGCTCCAGCCACATCTGTAGTGATACCGGCACCTGCCACCCCGCAAACAGACGATCTGTCAGCAACACCACCACCTGGGTCACCAACAACCATCTCCACAATGTCCCGTGGAAGCGTTCAGCTTTCCATCTCCCAAACACTTGAGAGGAAGAGGAAGTACCCCCCTACCCACCCGCGATCCCTGGCCCTGAATGCCAGCATTTCAAAATTATTGGCCTTTGAAATGCTGTCATTCCGTCTGGTGGAGACGCACAGTTTTAAAAACCTTATGTCGGTGGCTGTCCCACAGTACGTCGTGCCCAGCCGCCACTACTTTTCCAGGCAAGCCATCCCTTCCCTGCACAACCAAGTGGGGGAAAATATCAGGTGTGCACTGCGCAACGCCATCTGTGCCAAGGTCCACCTAACTACGGATACGTGGACCAGTAAGCACGGTCAGGGGCGTTATATCTCCCTAACGGCACACTGGGTAAATGCAGTGGCGGATGGGCCTGAGGCGGATAGCAATTTGGCGCATGTCCTTCCACCACCGAGGATTGCAGGGCGCTTCAGTTTGCCTCCTGTTCCTAACTCCTCCTACTCCGCTTCCTCATCCTCTACCGCCTCCTCATCCGGACAGCGTAACACCTTCACCACCAACTTCAGCACGGCCAGGGGTAAACGACAGCAGGCAGTTTTACAACTTGCCTGTTTGGGGGACAAACCACACACCGCGCAGGAGTTGTGGAGGAGCATGGAACAGCAGACAAATGAGTGGTTGCTGCCAGCGAGCCTCAAGCCCGGCCTGGTGGTGTGCGATAACGGGCGAAATCTCATAGCAGCTCTGGGCCTAGCCGGTTTGACGCACATCCCTTGCCTGGCGCATGTGCTGAATTTGGTGGTGCAGAGGTTCCTTAAAAACTACCCTGATATGTCAGAGCTGCTGCAGAAAGTGCGGGCCGTTTGTGCGCACTTTCGGCGTTCTCACCCTGCTGCTGCTCGCCTGGCAGCGCTGCAGCGTAACTTCGGCCTTCCCGCTCACCGCCTCATATGTGACGTGCCCACAAGGTGGAACTCCACCTTGCACATGCTGGAAAGACTGTGCGAGCAGCAGCAGGCCATAGTGGAGTTTCAGCTGCAGCACGCACGCGTGAGTCGCTCTGCGGAACAGCACCACTTCACCACCAATAACTGGGCCTCCATGCGAGACCTGTGTGCCTTGTTGCGCTGTTTTGAGTACTCCACCAACATGGCCAGTGGCAATGACGCCGTTCTCAGCTTAACTATCCCACTTCTATGCCTCCTTGAAAAAACAATTCGGGCGATGATGGAAGAGGATGTGGCACAGGATGAGGAGGAGGAGGAGGATGAAGAGGTAACATTTCCAAGGCTTTCAGGGCAGTCATTCGCAAGGGGCTCCGAGGGTGGGTTCCTGCACACGCAAACGCCAGGGACGCAATTGTCCAGCAGGGGCACAGTTCTGGAGGATGAGGAGGATGAGGAGGAGGAGGAGCTGGAGGAGGAGATGGAACCATGTTCACAGCAGGGTGGCACCCAGGCCAGCTCATGGCCATCACTGGTGCGTGGCTGGGGGGATACAGAGGACACGGACGATACACCTCCCACAGAGGACAGCCTTTCGTCGCCTCTGGGCAGCCTGGCACACATGAGCGATTACATGCTGCAGTGTCTCCACAACGACCGCCGAGTTGCCCACATTCTAACTTGTGCTGATTACTGGGTGGCCACGCTGCTGGATCCCCGTTACAAGGACAACGTACCGTCCTTAATTCACTCACTGGAGCGCGATCGCAAGATGCGCGAGTACAAGCGCACGCTGGTAGACGCCATGCTGCTGGCATTCCCATCTGACAGCGGGGCCACAGTGGAAGCACAAGGCAGAGGAGGAGGAGGAGGAGGTCGCCAACGCAACCAGGGCACCGCCAGCACCTCAGAAGGCAGGGTTAGCATGGCCGAAATGTGGAAAAGCTTTGTCAGCACGCCACAACAAACAGCAGCACCAGCAGCTCAGATGGAACGTCTTAGCAGGAGGCAGCATTTTACCAACATGGTGGAGCAGTATGTGTGCACACGCCTACATGTAGTGAATGACGGGTCTGCCCCCTTCAACTTCTGGGTCTCCAAATTGGGCACATGGCCTGAGCTTGCCCTTTACGCCTTGGAGGTGCTGGCGTGCCCTGCAGCCAGTGTATTATCTGAACGGGTATTTAGCACGGCTGGGGGCGTTATAACAGACAAGCGCAGCCGCCTGTCCAGAGACAATGTGGACAAGCTCACGTTCATTAAAATGAACCAGGCATGGATCCCACGGGACTTTTCCGTACCTTATGCAGAATAGCAATGGATACCGACCTTACCCACCCATTGTTCCATTTTTGCTCTTTCTCACTCTTTTGGGGTGTACCCTCATTTAAAATTTTTGAAAAGAAGCAGTGTTGGCTACCTCGTCCTCCTCCTCAGGGCCAGATTAATGTAGGGGCTATTGGAGCTGCAGCTCCAGGCCCCTACCTTTTATATAGGCCCCGGGTTGGCCATATTCACTGTTACCGCTCTTCTGTCACTTGTAAACACAGAAGTCTGGCTTCTATGCTCGCTTCCCCAGGCAGCACCCTCAGAACCTCCCCACACAGCGTGAAGGCCGGACAAGGAGGGACAGTTGGCGATGCATGGATGTGTTTATGGGCTTCAGAGACAGCATCCCATGTTGAATTAGGCATGCATGGCTGCACCCTTCCTCCTCTGGGTGCATGGCAAGGCACGGCCCTTAAGGCCCTTCAAAATCCTCAGCACCAAGCCCATGATGCTGTTAATCCGGCCCTGGTCCTCCTCCACCGCCGCTTCCACCTACACCGCCCATAGGTGTGCGCAGCCTATTGCATTAAGGTGTGCACCCCAAAGTTGAAATACACATGCATGTGTTTGCCAGCAGGGAGAGTAATGTATCGGGGCCATGTACCTGTAGGCAAGGAGAAATAGAGCAGAGCAGGTCCCAGGGAGATCTTTCCCATCTCCTCACTGGCAATGCTATGTGCCCTAGGTGATTAGGGTGTGCCCAGGCACACCCAGCACACCCTGTGCGCACGCCTATGTCACCGCCACATCCACCACCACCTCAACCTCCCTCCTACTCCATATGGGCCTCGTCCTTCAGAGATGAAGAAGAACATTGTTTTATTTTTCTGTTTTTTTTTGTTGTTTTAAGTTATTTCCCTATCCACATTTGTTTGCAGAGCACTTGCCATGCTCTTAATTACGTTTTGCTGCCATTTGCAGCACTCTAGCCCTTTCCTTTGGTGTTTTAGAGCCATTTTAGTGCCTTAAAGTTCGGGTCCCCATTGACTTCAATGGGGTTCGGTGTCCGGGAAAAGTTCGGTAAAAGTCCGGGACACGGACCCGGACTTTTTTTTAAAGTTCGGCCGAACCCGTCGAACACGGACATCTAGGTGTCCGCTCAACCCTAGCAAAGAGAGATTGTAATAATATGGAAAAATCTAATATCAGTTATTATGGAATGATGGAGTTTATTTACTAAAGGCAAATTCACTGTGCTCTACAAGTGCACTGCAAGTGCACTTTGAAGTGCAGTTTCTGTAGATCTGAGGGGGGCATGCAAGGAAAACAAAAAACAGAATTTTTGATTGCAAATGATTGGATGATAGAAATCAGCAGAGCTTCCCTTCATTTCAGATCTTCCCCTCAGATCTACAAGACTGCATGTCCAAGTGCACTTGAAAGTGAACAGTGGATTTGTCAAAAAATAGCCTTAGAGGTCAAGACTAACTACAATGCTTGCTAATGATATTATGCTGTGTGCTTTGATTTTGTAAATAAATAGATAAATAAAATATATAACATTTTAACAACTGTGTTTGTGTATTGATGTGCAACCAAATAATATCTGTCACAGCGAAAATAAATAGCTAAAATAAATGAATGGATCAATATAAATCGCAACAGAAACATTTAGAAATATGTGCAATATTCAGGTGGGTATTTCAATGATGTCAACATAAAATTGTGCAATAACCAAATAAATCAATAGATTGAGTATATAAATAGTGCATTAATAAAGTGCAGTTTTGTTAAAGTCCATCAATAATAAATATAAAGGGTGACTGTAGTTAATAAAGTCCAAATAATTTTCTTTGTGCAAAATTCTTCCAGGCCTTAATTAAAGTGCAAGTTCTCAGTGTTTTAAATTATCCAATACGGCTTTGTGACATTGGGTGGCATAGGTTCCTCTTTTCCAGTGATATTATAAAGGTGGGTAACTTATCAGATGTAATGGGTCTTATGTACCATATAGTACTAAGACCAATGACTTGTAGGCCCTCAGAGCCAGGGTGGATTCCCTTGTAGCGCTCCTGAGATGGGGTAATGGTGGATTCCTCCTCACTAGAGTTGAGCGGACACCTGGATGTCCGTGTTCGGCGGGTTCGGCAGAACTTGAAAAAAAAGTCCGGGTCCGTGTCCCGGACTTTTCCCGAACTTTTCCCGGACACCGGACCCCATTGAAGTCAATGGGGACCCGAACATTCAGGCACTAAAATGGCTCTAAAACACCAATGGAACGGGCTAGAGTGCTGCAAAGGGCAGCAAAACGTAGTTAAGAGCATGGCAAGTGCTCTGCAAACAAATGTGGATAGGGAAATAACTTAAAACAACAAAAAAAACAGAAAAATAAAACAATGTTCTTCATCTCTGAAGGACGAGGCCCATATGGAGTAGGAGGGAGGTTGAGATGGTGGTGGATGTGGCGGTGTCATAGGCGTGCGCACAGGGTGTGCCGGGTGTACCTGGGCACACCCTAATCACCTAGGGCACATTAGCATTATCGCTCTGTTTGCCAGTGAGGAGATGGGAAAGATCTCCCTCGGACCTGCTCTGCTCTATTTCACTTTGCCAGCAGGGAGAGTAATGTATCGGGGCCATGTACATGTAGGCAAACAAATGCATGTGTATTTAAACTTTGGGGTGCACACCCTAATGCAATAGGCTGCGCACACCTATGGGCGGTGTAGGTGGAAGCGGCGGTGGAGGAGGACCAGGGCCGGATTAAGAGCATCATGGGCTTGGTGCTGAGGATTTTGAAGGGCCTTAAGGGCCGTGCCTTGGCATGCACCCAGAGGAGGAAGGGTGCAGCCATGCATGCCTAATTCAACATGGGATGCTGTCTCTGAAGCCCATAAACACATCCATGCATCGGCAACTGTCCCTCCTTGTCCGGCCTTCGTGCTGTGTGGGGAGGTTCTGAGGGAGCTGCCTAGGGAAGCGAGCATAGAAGCCAGACTTCTGTGTTTACAAGTGACAGAAGAGCGGTAACAGTGAATATGGCCAACCCGGGGCCTATATTAAGGTAGGGGCCTGGAGCTGCAGCTCCAATAGCCCCTATGTTAATCTGGCCCTGAGGAGGACGAGGTAGCCAACACTGCTTTTTTTCAGAAATTTTAAATGAGGGTACACCCCAAAAGAGTGAGAAAGAGCAAAAATAGAACAATGGCTGGGTAAGGTCGGTATCCATCGCTATTCTGCACAAGGTACGGAAAAGTCCCGTGGGATCCATGCCTGGTTAATTTTAATGAACGTGAGCTTGTCCACATTGTCTCTGGACAGGCGGCTGCGCTTGTCTGTGATAACGCCCCCAGCCGTGCTAAATACACGTTCAGATAATACACTGGCTGCAGGGCACGCCAGCACCTCCAAGGCATAAAGGGCAAGCTCAGGCCATGTGCCCAATTTGGAGACCCAGAAGTTGAAGGGGGCAGACCCGTCATTCACTACATGTAGGCGTGTGCACACATACTGCTCCACCATGTTGGTGAAATGCTGCCTCCTGCTAAGACGTTCCATATGAGCTGCTGGTGCTGCTGTTTGTTGTGGCGAGCTGACAAAGCTTTTCCACATTTCGGCCATGCTAACCCTGCCTTCTGAGGTGCTGGAGGTGCCCTGGTTGCGTTGGCGACCTCTTCCTCCTCCTCCTCCTCCTCCTCCTCTGCCTTGTACTTCCACTGTGGCCCCGCTGTCAGGTGGGAATGCCAGCAGCATTGCGTCTACCAGCGTGCGCTTGTACTCGCGCATCTTGCGATCGCGCTCCAGTGAGTGAATTAAGGACGGTACGTTGTCATTGTAATGGGGATCCAGCAGCGTGGCCACCCAGTAATCAGCACAAGTTAGAATGTGGGCAACTCGGCGGTCGTTGTGGAGACACTGCAGCATGTAATCGCTCATGTGTGCCAGGCTGCCCAGAGGCAACGAAAGGCTGTCCTCTGTGGGAGGTGTATCGTATGTGTCCTCTGTATCCCCCCAGCCATGCACCAGTGATGGCCATTAGCTGGTCTGGGTGCGACCCTGCTGTGAACATGGCTCTATCTCCTCCTCCATCTCCTCCTCCTCATCCTCCTCATCCTCCAGAACTGTGCCCCTGCTGGACAATTGTGTCCCTGGCATTGGTGTGTGCAGGAACCCACCCTCGGAGCCCCTTGTGAATGACTGCCCTGAAAGCCTTGGAAATGTTACCTCTTCATCCTCCTCCTCCTCCTCATCCTGTGCCACATCCTCTTCCATCATCGCCCGAATTGTTTTTTCAAGGAGGCATAGAAGTGGGATAGTTAAGCTGACAATGGCATCATCGGCACTGGCCATGTTGGTGGAGTACTCAAAACAGCGCAACAAGGCACACAGGTCTCGCATGGAGGCCCAGTTATTGGTGGTGAAGTGGTGCTGTTCCGCAGAGCGACTCACACGTGCGTGCTGCAGCTGAAACTCCACTATGGCCTGCTGCTGCTCGCACAGTCTTTCCAGCATGTGCAAGGTGGAGTTCCACCTTGTGGGCATGTCACATATGAGGCGGTGAGCGGGAAGGCCGAAGTTAAGCTGCAGCGCTGACAGGCGAGCAGCAGCAGGGTGAGAACGCCGAAAGTGTGCACAGATGGCCCGCACTTTCTGCAGCAGCTCTGACATATCGGGGTAGTTTTTAAGGAACCTCTGCACCACCAAATTCAGCACATGCGCCAGGCAAGGGATGTGCGTCAAACCGGCTAGGCCCAGAGCTGCTATGAGATTTCGCCCGTTATCGCACACCACCAGGCCGGGCTTGAGGCTCGCTGGCAGCAACCACTCATTTGTCTGCTGTTCCATGCTCCTCCACAACTCCTGCGCGGTGTGTGGTTTTTCCCCCAAACAGGCAAGTTTTAAAACTGCCTGCTGTCGTTTACCCCTGGCCGTGCTGAAGTTGGTGGTGAAGGTGTTACGCTGTCCAGATGAGGAGGCAGTAGAGGATGAGGAAGCGGAGTAGGAGGAGTTAGGAACAGGAGGCAAACTGAAGCGCCCTGCAATCCTCGGTGGTGGAAGGACATGCGCCAAATTGCTATCCGCCTCAGGCCCATCCGCCACTGCATTTACCCAGTGTGCCGTTAGGGAGATATAACGCCCCTGACCGTGCTTACTGGTCCACGTATAGGTAGTTAGGTGGACCTTGCCACAGATGGCGTTGCGCAGTGCACACCTGATTTTTTCCCCCACTTGGTTGTGCAGGGAAGGGATGGCTTGCCTGGAAAAGTAGTGGCGGCTGGGCACGACGGACTGTAGGACAGCCACCGACATAAGGTTTTTAAAACTGTGCGTCTCCACCAGACGGAATGACAGCATTTCAAAGGCCAAGAATTTTGAAATGCTGGCATTCAGGGCCAGGGATCGCGGGTGGGTAGGGGGGTACTTCCTCTTCCTCTCAAGTGTTTGGGAGATGGAAAGCTGAACGCTTCCACGGGACATTGTGGAGATGGTTGGTGACCCAGGTGGTGGTGTTGCTGACAGATCGTCTGTTTGCGGGGTGGCAGGTGCCGGTATCACTACAGATGTGGATGGAGCGACCGAGACTGCAGCAGAAGAGGAAGCAGGATGAGCCACAGACGTTTCTTGGTTTTGAAGGTGTCTACTACACTGCAGCTCGTGCTTTGCACTTAGATGCCTGATCATGCAGGTTGTGCTCAGGTTGAGAAGGTTTATGCCTCGCTTCAGTCTCTGATTGCACAGGGTGCAAACCACTCGTGTCCTGTCATCAGCACATTTTTTAAAGCACTTCCACGCTAGAGAACTCCTTTGAGCTGACTTTGGTGCGCTCGTTCCCTTGCTGCGTTGGGCAGTAGCAGGCGTAGTGTCTAGGGCACGGCCGCTCCGCTTCTGCACCCTGCTCCCTCTTCTGCTGAGCTGGTGGCTCTGTGCGACCACCGCCTCTTCCTCCAAATTACTCAGGTCACCTGCATGACCTTCATTCCATGTGGGGTCGAGGACCTCATTGTCCTCCACATCATCTTCCACCCAGTCTTCACCCCTGCCCTCCTTGTCGGTCTCCACAATTCTGAACGCCGCAGCAGTTGGCACCTGCGTTTCGTCATCATCGGAGACATGCTGCGATGGTCCTTGCATGTACTCATCTTGAGAAATAAGTGGTTGGGCATCGCTGCACTCAATCTCTTCCACTTCTGGGGCAGGGCTAGGTGGATGACCCTGGGAAACCCTGCTGACAGAGTCATCAAAAAGAAGAAGAGACTGCTGTATGGCTTGGGGCTCAGACTGCTTGCCTGATTTGCAAGGGGGTGAGGTGAAAGACAGTTGGACATCGGCTGCAGGTGCCAACTCTGACCTTTCTGCGGTAGACTGGGTGTGAGACAATGTGAAGGAACTGGAGGCACTGTCAGCAGCAAACCAATCTACTATCGCCTCTACTTCTTCTGGCCTCATCACTTCTAGAGGCGTATGATGCCCTACCAAATACTGATGCAGGTTCTGTCGCCTACTCACAACTGAGGAAGGTGTTTCACTTGTGCGTGTAGCTGGCACAGATCAACCACGTCCTCTCCTTGCAACAGGAGCTCTACCAGCAGCACCACGACCCAGGCCACGGCCCCTATTTGACGGTCTCCTCATATTTCTGTAATTTATGATCTTGCCCTAGAAAGGTGTTTATTGAATAGTGGAACAAAACAACAACAGTATCGCACGGGTGTATCTCACAGTCAAATATGCAAACTATGCCGCAATTTAATATATTTTACCCCAAAAGGGTGTATATTGAATAGCGGAATAGGAAAAAGGATAAAAAACGGTGTATCTCACACGTACAAACACAGACTAGGCCCCGATTAAAATTTTTTGTACCCTAAAGGGAGGATAAGGAAGAGGAGTAGGAGGAGTTGGGAACAGGAGGCAAACTGAAGCGCCCTGCAATCCTTGGCGGTGGAAGGAGATGCGCCAAACAAATTTAAAAGATGTATCTCACACGTACCGATACAGACTATGCCGTAATTTAATTTTTTACACTCCAAAAAGGGTGTATATTGAATAGCGGAATAGGAAAAATTTTATAATGCGGTGTATCTCACACATACAAACACAAACATGTCCCGATTACAATTTTTTGTACCCTAAAGGCAGGATGAGGAAGAGGAGTAGGAGGAGTTGGGAACAGGAGGCAAACTGAAGCGCCCTGCAATCCTCGGCGGTAGAAGGAGATGCGCCAAACAAATTTAAAAAGGTGTATCTCACATGTACCGATACAGACTATCCCGCAATTTAATTTTTTCACTCAAACAGGGTGTATATTGAATAGCGGAATAGGACAAATTTTACAAAACGGTGTATCTCAAACGTACAAACACAAACTAGGCCCTGATTACAATTTTTTGTACCCTAAAGGCAGGATGAGGAGTAGGAGTATCTCACACATACCGACACAGACTATCCCGCAATTTAATTGTTTTTACCCAAAGGTGTAGATTAAATAGCGGAATAGAAAATATTATCAAAAAAAAGGTGTATGTATCTCACACGTACAGAACCAGACTAGGCCCCAATTACTATTTTTTGTACCCCCAAAGGCAGGATGAGGAGTAGGAGGAGTTTGGAACAGGCAGCACCCTCAAATCCTCGGAAGTATGAGATGCACCCCAAAAATTGGAAAGGTGTATCTCACACGTACCAACACAGACTATCCCGCAATTTAATTGTTTATACCCAAAGGTTTTTATTGAATAGCGGAATAGAAAATATTATCAAAAAAAGTTGTATGTATCTCACACGTACAGAACCAGACTAGGCCACAATTACTATTTTTTGTACCCCCAAAGGCAGGATGAGGAGTAGGAGGAGTTCGGAACAGGCAGCACCCTCAAATCTTAAGAAGTATGAGATGCACCCCAAAAATTGGAAAGGTGTATCTCACACGTACCAACACAGACTATCCCGCAATTTAATTGTTTATACCCAAAGGTTTTTATTGAATAGCGGAATAGAAAATATTATCAAAAAAAGGTGTATGTATCTCACACGTACAGAACCAGACTAGGCCCCAATTACTATTTTTTGTACCCCCAAAGGCAGGATGAGGAGTAGGAGGAGTTCGGAACAGGCAGCACCCTCAAATCCTCGGAAGTATGAGATGCACCCCAAAAATTGGAAAGGTGTATCTCACACGTACCAACACAGACTATCCCGTAATTTAATTCTTTATACCCAAAGGTTTTTATTGAATAGCGGAATAGAAAATATTATCAAAAAAAAGGTGTATGTATCTCACACGTACAGAACCAGACTAGGCCACAATTACTATTTTTTGTACCCCCAAAGGCAGGATGAGGAGTAGGAGGAGTTCGGAACAGGCAGCACCCTCAAATCTTCAGAAGTATGAGATGCAGCCCAAAAATTGGAAAGGTGTATCTCACACGTACCGACACAGACTATCCTGCAATTTAATTGTTTTTACCCAAAGGTGTAGATTGAATAGCGGAATAGAAAATATGATATCAAAAGGTGTATGTATCTCACACGTACCGACACAGACTAGGCCCCAATTACTATTTTTTGTACCCCCAAAGGCAGGATGAGGAGTAGGAGGAGTTCGGAACAGGCAGCACCCTCAAATCTTCAGAAGTATGAGATGCACCCCAAAAATTGGAAAGGTGTATCTCACACGTACCAACACAGACTATCCCGCAATTTAATTCTTTATACCCAAAGGTTTTTATTGAATAGCGGAATAGAAAATATTATCAAAAAAAAGGTGTATGTATCTCACACGTACAGAACCAGACTAGGCCACAATTACTATTTTTTGTACCCCCAAAGGCAGGATGAGGAGTAGGAGGAGTTCGGAACAGGCAGCACCCTCAAATCTTCAGAAGTATGAGATGCAGCCCAAAAATTGGAAAGGTGTATCTCACACGTACCAACACAGACTATCCCGCAATTTAATTGTTTATATCCAAAGGTTTTTATTGAATAGCGGAATAGAAAATATTATCAAAAAAATGTGTATGTATCTCACACGTACAGAACCAGACTAGGCCCCAATTACTATTTTTTGTACCCCCAAAGGCAGGATGAGGAGTAGGAGGAGTTCGGAACAGGCAGCACCCTCAAATCTTCAGAAGTATGAGATGCACTCCAAAAATTGGAAAGGTGTATCTCACACGTACCAACACAGACTATCCCGCAATTTAATTGTTTATACCCAAAGGTTTTTATTGAATAGCAGAATAGAAAATATTATCAAAAAAAGGTGTATGTATCTCACACGTACAGAGCCAGACTAGGCCCCAATTACTATTTTTTGTACCCCCAAAGGCAGGATGAGGAGTAGAAGGAGTTCGGAACAGGCAGCACCCTCAAATCTTCAGAAGTATGAGATGCACCCCAAAAATTGGAAAGGTGTATCTCACATGTACCAACACAGACTATCCCGCAATTTAATTGTTTATAGCCAAAGGTTTTTATTGAATAGCGGAATAGAAAATATTATCAAAAAAAGGTGTATGTATCTCACACGTACAGAACCAGACTAGGCCCCAATTACTATTTTTTGTACCCCCAAAGCAGGATGAGGAGTAGGAGGAGTTCGGAACAGGCAGCACCCTCAAATCCTCGGAAGTATGAGATGCACCCCAAAAATTGGAAAGGTGTATCTCACACGTACCAACACAGACTATCCCGCAATTGAAATGTTTATACCCAAAGGTTTTTATTGAATAGCGGAATAGAAAATATTATCAAAAAAGGTGTATGTATCTCACACGTACAGAACCAGACTAGGCCCCAATTACTATTTTTTGTACCCCCAAAGGCAGGATGAGGAGTAGGAGGAGTTCGGAACAGGCAGCACCCTCAAATCTTCAGAAGTATGAGATGCACCCCAAAAATTGGAAAGGTGTATCTCACACGTACCAACACAGACTATACCGCAATTTAATTGTTTATACCCAAAGGTTTTTATTGAATAGCGGAATAGAAAATATGATATAAAATTGGTGTGATTTATCAATAGCACATGTGAACAGCAGTGTCTTATATCAGTCAGCTCTGCTGCAGGCTATGGAGGGAAAAAAAATTCCCCTTTTAAGTTTGTAATTTTTAACTAGATTAGTACAGACTATGCCACAATTTAATTTTTTTAACCCAATGGTGTATATTGAATAGTGGAATAGAAAAAAGTGTATAATTTTTGAAATCACTCAATAATAGCACATGTGAACACAGCAGTGTATTATCACAGTCAGCACAGCAGCACTGAAGGAAAAACGCTGCACACAGTGACTGATAGAAAAAGACTTTTCTCCCTCCTCCTCAGTGGGCAAAAAAGATTGTTTTCACTGCACCCCACACATAGCAAAATCGATGTGGACCAGCTCTGCTGCAGGCTATGGAGGGAAAAAAAATTCCCCTTTTAAGTTTGTAATTTTTAACTAGATTAGTACAGACTATGCCACAATTTAATTTTTTTAACCCAAGGGTGTATATTGAATAGTGGAATAGAAAAATGTGTATAACTTTTGAAATCACTCAATAATAGCACATGTGAACACAGCAGTGTATTATCACAGTCAGCACAGCAGCACTAAAGGAAAAATGCTGCACACAGTGACTGATAGAAAAAGACTTTTCTCCCTCCTCCTCAGTGGGAAAAAAAGATTGTGTTCACTGCACCCCACACACAGCAAAATCGATGTGGACCACTGACACCTGCCTATCTCCAGCCTCTCCCTAAAAGGATTGATAAGATCGGTCACTGCAAACCCCCCCCCCCCCACACAGCAAAATCGATTGTAGAACACTGACCCTAAAAATCAGCAGCCTCGCCCTAAAATGCCCTACAACTCGCCTTGCCTAAAACACTCCAACCTGTCCCTCAATTCTATCCGGACACAAATGATTTTTGCCTGTCTGTCCCTAATCAGCAGCCAGCACGTATGATGTGTGCTCTCTCCCTAATCTACAGCAGAATGACGCAGCGCGCTGGGGCTCTCAAACTTATAAAGACATGGTCACATGCTTCAGATGGCCAATCACAGCTACTAATACATTTGTAGGCATGGCTGGGATGGCTTAAGGCACACCAGTTAAACGCTTGTTGATTGGCTGTTGAAAGCCCGCCATGAAAAGCGCGCCAATGCATACAAAACCCGGAAATAAAATGACCGAACACAGATTTTTATTCGAATATACAGTAAAGTTTTCGGG
Source organism: Pelophylax lessonae (assembly GCF_965119305.1). Taxonomy (NCBI): domain Eukaryota; kingdom Metazoa; phylum Chordata; class Amphibia; order Anura; family Ranidae; genus Pelophylax; species Pelophylax lessonae. The sequence goes on from NC_138768.1 coordinate 656,766,284, forward strand.
TCCGTGTTCGGGTAACAAAAATCCAATTATTCGGTACGAACACGAATAATACAGTCCGTGTTCGCTCAACCCTACTCCTCACCTTTTCCTCTCATCAATGTGGGGCCAGGGTATGAAAGAAAGAATTGCTCCAAATAGTGTAGTATAATTTAAAATCAGTTTATTTCCCATCCATGGGTATTAAAAAGGCAAGAGAGTACAGGATACGTGACATATATCGGTCAGCTTGCAGAGTGGAGAGCGGAGTAATTGCGTCGCGCTGTGCGTTCTAAAATTGATGCGTTTCGTCACTTCCTGTGACGTTATCAAAGGTAGCAAAGGAAACAGTGGATTTGCCTTTAACCACTTGCCGACTGCTCACATTGAGCATACTGCGGCAAAGTGGCTCATTATCGTCCAGCGACGTAGGTCTACGTCGCTGGACTCCTGCCCTTGCCGGCGGCGTGCGCGCGCCGCCTGAGACTCGCTCCAGCTGTATTCAGACACAGCGGGAGTCAGGCCAGGGGAGGAGAGGAGGTGATCACCGCCGCTCTTCCCCGTTCGTCGGCGATCGAGTGAGGAGATCCGCCCGCTTGTGTAAACAAACAACGTCCTATGTGACAGGCAGACACAGATTACAGGATTCAGCATAGCTGAACCTGCGATCTGTGCCTGTGTCACACAGTCCCCTCCCCCCACACACGTCAGTAAGCACCAGGCATACATTAACCCCTTGATCACCAAAAAAAGTTAACCCCCTCCCCTGCCAGTGTCATTTTTCAGTTAGGGGTCCGATCTGTCCGCCGCAATGTCGCAGTCCTGCAAAAAAAATCGCAGATCGCCGCCATTACTAGTTAAAAAAAAAACAATAAAAATTACATACTGTCATGGTCTTACCTTCTTGCTGTTCTCCTTCGTTTGACATGTGCTGGCGGCCATCTTGGTTTCTGGGTTTCTTGTAGCCTCCCACCCTGCGGCTCCTCCTTCCCACTGGGAGGAGCTGGATACCTAGCTCATATATATAGGAGGTCTGTGGCTTCAGTTCCCTGCTTGGTCCTCCTGTGTTCACATGCTACTAAGACTGCTGCTACTTCTGGTTCCTGTTCCTGGCTTCGTCTGACTACCCTGCTGGTTCCTGATCCTGGCTTCGTCTGACTACCCTGCTGGTTCCTGTTCCTGGCTTCGTCTGACTACCCTGCTGGTTCCTGATCCCTGGCTTCGCAAAGACTCTGCATCGGTTTCGCCATCCGTTTGGACTTTTGCTTTATAGCTTGTTTTTCAATAAGCTTTCTTATTTTCACTTATCTGTTGTTGTACGTCTGGTTCATGGTTCCGTGACACATACATTTCCGTAGTTAGTAACTACGATAACGATAACTTTTGCGCAAACCAATCAAAATACGCTTATTGTGATTTTTTTTTTACAAAAATATGTAGCAGAAAACAAATTGGCCTAAAATGTTAAAAAAATTAGATTTTTACATTTTGGGGGGGGGGGGGGGGGAATTTCATATAAAAAAATTTGAAAAATATTGTTATTTTTTCAAAATTGACGCTCTTTTTTTGTTTATAGCGCAAAAAGTAAAAATCGCACAGGTGATCAAATACCACCAAAAGAAAGCTCTATTTGTGGGGAAAAGAAGGACATACATTTAATTTTGGTACCGCGCAATTGTCCGTGAAGTAACGCAGTGCCGAATCGCAAAATATAGCCTGGTCGGGAATGGGGTAAAATCTTCCGGTCTTAAAACGGTTAAAAATACGCTCATTGAGAATTTTTTTGTCAAAGACATGTAGCTAAATACATTTTGTCCTAAATATATGACAAAAATTGAATATATTGGATATTTTTTAACTGTCAAAGTAGAAAAATATTGTTATTATTTCAAAATTGTCGCTTTTTTTATTAATATCGCAAAAAAATAAAAGCTCGGAGGTGATCAAATACCGCCAAAAGAAAGCTCTGTTTGTGGAAAAAAAGGACGTACATTTTGTTTGGGTACGGCGTTGCATGACCGTGCAATTGTCACATGACCGTTAAAGTCGCACAGTGCCGAATCGCAATAAGTGGCCTGGACGTAAAGCAGGAAAATTCTCCGGTCCTAAAGTGGTTAATAAATCAACCCCAATGTTACAAAAGGGGGGGTATGAGTTCCATCTAATTCCTTTCATGGGAAAGATATGGTTGTGAGTTTGGACCAATCAGAGATTCCTTAATGATAGATAATGGAAGTAACTAGGATACGAATGCGGGGAAAAGCCAATAACCAAAACTCAAACACCAAGAAAGGTCTGTGCTAGAGGTGACTTCACAAGATCTAAGAAGGAACTTCACCTGGGGATGACACTTAATCTAATACAAAAAAGAGGGGTATCTGGCGCACTAGCAGAAAACAGTCCACAGTTATTATATAGGCTATCAGGACATGGATGGGGGCCTGTGAAAATCCAAGTATGCCCAGGTGCTTAAATCAGAGGCTGCCGCTGATTGAGGAGCTAGAAGGAACTCTGTATGTGGATAAATGAGAAGAGAAGTAGCACCTTCTATGTGTAGCAAAAAAGCACTGGCATTATTAAATAACAAAGTGGCAACTCACAACAGTAAGTAGTTAAAACGCTCATCTAGGTAACGCTGCTGTGGTAAGCCGGTCTAGTTTATTTATTTATGCAGGACCCTTTTGGTCTTTTCAATAATTTTTCAATCTTTAAAACATTTACCTGTAAGTACCCTTAGTATAGAGGATCTTTTAGTAATGTTTTTTCAGCCATGTTATTTCATTGTTTTTCTAAACATTTTTTTTTTCACAAATGTTATTGTTATATAAGCTCATCTTAGTTTTTTTTTGCATTAGAGAAAGGCTGTCTTGTACTTTCAGGCCAGTGTCATTGTGTATTAGTAGTTGTTTATGCACTGCACAAGGCTTGCTGGGCTTTCTTGTCCACTGGCTGACAATTTCCCTTAAATGCCATCTCCAAGATGGCCACTCTCATGTGCTGATAAATGAGCATGCATACCTTGAACGCGTGCCACATCTACCGCTTCCTCATTCCATGCTGAGGTCACTTCTGCCTCCCTAGGGGACCCAAACCTACCAGGAAGTACTGGGAACCACCAGCACAGCCAAGAGCTTTGCTTCAAATCTACCATAGCAGGACCAGTGGGACCAGACCAGCTTACCACTGTGGTGTTACCTAGGTGAGAACTTTAACTACTTACTGTTGTGAGTTGCCACGTATAATAAAGCCAGTGCTTTTATGCTATACTTAGAAGGTGCTGCTTCTCTTCTCATTTATGACATCAAATCTATAGTATGGGGAAACCCGCTTTCCTGCAATTACTTGAGTAGCCCAGAGTCCTGTTTGCTACAGAAATCACAAACTATAACCCAAACTAAATAACTTAATAGTGCATACCTATCACATACAGGCCATTGTCAATGCTCATGTCGGGGCACAGATCTTAACCTGGGACCCTGCGGTGACTGGCTGTAGCACTCCTTGCTGTGACACTTAAAATGCTGTAAACACCAAATAGGGTAAAAAAAATGTGGACCACAGCTCAAAATTTTAAAAATGGATTGTATTTTAATGTGTTCAAGTGATTAAAATAAAAGAAAACTAAACAATCAAATGTTTCCTCACAATTTTCCCTATGACGAGCCTCAGTCTCAACTTCTATGTCTCCCTGCTTCTAGACTAGACCCTCATATATCAATACATCATGTCAATATCATATGAAAGGTAACATAAGAGCTATGACAGTCATCAAAAGTATGATGTTCTGCACATGTGGAGTGTACAGCAAGGTCCTTCTTTCACACTTCACGGATGCATAACCTCCTACTAGTGATTGTCCCTCCCACTCTAATTTTCCAAGCTTCCTTCACAGTAACAGACATAAACAATCAACTCACTGAGCTTAGGAAAGAGCAAAAGAGCCAAAACAAAGGCTGGCTACAGTCTAGTAACAACCCATTTTACATTTAGATAGGGACACAGCAGCATAGAGCATAGTCCATACAAATTATTAATTGCAAACCTGTTGGCAACTCTTAATATAACCTTGTAACTTTTTTTAACCCAGTTTCTAAAGCTGATCGTAACTAAAATCTATAGATTTTTTCCTAAATCAGACACCTAGAATGACCATCACCATCACTATTATTGATTGTTAAAATAATTAATTGTTATACAGTATACTGTACATTGTTATATGATTTAATACAGCATTTGAATCTGCCAAAAATCTATGGTTTTCCTTTAATATTTTGATTCTTTTAAAAATGATTTATCAAAATCTAATCAAAGATGGCGATGATCAGATTCGTTGAATAGCTCTAGTTGTCTCTGTTGCTCAAGAGATGTTTTTATCCTGCATCATTTTCACTGACTTTAATTTAAAGGAAGCATTGCTTGTGTTAATTTCAGCCAAGCAAACCAGTCAATTGAAGCATGAAGTGAACACTTTCACAGCAACAGTCAATAGCTTCCAATTGACTTTTGTCAGTGATGATGTAAGCAAGTGACTAGATCAAACTGTCAATCAGATAAAAACATAAAGGATGTATGTCTAGTACTACCCTTTAAGTTTTAGAATAAAGTCTATATGGCAGCACACCAGTGCTAACTTTTACATGCATCTGTGGGATGCTTAAAAATCAAGACAGCAAAACTAGCCATAATGCTAACACATGTAACGACACATTTAAGTCATCAAGGGCTTTAATCCAGACATGCGCAATTCCTTTCGGTTCAAATCTAAATTCAGATAAACTTTTGGTTTTTTGGAGGTGCACATCTATGAATGACAATACTTTTGAGATTAGTTGAAATTTGTTTAGTGTTGCTTCATTTATTTGTTTTCTAATTAATTCCAAATCTTTCGACCGATTCGAAATCGTAACGCTTGAAAAATGATTGACAAATCCGAATTCTGTGTGAAGAATAGCTGGTTGTTAGGAAGCCAGGCCACTGCGTCCTTAACAACCGATGACTCATCAGCCGTCAGCAGGTTTCTCTAGGGACAGCTGAATGTAAACAAAATAAATGCCAGCAGTTCAAAATTTAGAAATTGGGGTCTGGTATGGATTTTAATAATTCGCCGACCTGGCTATAGCTGAATGACAGCTACAGTCCGGTTGTCCAGTTCTGGGAGGACATCTATTGATGCGTCCACCCAACGTACTCTGTGATTATGTCCAATCACAGCTAATCACAATGTAAACACACTTGCCGGTTATCAGAATTTCTTTCCTCAGGTTGTCACTGCGTGAGGAGAGGCAGGGCTGGTAACCAGCAAATGGGAAAGAGGACATCTACACTGATAATTAGGGCACTGATCATCAGTGTTCTGATAATCAGTGCAGCCCAAACAGTACCCTGCCATGCTGCCTCTCAGTGCCAATCAGTGCCCATAAGTGCTGCCAGTCAGTGCCCATAAGTGCTGCCAATCAGTGCCCACCAGTGCTACACATCACTGCTGCCTCATCCATGCTGCCTATCATTGCTGCCTATCAGTGCCCATCAGTGACACCTATCAGTGTCCTTCAGTGCTGCCTATCGGTGTACATCAGTGCCTCCTATCACTGTCCTTCAGTGCAGCCTCATCAGTGCCCACCAATGCCACCTCATCAGTCCCACCCCATCAGTGCCCACCAGTGCCGCCTCAGCAGTGCCCATTAGTGCTGCCTATCAGTGCCGCCTCATCAGTGCCCATCAGTGCAGCCTATCAGCTCCCATCAGCGCTGCCTATAGTGGGATGAATGTCAACAATATAAAATACACACTGATGAGGGAAAACATGCGAATTGCTGCTCCCACTAAGTTCAAGTACTCATAAACTTGGCAAAAAATATTTGTGTAAGGGTGATAGTGGTGCGCTATTCATTACAATATTAAATAATAAAGAAATCAATCAATGGGATACCGAAAAATACTAAAATGCATTATGAGTGCCTAATCTGTACCTTAACAGACATCCAAAATTATACAGTAAAGTATAGTGAACATAAATGTGATAAATTATAATAAAAGTCTGTGTGAATTCAAACACATGCAGTGCTTCTTCTTTAGAATCTAGAAAGAAATTTGTGATTGTTCAAATACAAGCACTGCTTCTTTAATCAAAATTAATTATATTTAATGTGCCCAATCCATTCACCTGCTGTGCACCTCTGTGTGCAATGCGCTCTCACCTGGAGCACAAAGAGTTTGTGCAACAATATGTACAAGAATATTTGGAAGATATCAGTTCCAAGGACAACCATTTTATACATATTGTTTTTATCTTTTTAATGTTTGAATAATGATGTTATTTTAAACATTATGTGCTTTTCCAGTTTATGACAACCTCACAGCCTATAAAGTGCTAAATTCTAGAAGAAAGTGTGGGCTAACTCCCCTATCTGGGTTTGAGCTCCCGGACACTTCCGATAATCTGGGTTCTTCTTTCTTTATTTTTTGTGCAATATTATATAAATCCATCCACCTGTGGGGCTTCTCAGATCTCTCTGTAATCCTCCTCTACTATAGGTTCAACAGCTTTCTCTGTTCAGAAAAAAATTGTTGTTATCCAAAACAAATTGACAAGACTGACAGGGGAAGTGAGAGGCTTGATCATCATCACATGTGCATATTCTCTCACATTTTTTCCAACAACTGTTTCTGTAAACTAAGCACCCATCCTTCTGAAGTTTGAAAACCTTAATACTTTTATCTTCACTTTAAGTTTGAAGAAGGTTTATCAATTCTAATTCAGAATGCCGCAATCACCACTCTATAGCTCTATTAGTGTGAAAAAATTATAAAAATTTCATATGAGCACAGTGCTGCATGACCCCTTAATTGTCATTCCAAATGCAACAGCACAGAAAGCTGAAAGTGGCATGGGCAGGAAGGGGGGAAAAGTGCCCAGTAGGCAAGTGGCTAAGGGGAACCCTACGCCAAACATTTTAAGAAAATAGCATGTGGTCCCCTCTAAAATACATACCAGACCCTTACTTGGGCATGTAGCCCAGCAGGCTAGGAAAAAGAGGGAAGCGTGAGAGCCCACCTCCCTGAAACATTCCAGACGACATGCCCTTAACATTGGGGGTGTTCTTTGGGGCAGGGGCCTCCCCCCAAAGCACCTTGTCCACGTGTTGATGGGGATAAGGGCATATTCCCCACAACCCTGGCCTGGTGGTTGTGCGGGTGCGGAGAGTGACTTATCGGAATGTGGAAGCCCCCTTTACCAGATCCCCATCCCCCATGTGAACAAGTATGGGGTACATACTGGGGTCCCGCCAATCCATACCAGGCCCTTTGGATCTGGTATGGATTTTAAGCTGAACCCCACTCCAAAATTAACAAAAAGTTATGTGGGCCTCCCCCAAAATCCAAACCATACCCTTAGGTTTTGTATGGATTTTAAGGGGAACCCCACACCAAAATTAAAAATAAAATGGCATGCCCCCCCCCCCCAAATCCATACCAGACCCTTATCTGAGCATACAGCCCGGCACACCAGGAAGGAGGGGGGCAAGCAAGTGCCCACCCTTCCTGAACCATACCAACCCACATGCCTTTAAAATGGGAGGGTGTTTTGTGGCATGAGGGGGTCTCCTCCCCAAAGCACCTTGTGACCATGTCGATGGGAGCAAGGGCCTCTTCCCCACAACCCTGGCCCACTGGTTGTGGGGATCTTATTGGAATCAGGAACCCCTCTTTAACATGAGGACCCCAGGCCCTGGCCCTCCCTCTTTGTGAATAAGTATGTTTCCCTCAGTTTATCTTGAGGGAAACAATAGCATTTGGCCAAATATATCGAACATAGCTCTTTGATTTAAGGCAATTTTTGTGATCACTCTGGGCTGTAAAGCAGAATATCTGAAAATGACAGTTGGAGTTTACAACTGAGTACATACAAGAAAATGGCCAGTAATAGTGGTTTCTGGCTGCTACAATGTATTTTTTACAGTCTACATCTGAGAGACTGCATGCCTGAACTTGTGTATTGTCACTTTAAACCTATCACCTCATTCTGGGAGTTGTGGAAATAGAAATTTGCTTGAGTGATTCTAAATTAAGGATGAGCTGGCCGTATCTGGTTTTGGTTCAGGTATACTGAGGTTCTGAACAGCAACCCAAACCCCATCAAAGTAAACAGGAGCCAATCTTTAAGTTAAAATTTTACATTTAATATTGCATAGGGCGCATGCTGGTGACTGGTAAATAAGGATGAACTAAACTTACCTGGGTTTGGTTTGTTGAACTGTGGGGAAATTCTGAACAATAATCCAAACCCCACTGAAGTCAATGAAAGCAGAATCTTTAAAATTAGCTCTGGCAATTTTCAAGGCTAGTAGGCAAGGGGTTGTCAACCAAATGTCATGAGGGGCTGGACACCGCCCTTTTGACACTTATGAATGCAATATTAACACCTTCCTGCCTGGCCGTAGCAGAATGATGACTGGGCGGTGGCCTTAACATGCTGACTGGACATCATATGATGTCCTTTGCATTACATGCTCGTGCGCACCCACATGGGTGTGCAGAACGGCGATCGGTGTTGTGCTGTGTCCCTCTGGCACAGCACATCACCACTCATAATAAAGAGTAGGTGTTGTAGGCTCTTTACCATGTGATCAGCTGTGTCCAATCACATGTAAACAAATGCTGGTTATCGGCATTTCCTTTTCTCAGAGTTGTCAGTGTCTGAGGACAGGAAAGCCGTTAAAGCCCCGTACACACGTACCGATCGTCGGCGGAACGATCAGCCGTCTTTTGTCCAGGGCTATCCTGTCTGTTGAAAACTGCAAAAGACTGCACACGCATTTTGTTGGCCAACAACAGCCGACTGCAGAAGTGATGTCATGTGATGGTTAACTTTCCTTGTCTTTTTTCTTTTCTGAGCATGCCCAATCTTGCTAATCTGCTGTCTGCCGGCTGAAATCTGTACTGACTGGCAAACAATCGGCCGTCCTGGTGTTGGCCAACAAAAATTTTAATGCCTGCACGACAGATTCTGTTCGGCCGAAAATGCGCTGTCGGCTGTCGGAAGCATCATAGTAACAAGCCTACAATTGGCCGATCGGTCGTCGGCCGAATATTTACGGCCGACAATCGGTACGTGTGTACGGGGCTTAACTGGCTTTCCAGTTACAAGGGACATTTACAATGATAATCAGGTCACTGATCATCAGTGCCCTGATGATCAGTGCAGCCCCATCAGTGCAGCCCATCAGCGCCCATCAGTGCAGCCTATCAGTGCCCATCAGTGCAGCATATCAGTGTACATCAGTGCAGCATATCAGTGCTGCCTGTTACTGCCCATCAGTACCGCCTTATCAGTGCAGCCTCATCAGTGCCCATCAATGCCAATCAGTGCCTGTCAGTGCAGCCTCAAAAACACACATTAGGCTCCTTTCACACGGTCCACCTCCGCAGGCGGATCCGTGTTGCTCAGCGGGGATCGATCCGCGATCCCCGCTGAGCCGGGCGGATGACAGCTCCGTCTCCGCTCACAGAGCGGAGAGGGAGGTGTCTCAGCCCCCGCTGCCCTCTATGGGGGATCGGAGGAGAGCGGACCGCTTGTCCGCTCTCATCAGATCCGCTCCGCTCCGATTACTGAACGGATGGAAAAATAGGGTTTCCATCCGTCCAGATTTCAGCACAGGATCGGATGCGGATGGCAGCGGGTGTCAGCGGAGGTGACCTCCGCTGACACCCGCTGCCCCATAGAGCTGCATGGAGGATCCGATCAGATCCGCCTAAAAAACTGACAGGCGGATCTGATCGGACCGCCCGTGTGAAAGAGCCCTTAGTAAAGAAGAAAAGCTCTTTATTTTCAAAATTGCATAACATAAACAGAAGAAAAAGATTTTGTTTTTTCTTTTTCAAAATGTTCAGCCTTTTTTCATTTGTGAATCAAAAATAAGAACCCAGTGGTAATTGAATACCACCAAAAGAAAGCTCTATGTGTCACAAAAAAAAAAAAAAAAAAAATTATAAAACTTTCATATGGGTACAGTGTTCCATTACCGCGCAATTGACATTTAAAGTGTGACAGTGCTGAAAGCTGAAAGTTGTCCTGGGCAGGAAAGGGGTGAAAGTGCCCTGTATTGAAGTGCTTAATAAACTCAATTTTGTGGGTAGAAGTGATTTTAATTATGCTTCAAGTGAGAAACGAAAATCGCTTAAAATCACAACAAAATCATTAAAGATTTGGACCTAATTCTACCAAAACTCGTCACCATTCTACACTGCATCCTTATCACCAGCTCTGAATGCTGTTTGAGACAAGTACTTTGGGAGAGGTATACCTTTATCCTGGGGAATGTGACGTTGCTATAGGGTGAAAAATGATATCCTAAATCAATTGCTGAATACTGAGAAACCACGTTAGTCGATTTATAGGTAATGCAAAGGAAAAAATAGCTAGCACGCTATAGATATTTATCATAGATAAAAAAAAAACATTAGTTGATAAATAGTGCTGCGCTAAAAATTAATAGCTACTGAAATACAAATAAATCAAACCTAATAAAAAAATAATAGAATAGTGACAGTCCAAAAAGCCTACATTTACATATTAGTGCATGAAGTGGGGGGCAGTGAAGTCTTTCTTGGCAGTGCTGAATATTCCTGAAGGAAGAATATGAAGTTTTGTTGGAGGTGGTATAAAAAAAAAAAAAAAAAAAAACATTTTGAGTGGTTTATGTACAATGCAGGGATTTTAACAATGTTTGTTACAGATTCCTATGTATTTTCTCCTCTGAATAAAACACGATTCTGTGTCTTTTGGATACAGATTCTGAATGGAAGTGACTTTTTCATGATCAATTAGCTGCTGTACTTGCACTATTCTAAAAGGAGAGCTGCAAGATCTGCATCCTTTTAAAGGTGATTAACCGGGGGCGTGGCGACCGCCGGCGAACATGGCCGCATAGTTGCAGAGCTCCGCTCCGCTCAGGGACACATCGGCACAAATCAGACCTCCCGCTCCCGCTAGCAAGTCTGTGCTAGCCGCACCAGCTCCGCTACCTACTCCGCCACCCCTGGAGATGCGCCGCCACCGGACGGATCCCCCTCCGGTGAAGAAACTCTCTGCCTTCTTCCCCCCTATGCAGCATGGAAGATTCCAAGATGGCGCCGCCGCGGGGCTCCGGCCTCCGGCTCAGCATCCCGAGCCATCCACTGAGGGATCTCTCCCGGACCAGAGACAGCTACTGGACCAGGCAAGTCCTCATTCACCCTCTTCTTCCCCTCAATCTGAGCCCTCCTCACCCACGTCCAGGAGCCCGGCCAAATCTAGGCCGCGGTTTGAGGCCCTCCACAATGAGGCTTACTCCACTGACATGGACACTCTGGCGGCCCCCTCCCCAGACCCCTTCCAGGACTTCCCTTATATCTGACCAGCCTCTGTCAGTGGCCCTGATGGTGGATATGCTGCGGACCCTAAGAGCTTCCCTCCATGCAGATACACAGTCCTGTCTCAGAGAGTGCAGAGCAGGCATCGCCCATTTGGGAGAAAGGGTTAATCAAGTTGAAACACACATGAGTGAGGTTACATCCTCATTCAACTCTCTTGTGGACTCTCACTCCTCTCATCATGAGGTTATCTCATCCATGCAGGCCAAAATAGCAGATTTGGAGGACAGGTCCCGTAGGAATAACCTGAAGATCCGTGGAATTCCAGAGGAAGTTCAGCCTCATCAACTTCCCCATTTTGCCAAAGATCTATTCCTGGCTGTTCTTCCCTCCCTCTCAAGTGCTGACTTGACTATTGACAGGATCCATCGGGTGCCTAAACCCTCTTTCCTACCTAAAGAAACCCCCCGTGATGTATTGCTCCGCATTCACTTTTACAATGTTAAAGAAGACCTCCTCTCTGCCTTCCGTCAGAGGAAGGATCTTCCACCCCAGGCTGCCAACCTACAAGTCCTACCTGACCTTTCCCAGTATACTCTCCAGAGACGTCGCAATCTCTCCCTCATCACAAAAGCCTTACGAAACCACAAGCTGATTTACCGGTGGAAATATCCGGCCAAGCTGGAAATCTCCAAAGATGGCTCAAAACACTTTGTCAATACTTTGGAAGAGGGCCTACGCCTACTGAAAACATGGAATATCCTGCCTGAAGATTCTGAGGGGCGGAATCTGACCGCTCCACCAGCCCTTGCTCACCTACACCAGGAGTGGCACACAGTCCCCCACCAGCGGTCCTCCAGGTATAACAAGGGGGCCAGGGAGGCCCTTTTCATTACATCACCTCCTTTTGTCCCCTGAGTGTAATGCGGGTACTCCCGGATGTACCCGTTCTCCCCCCAACCAAGCAGTGCCCACTGCTCTGACCCTCCTAGGGTCGCTTTTTTTACCTCTGGCTTTTTTTCTCCTTTTATTTTGTGTTTTTTTTATTTTTGTTTTTTGGTCCTGGGTCTTTTTATCCGGGACCCCACCTGTTCTCATGGTTAAGCTCTCTTTTGTATTCCTGCTCATTCGCTATGTGCTCCCCCATCCCCTGGCAAGTTATACTCTTCCTACAGTCCCCTCACACTGGATACCGCTTTTTACAAATGTTCTTTCCTTCCTACCCCAGGCTCTGATGCCCATTACACCGCTGATGAACGTTCTTCTACTCCTCAGAGGAGCACCTCCTCCTCACCTCCCCTGCTTCTCACTACAGCGAAGGACCCTTGATCCCCCTCTTGTCCATCTACAATGGGTGTAAAGCTTGTCTCCATTAATGCCCGGGGACTTAACCACCCAGCCAAAAGAAGATCCTTATGGCAAGGGGCTTTACACCTGAAAGCAGACATCTTAGCAGTCCAGGAGACCCATTTTGACATTTCTGCTTCTCCAAAATGCTCACACCCGGCCTTCCCACATGTTTGCTCATGCCTCGGCCAATGAAAAGAAAAGAGGCGTGATGATTGCTATACGGGATACGGTAACATTCTCTCTTACAGACTCCATTTTAGATCCAGATGGTCGCTATATTGTACTGAAATGTATTATTAATAACCTACCGCTTACCCTAGTGTCTGTGTATGCACCTAATTCCAGGCAGGTCAGGTATCTCCGCCAGCTAGTTAAAAAAGTGTCACGCTCGATATTTGGTAATCTCATAGTATGCGGTGATCTCAATACACCGGTCAGTCTAGACCTCGATACGTCCTCCCAGCGTGGCAGAGGGGCCCCTTCCCTGGCGGCTCTGCTGAGTTCGGAGGACTTATACGACGCCTGGCGCTGCTTGCACTCCACTGAAAGATCCTATACCTACTACTCCCCCTGTCACAACTCCTATTCTCGCCTAGATTTCTTTTTAGTTGACAAAACCCTCCTGCAGAGAGTTACTGAAGCTTCTATACACGATATTGTGTGGTCCGACCACGCTCCGATATCCATACTCCTAGAAGAAGGGAACTCCTTTGCCACGGCGAGAATATGGAGGTGTAACACGGCCCTCTTTCAGGACCCTAGTACCCGACAACTTATATCCCAGGAGCTCCAACAGTATTTCTCCTTGAATTCTCCCTCAGATACCAATGTATTTAATCACTGGTGTGCCCACAAAGCCTTCATCAGGGGCATTCTCCTCAAACTCAATGCCCAACTCCGCAAGTCATATCGCCTCAAATTGGACAAAACCCTGACAGATCTCCGCACCCTGGATGCCCAAAACATGACTTCCCCCTCTCAAGCCCTAGCAGACGAGATAGCTGCCCTCCGTCACTCTCTTAGAGAACTCCTGTCCTCCCAACACGATAATTATATGCGTAAATTGAAACTAGACTATTATGCCAATAACAACAAGGCCGGCAAGCTCCTTGCCAACCACCTCAGAGCACACAGATCCAAAACAAAGATCTCTTCCCTGGTCCACCCCCACACCCAGGTCACCCTGATGAACCCCCAGTCAATTGCTGACGCATTCTAAGAGTATTATGGATCTTTATACAACCTTTCCACCTGTACCTCCACTCCTCAACCCACTGAAGCTAACATTACTGATTTTCTCTCTAAACTTCACCTCCCCTCCCTATCTTTGTCCCAACTTGAATCTCTCAATCTCCCCTTCACTGAAGAGGAGATCTCCAAAGTAGTTAACTCCCTGCCCAACGGCAAATCCCCGGGCTCGGATGGTCTATCCTTAGAATATTTTAAAAACGACCTTCCCATATTATCCCCTCATCTCCTTGCAGTTTTCCAATCTGCGGCCTCCACAGGCTCCTTCCCCAAAGAAATGCTCCTTGCCCATGTGGTCACCATCCCCAAACCTGGAAAACCCCCTGATACCCCAGCAAATTTCCGCCCCATATCACTTCTAAACGTGGACGTAAAAATCTACGCTAAATTATTGGCTAACAGACTCCACAAGGTGCTCCCTTCCCTCATAGGCCTAGACCAGTCCGGCTTTATGCTCGGTCGCCAGCCCTCGGACGCCACTCGTCGCATGATCAACCTTATCCACCACGCCAGAGCTAGTCGAACGCCCTCCCTGCTTCTTTCCATAGACGCAGAGAAGGCATTCGACCGAGTCCATTGGGGGTACCTCACGGCAACGCTGCGAAAATTCGGTTTCCAGGGCCAGATTCTATCCTCCATTTTAGCATTATACTCGTGTCCCTCCGCTAAAGTCTTGACAAACGGCATGCTTTCAAAGCTGTTTGACATAACGAATGGCACCCGGCAGGGTTGTCCCCTCTCACCCTCCATTTTCAACCTTGCCATTGAACCCTTGGCCGAAGCGGTCAGATCTCATCCACACATAACTGGCTTTAAACTAAACCATCAATCCCACACCATAAATCTCTTTGCGGATGATATAATCCTCTCCCTGACTAATCCCGTCGTCTCCCTCCACTCCTACAAGAATTTAGCGCGATCTCCTTTTATAAGGTAAATTTCTCCAAGTCGGTCATCCTAGACCTAGGTGTAAACGATCACGTGAAACTTCATCTCTCCTCCACCCTCCCCTACCCCTGGACTGATCAATCAATAACTTACTTGGGTATCTCCCTAGCCCCTACCATTTCCAAAATGTCCTCCCTTAACCTCGACCGTCTTCTCCTCCAACTCAACAAGGACCTGACAGACCTGGTGAAACATGAAATCTCGTGGGTAGGCAGGGTGGCTACTTTCAAAATGCTTCTCCTCCCCAAGATCTTATATCTCTTTAGAACCCTTCCCATACCAATGTCTTCCCTCAAACTCAAAAAACTGTCGGCCCACATGAAAAGATTTGTGTGGCAAGGTAAGAAAGCCAGGTGTGCCCTCAAACACCTTACATTACACAGAAAAGTAGGGGGCTTAGGTCTTCCAGACATTGGAGATTACTACTTGGCCTCCTTGTTGGCTCAACTCCCTTGCTGGTTTGATAACCGCAGGGCCTCTTGCTGGGTAACCCTAGAGGCCGCTTGTTCCCACTCGACGGATCTCTCCCTTCTGCTCCTAGCAGACTCTTGGAAACCATTCTCCCTTGCCGACCTATCCCCCCCTGCCCGGGCCTCCATTCTGGCATGGAGGTCCCTCCTTTTCCCACGCCTTGACTAACACCAATAATACCAAAATTAGACTTCCCCTTAAAATATTGGAGTCTCTCATCCCACATCTCTCCCTGACTCTGTTTCAAGATGCAAATATTTTATGGATAGACCAGCTGTTTTCCGGTACATCCCTTCTGTCCTTTGAAACATTGTCCTCTATGTATGACATCCCCAAAAAGGCCATGTACTCCTTCACCCGCATCTCGTCCTTTCTCCTCAAACACCCCCCCCCCCTCCCTCAACCTAGACTTTCAAGCCTGGCATCACCTTTCAAATCCTAAACCACACACCAAAGGCATCACCCTGTTTTACTCCCTGCTTAACAACAAAACTCAAATGTCCAAAACCCCCCTGATGAAGGCTTGGGAATCAGACCTTGGCAGAGAATTCCCTCTCCACCAATGGGCCTTGGCCATGAAATGGGCATATGCCTCCTCTCACTGTGTTAACCATTGGAAAACTTTCCAGAAACTCCTGACCAGATGGTATCGGACTCCCTTGTTATTGTCGCGCTTCTACCCCACGGTCTCTCCGCTATGCTGGCGAGATTGCGGGGCTACGGGCACCATCCTACACACATTTTAGTCTTGCAAATCTCTCACGAGTTTCTGGAAGAAGATATTTTCCATCCTAGCTAGTATCACGAAGATCACAGTTAGCCCAAATCCTGCCCTTGCCCTCTTGCTCCTAGAAATTGATATCTTTCCCCCGCCTTACAGGACGCTAGTGTCTCACATTTTGCTCGCCTCCTCTTTAGCGATAGCCCGTCATTGGCGCGACCCCTCGCCTCCTAACCCCTCAGAGGTGGTCTCACAGGTCCAACTGAACTACCAATATGAACGCCTACTGGCGTTGCACTCTTCCTCATATCCCGCCTTTGAGTCCAATTGGGACCCGTGGGGACAGTGGCATGGGGGAAGCTCCCCTCCTGCTGCTGCCAACATGGACCCCTCACTACATGCTACAAAAGCCTCACCATCCTCCTCTTCCCCTTAGACCAGAGCCTGGTCTGTTTATCTCCTCTTAATATACTGTTGATATAACGACGTAGCGGTACCCTTTGAAATCTTTGAAATCTTTATCTGTTGATTGCCTAACTTACCCTGTTGCACATGCCATGATATCTTTATGCTTGACCGTCTCTCTTGTTCTTGTACCATCTGCGATGTTGCAGCCACACTGTTAAGTATTATGACCCTATTGTTCTCAATGCGGCTGCGACCGCGCCTTTATTGTTTGTTTTCTCTTATGTTATTTTTAAAATTCAATAAAAATCATTTGAAATAAAAGTGATTAACCCTTTAGTAGGATTTCACCGAAAATGACAATTTTCATGCAGACGATGCCTAAAATCAGAATTATATCTTAGTGCAGACTTCTGGAAAAATCAGTCAGCCAATCACACAAGTAGGAAATGACATTGATGGAGGCGTTCCATACACCAAATGTATACAAAACACCTCCAGATTGAAAAGGAAAAGTATTTTTTATTAACATTAAATGACAATATTGCTTGTGTACCAATTATATATGCTATATTTTTTTTTTGATTTGCATATTTTTTTTTCTATGAAAGTGGAGTTAACCTTTAACCACTTTACCACTAGAGCATTTTGCTGTCTTACGTCTGGGCCATTTTTTGCGATTCGGCGCTGTGTGACTTTAACTGACAATTGCGCGGTCATGCAACGCCATACCCAAACAAAATTTACGTCCTTTTTTTCCCACAAACAGAGCTTTCTTTTGGTGGTGTTTGATCACCTGTGCGATTTTTACTTTTTGCGCTATAAACAAAAAAAGAGCGTTTATTTTGAAAAAATAACAATATTTTTAACATTTTTTTATATGAAATTCCCCCCAAAAAAGATTTAAAAAACAATTTTTTTTTACATTTTTGGCCAATTTGTTTTCTGCTACCTATGTTTGGTAAAAAAAATCGCAATAAGCGTAATTTGATTGGTTTGCGCAAAATGTATTGCGTTTACTAACTAAGGGAAAGATTTCTGTCATTTTTGGTGTTTTTTTTTTTAACGAGTAATGGCGGCGATCTGCGATTTTTTTTGCGGGACTGCGACATTGCGGAGGACAGATCGGACCCTTGACTGACATTTTTGACACTTTTGGGGGTACCAGTGACATTACTGCAGTAATCAGTGCTATAAATATGCACTGTTACTGTAAAAATGACACTGGCAGGGAAGGGGTTAATTTTATTGGAGATGGAGGGGTTAATGTATGCCTGGTGCTTACTAACGTGTGGGGGGGGAGGTGACTGAGTGAGCCAGGGACAGATCGGATGTTCAGCTATGCTGAACACTCCGATCTGTCACTCCCTGTCACTTAGGAGATCCGCCCGCTCTGTTTACACAGGCGGGCGGATCTCCAAACTGGATTCCCCGACGATCGGGGCAGAGCAGCGGCGATCGCCACCGCTCCTCCCCTGGCCCGACTCCCGCTGTGAATGAAAACGCCGCCTACAGGGGGAGGAGTCTAGAGACGTAGGTCTACGTCGCTAGACGATAACGAGCCACTGTGCCGCAGTAGCAGCACAGTGGCTAGTGGTAAAGAGGTTAATGCGGCAGTAAACTTATCCATTTAACGGTTTCAAAAAACATTTAAATTTCCAGCATGTGACAAAAATGTAACACTCCCATTATTTGTGTTCTCAACCAAATTGTCAAACCCTCCAATGGCTGGTGTGATAGCTGATCACATGCAGTGTTAGGGTAGTTACTCAAAAAATGTAACTAGTTACTAGTTGCTTCTGTAAATTGTAACGAGATTACTTTACTAGTTACTGCATTTGAAAAGTAACTTCACTACTTATTACTTTATGTCCTCCAGCAGTGGTTGGTGTTCAGAGGGGTTATCACGGAGGTTGTATAGAGCTCCGTAGAATATTGCGAACTCGTTCGCTATATTTTGTGGGTGGCTAATTTTTGCTCCCGTGGACGAATCAAGTAGGTAAGGGATTCTAGATTTCGCTTGTCTGCGCTTAACTTGCTGGGCCAGGAGTTTACCAGCTTTGTTAGCTTGACTATAGTATTTTTGTTTTAGGCAGCGGAGATATCCATCTGATTGTTCCAGAAGTAATAGCCTAAGTTCCTGTCGTAGCTTAATAAGTGCTGTCGATTTATCGGCAGTGGGGTTTTGTTTGTTGTCCGTGTCCAAGTTGTGTATGTCGCGTGTGAGGGAAGATACCTTATGGGTCCTCTGTCTCCGAAGCCGCGCCTGCTGCTGGATGCACACCCCTCTGATGAAGGCTTTTTGTGCACCCCACAGCACCCACGGGTCAGACACAGAGGGTGTGTTAATATTAAAGAATTCCTGTAATTGTTTAGATATCTGGGCCTGACAATGTTTATCCTGTAGCATCCGCAAATCGCACCTCCAAATATAGGAGCCAGGGCTCCGGGCGGTCTCCTCCACGGTCAAAGTCACCGCAGCATGATCGGACCAAGTTATGTCTTCAATCGTGGAGGAGGACGATCTATGTAACAAAAACATATCAACAAGGAATAGATCAATGCGGGAATATGAATTATGTCTGGCAGAGAAGAAAGAGAAGTCCCTTTCAGTGCCATGATGGCACCGCCACACATCAAACATTTGTTCAATGTGTAAAAAACTCCCCAACGAATGTGGACGGCCCTGGGGGGATGCCTAGGTATCCAGCCCAGGGTCGACAACAGCGTTGAAATCCCCACAAAGAAGCAGATGACCTTTCTTGAGCTTGGATACTTGCTTGAACAACCTCCTCAAGAAGCGGATTTGATGTGAGTTTGGCGCGTATACATTGACCAAAGTGACTAATAGGTTGTTTCCACTTTAAGTTCGCAGATCACGATGATATACCTGCCATCTGGGTTTCAAGACAGTCTCAAGTATGCGAACTGCTAGGTTGTTCTTAAATGCTAACATGACGCCCCTCTTCTTCTCGGTACTAGAAGCAAAAAGAGTCTGCGAGAAGTCACTGTGCATGCAATTAGGCTGATTACCCATTTGAAAATGCGTTTCTTGAACTGCAAGAACATCCGCTTTATGATTTACTGCTTCTTTCCAGAGTGATCGCTGTTTGGTGGGATGGTTCAGTCCATTAGCGTTTATCGACAGTAGCTTAATGGTCATAGGAGGCAATAGTCATTACTTGTCCGTAATCGTAGAAATATGGAATGCTGAGTGGGTAGTAAGGCACACTGTTGTTGAGAAAAGCACTGTAGATGAGAACTGGGAACAATAAGAAAAAAAAAGAAAAAGCAAAAAGGAGAAAGGGTAAAAAAAGGACCGTCTCAGCAGTCCGGGAGCAAGAGATCTCGCTAACATGTTGAGAGAGGGCCAAAAGGAAGAACATCCTTCCGAGGCTGGGAAAACATGGTCTGCTGGTATCAGAAGCGGTTGGGGCTAGCTTGCTTTGATGAAGGCCTGGAGGACCTCTTTCGGGAGGCCATTTGCCATTCTGCTTCTACTTGGCGCATAGGAGAAAGATCAGAGGTAGACGGTTGATCTGTAGGTAGGATATTCCACCGCCGTAGCATAGCGATGCCTTCCTCCAGAGACCGTATGGGCATTGTTGAGTTGCCATATGTCACCAGGAGAGTCGCAGGATATCGCCACTTGTGCTGAATTTGTGTCAGATCACTTCTTGGTAGAGGCCGAAATGCTGAGAGGGCTTCCCTTGCAGCTCGGTGCGAATCACCCCTGGAAGTGGGACAGGAGGTGACGCGTCCCAAGGAGCACTGGATGCTTGTGGAGTGCAGGTAAAGGTTCACAAGGATATCCTGGAACAACTTGCAGGGCCTCCAGGGAATCAAGCAATGTGCAGGTAAAAGCCAGGCCGAGGGTCATACACAGGTATCAGTCCAAACAGGTCGCCAAGACAAGGGGATTGAGCAGAAGCAAGTCCGTTGAGCAAGCCGGGATCGGTACACTGGAAGTCAGGCAGAGGACAAGAGAGCAAGGATGGTCACACAAGCCGAGGGTCAAACACTGGAGCAGGATCGAAGGGTCAGACGAAGCCGTGGGTCAAAGCCAGGAGAGAGAGCAGACAGGTCAGAAACAAGCCGGGTCAAACTGGAATCCAGGAAGTAGCAATGCACAGGAAACAGGAAGAGCTGAAGACAATCCAGCAATCAGATGGGCTGAGCAGAGTCCTTTTATAGGCCAGTGAATTAGTCTATGGCCTGAGTCCATTGCAGCCATGGGAAGTACTGGCAAATTTGCCAGTTGCAGCGCAGCCATTTCACTGACAATGAGTCTATGGCCTGAGTCCATTGCGGCCATTGGAAGTACTGGCGGAGTTGCCAGTTGCAGCATGGCCGTTTCTCTGACAATTTGGTGGTTCCGCAGTGCTTTGGTAATGGTGGAGAGGTTCCGCCTAGCTTGTAATGTATGTTTGGACAGGTCAGGCAAGAGTATCACGGCACTGTAAGGTTCCGGAAGATGAGGGGTCTGCCTAGAAGCCAACATGATCTTATCCTTGACGTGAAAGAAATGAACCCTCAGTAGTACATCTCTTGGCACTTCTCCCGCCAGGAAAGAAGGTTTGGGCAATCAGTGAATCCTGTCAATGAGAAGTTCTTGAACAGATAGAGAAGGGACCAATAGCTTGAAAAGAGAGGAGACATGTTGTAAAAGTTGATCAGGGAGGACCGATTCAGGGATTCCTCTCAGCTTAACGTTGTTACGTCTGGAGCGGTCCTCCAGATCTGCCACTTTGCTTTTAAGCCAGGAAATCTCCTCCGTTTGGGTGTTTAGGCGGTCAATTACAGAGTTGATGGAGTCAGCGTGGGTGTTAACTGATTGCTCAACTAGATCAATTCTAGAGCCCAGGGATGCGATTTCCGCAGTTATCTGTTGTGTCTGCAGGTGTATATCAGCCTGCATGGATGCTCTCAATGTGAAAAGCAAGTCCTTCATGCTGGATTCCGTGATGGGATTTCCCCCTGTGGAACAGGAGCTGATGGTGTCAGTAGAAGGAGCCTGCATAAGAGGAGAAGCCATGTGTGGGGCTGTAGTGTCCATACCTGTGCTGGCCTGTATGAATGGCGGAGAGTCCCTTCGCTGTTTATTCTTCACAGGGCTCCGAGAGGAAGGTGATGGTGGGGAAGGGGAACCGGACGATTGTCCACTGTCCGGGTTTCCTATCATGCGGCGGTGCGGTGATATCGGGAGAGGAGGCCGTTTCTCCAGCAGTCCGGTCCCTGATTTGCCGCCTTACAAGCCGTTCGGTCCTCTGCCGCCATGTTGGCGGAGACCAGGGCTCTGGGAGATGAAGAAGCCGGACAGCTTGTTAAGCTGCCCGGTCTTCTTCTTCGGTTTAGTCATCCCCGGTGGTACAGCGGAGAGATACCGATGCGGGAAGCTGGCGTCCGATGCGGTAGCTGCCTAGTAACGGCGGTTTTCCCGGGTGGCCTCACGGAGCTGGCTCAAAATACAGCCATCTTCCGTGTGGTAGCCACGCCCTCAGGATTGGATTTCGTATAACAGGTTTGTTTCATGTTTTAATAATATGCTTCATATACTGTATGTATCTAATTTGTTAAATTTACAAAAATATTTTATTTTAAGGCAGCTGCTGAAGATATTATAGTAGGAATTGAGAGAAATGCAATAAAACAAATTAATTCTTGTGGGTTGTAGTGGAAAATAAAAAGTGAAGAGCATAGTTATTTGGCACTGTATTGCACATAACATCATAATGACTGAGAGTTATGCCCCATACACACGTGCAGATTATCTGCAGACTTTTGTCTGCAGACTTACCAAAACCATATAATATGAGGTCAAACCTAAACACTTTCAATTTGTATGCAATCCGACAGGCCCTTGCACTACATAGAAAGGGTAAGTCTGCAGACAAAAGTCTGCAGATAATCTGCACGTGTGTATGGGGCATTACTTATTTCTGACACCTGACAGGATTGGAACAACACAATTATATACAGTATCTCACAAAAGTGAGTACACCCCTCACATTTTTGTAAATATTTTATTATATATTTTCATGTGACAACACTGAAGAAATTACACTTTGCTACAATATAAAGTAGTGAGTGTACAGCTTGTTTAACAGTGTAAAGTTGCTGTCCCCTCAAAATAACTCAACACACAGCCATTAATGCCTAAGCCGCTGGCAAAAAAAAGGGAGTACACCCCTAAGTCAAAAAGTCCAAATTGGGCCCAAAGTGTCAAAATTATGTGTGGCCGCCATTATTTTCCAGCACTCCCTCTTGGGCATGCAGTTCACCAGAGCTTCACAGGTTGCCACTGGAGTCCTCTTCCACTCATCCATGATGACATCACAGAGCTGGTGGATGTTAGAGACCTTGCGCTCTTCTATCTGCCATTTTGAGGATGCCCCACAAATGCTCAATAGAGTTTAGGCCTGAAGACATGCTTGGCCAGTCCATCACCTTTACCCTCAGCTTCTTTAGCAAAGGCAGTGGTCATCTTGGAGGTGTGTTTGGAGTCATTATCATGTTGGAATACTACCCTGAGGCCCAGTCTCCGAAGGGAGGGGATCATGCTCTGCTTCAATATGTCACAGTACATGTTGACATTCATGGTTCCCTCAATGAACTGTAGCTCCCCAGTGTCGGCAGCACTCATGCAGCCCCAGACCATGACACTCCCACCACCATGCTTGACTGTAGGCAAGACACACTTGTCTTCGTACTCCTCACCTGGTTGCCACCACACACGCTTGACACCATCTGAACCAAATAAGTTTATCTTGGTCTCATCAGACCTCAGGACATGGTTCCAGTAATCCATGTCCTTAGTCTGCTTGTCTTCAGCAAACTGTTTGTGGGCTTTCTTGTGCAGCATCTTTAGAAGAGGCTTCCTTCTGAGACAACAGCCATGCAGACCAAATTGATGCAGTGTGCGGCTTATGGTCTGAGCACTGACATGCTGACCCCTCACTCCTTCAAACTCTGCAGCAATGCTGGCAGAACTCATATGTCTATTTCCCAAAGACAACCTCTGGATATGATGTTGGGCATGTGCACTCAACTTCTTTGGTCGACCATTGCGAAGCCTGTTCTTAGTGGAACCTGTCCTGTTAAACCACTGTATGGTCTTGGTCACTGTGCTGCAACTCAGTTTTAGGGTATTGGCATTCTTCTTATAGCCTAGACCATCTTTATGTAGAGCAACAATTCTTTTTTTCAGATCCTCAGAGAGTTCTTTGCCATGAGGTGCCATGCTGAGCTTCCAGTGACCAGTATGAGAGAGTGAGAGCGATAACACCAAATTTAACACACCTTTTTCCCATTCACACCTGAGACCTTGGGGGAGATTTATTAAAATTGGAGCACTCTGAATGTAGTGCAGCTGTGCATGGTAGCCAATCAGCTTCTAACTTCAGCCTGTTCAATTAAGCTTTGACAATAAAACCTGTAAGCTGATTGGTTTCTGTGCAGAGCTGTACCAGGTTTTACAGGCTGCAGTTTTAGTAAATCTCCCCCCTTGTAACACTAAGGAGTCACATGACACTTGAGAGGGAAAATGGCTAATTGGGCCCAATTTGGACATTTTCCATTAGAGGTGTGCTAACTTTTGTTGCCAGTGGCTTAGACATTACTGGCTGTGTGTTGAGTTATTTTGAGGGGACAGCAATTTACATTGTTAAACAAGCTGTACACTCACTACTTTACATTGTAGCAAAGTGTCATTTCTTCAGTGTCGTCATATGAAAACATATAATAAAATATTTACAAAAATGTGAGGGGTGTACTCACTTTTGTGATATATATATATAGTTGCAGCCATCACATTAGGGATGAGTTAATAAAATGTTTGACCAAAAATAACAGGCACATTTTTACGTTGATAATTTTGTACGGCCCCTGAATAATTTCATAAATACCCAAATGGCCCTTGGCAGAAAAAAGGTTCCCCACCCCTGCTCTAGGTAGTCCAAAAACTGACAGATTTCTCTTTTAACAGTTATATAATATTTACTGATTATGAAGAATGAAAGAAAAAAATAGATTTGAAAAGTTGCTATAAACTAAAGATATGAAAACATGTAATATACATATGTGCAAAATTCCTAAACAGGGATGTCTGACTTAAATTGTATTTTCTTAGTTTTATTAATATTTTTCTGTTATAAACAATGGGGAAGCTTGAACACCTTGCTTGCAAGAGACACTGGGGGGAATTTATCAAAAGTGGAGCAGAAAGAATCTAGAGCAGCTGTGCAGGACAATCAATCATCTTCAGCTTGTTCAGTTAAGCTTTGAAAATGAAAGCTGGAAGCCGATTGGTGACCATACACAGCTGCTCCAGATTCTGGTTGCTCCACTTTTGATAAATTCCTCTTACTGTGTCAAATTCCCTGCGCAAGAGTTGGGATGATCAATGTCAAATACTGATCTAACTTTTACAAGTTTTAGTCATCTATATGACTAGCACTTGGTAGACTTTTCTTCTTTTATGGCTTATTTTTGTCCTGTTTATAAAAACTATTTCAATCATTATGTTTATAGGTGTTTGAATAGGGTTATCATATGTGAAGCTTCGGTGTCGTCTGTACTACAAAACAACAAAGGCAATCAAAATAGCAAAAATAACTTTATTCAAATGACTGTACCCATATATCTTAACCCCAAGGTAAATGCTTAAATAAATATTTAAAAACAATCCACCATAAAGGGTATGGGAATGATTTCATCTGGGGTAATGCCAATATCACTATAAACCGCAACTAAATACCCCAAAACATGAATGAGACAACAGCAGAAATGCACACAGGTAATTAAAATGCAAATTGAATCAACACAAATCTTTGGAGTAAAATGTCTTTATAACATCATAATAATTGAACGTATGTAATACATAATTGTAACCTGTTATATGCATATCTATCTATCTATCTATCTATCTATCTATCTATCTATCTATCTATCTATCTATCTATCTATCTATCTATCTATCTATCTATCTATCTATCTATCTATCTATCTATCTATCTATCTATCTATCTATCTATCTATCTATCTATCTATCTATCTATCTATCTATCTATCTCACACTATATTATCAAAAGTATTGGGACGCCTGCCTTTACACACATATGAACTTTAATGGCATCCCCATTCTTAGTTCGTAGGGTTTAATATTGAGTTGACTCACCCTTTGCAGCTATAACAGCTTCAACTCTTCTGGAAAGCCTGTCCACAAGGTTTAGGAGTTTTTCTTTGTGAATGTTTGACCATTCTTCCAAAAGTGCATTTCTGAGCGAGGATTGGGAGCCAGGCGTTTTCACACACATCATTGCCTTACCTCTCAAATGCTCTTCTGGAAGAATGGTCAGACTTTCCCATAGACACACGCCTAAACCTTGTGGACAGCCTTCCCCGAAGAGTTGAAGCTGTTATAACTGCAAAGTGTGGGCCAACTCAATATTGAACCCTACAGACTAGGACTGGGATGCCATAAAAACTCATGTGTGTGTAAAGGCAGGCGTCCCAATACTTTTGGTAGCATAAAAAAAAAATATATATATATACTGTATATATATATATATATATATATATATATATATATATATATATATATATATATATACTGTATATATATATATACATATCCCCAGAATAAGAATTCATAATGTATTGGGAATGCCTCACATCTGTTGGATGACAATAGAAACAACGTACCATTTTGGAACAGTAGAGATATATTGTAAAGCGACCTATTTGAATCTTCAAATTTTCAGCTGATACGGTTACTTATAAGCAGCAGCCTTATCAGTGCCGCCTCATTATTGCCCATCAGTGCAGCATATCAGTGTTGCCTCATCAGTGGCCATGAGTACAACCCCATCAGTGGCCACCAGTGCAGCCTATCAGCGCCCTGTCATGCAGCCTATCGGTGCATCATATCAGTGTCCATCTGCACGCACCAGACCTGGAAATGATGTTCAGGTATGTGATTTTATGCTGAAGGGCCACCCTGCAGAAGTATATGTATGTGGTGCTCCATGCTTGTAGATTAGTACCTTAGATTAGGACCTGCTTTTTTGCTGATGAGTCACTTTTTCTCTTTGTCACACTATACATCTCAGTATATATCCCATAATGGGGCCCCTAGCCCCCTAATATGGGATATATACGGAGCCTGAGAGACACCTTAATATGGGATATAATGACTGAGAGACCCCATATTAAGGGAATTATACTGATACCCCCTATTATGGATATACAGAGATACCCCCTATTTTATTATGGGGGTTCTTTAAGTATATCCCATAATAGGGGTCTCCCAGTATATATCCCATATAGGGTGATCTCTCTCGCTCTCAGTCAGTATATCCCATAATAGGGGTCTCTCAGTATATCCCTTAAGGTGTCTCTCACAGTATATCTCATAATGGGACCCCTGCCCCCTATTATATGATATACTAGTACTGGGATACCTCTTAATATGAGATATACTGGGAGTAAGAAACTACCTATATGGGATATATACTGAGAGCCCCCCTATTATGGGATATACTGAGAGACCCCCTATTATGGGATATTCTGAGAAACCCCCTATTGTATGATAGGTGGTCTCTCAGTATATCCCATATTAAGGGTCTTATGAGAAGTGGAAAGGGTCAAAAAGTAAGTGCGCGGTCTGGTGCCCCACCATCTTAAAACTTCACTAGCCACCACTGGAGTTAGCGCACTAAAGTTCTGTAGACAAATCCTTCAGAGTCATATAGCTAATTGAGCATACAGGGATGAACCACCTCCAGCCCAAGGAGAACACTAAAAACATTTTATTTAGTAAAATCAGCAATAGTAACAATATCTCAGTGCAATCAAGAGAATAAATGACAAGCACTATGAAACATACATGGAAGTTCCCGTTTCCACCAAAGCAATGTGTATTGCAGCTCCTGGTGTGATAAAGAGGCTGGAATTGGTAAATACACACATCCATGCATGCAGCAGCGGGATGAACAGGAGCTGTGAAGGTGTCAGGGAGAAATAGATGTCAGCTCCAAGTTGCAGACCGGAAGTGATGTCAAGGATGGATCTCAGCAATGGGGACGAAGGCAGGAGAGGATCACATAGGATGTGCATTTCAAAGCAAACAGCTTCTTTGTCAAATCCAAATTCCAGAGGTCACATAATTGCTACCATTACTCTTTCCAAAAGTATGGAACGCTAAAAAACCACCAACTTGGATTCAGATCATTTTAGAGGATAATCAGTTGCAGATGAATACAACATCACAAAAATGTATTTAACAACCATATGCCATACTGATGTATTGAATATTAGTGATGGGCCGTACATCAGAAATCCCGAACATGGAAAAAGTTCAGACCTGATCCACAAACCCTGTTAAAGTCTATGGGACCCAAACTAGAAAAATCAAAAGTCCCCATTTTGAAGGCTTATATGCAAGTTATTGGCCATAAAAAGGGAATGGAGGCCCAGGTGCTGCCCTGGTGGACATGTATCAATGCAAAAAAAAAAAAAAGATTTTTTTAAAGAGCAGTGATTTTAACCACTTTACCACTAGAGGATTTTGCTGTCTTACGTCTGGGCCACTTTTTGCGATTCGGCGCTGTGCGAATTTAACTGACAATTGCGTGGTCGTGCGACGCCATACCCAAACAAAATTTACGTCCTTTTTTTCTCACAAACAGAGCTTTCTTTTGGTGGTATTTGATCACCTGTGCGATTTTTACTTTTTGCGCTATAAACACAAAAAGAGCGTTTATTT
Source organism: Pelophylax lessonae (assembly GCF_965119305.1). Lineage (NCBI taxonomy): Eukaryota > Metazoa > Chordata > Amphibia > Anura > Ranidae > Pelophylax > Pelophylax lessonae. Next base: position 656,794,519 of record NC_138768.1, read on the forward strand.
TGAAAAAATAACAATATTTTTAACATTTTTTTATATGAAATTCCCCCCCCCAAAAAAAATGTAAAAATCGAATTTTTTTTAAATTTTTAGCCAATTTGTTTTCTACTACCTATGTTTGGTAAAAAAAAAATCAGAATAAGCGTATTTTGATTGGTTTGCGCAAAAGTTATTGCGTTTACTAACAAAGGGAAAGATTTCTGTCATTTTTGGTGTTTTTTTTAAAGCGTAATGGCAGCGATCTGCGTTTTTTCTTTTGCGGGACTGCGACATTGCGGCAGACAGATCGGACCCTTGACTGACATTTTTGACACTTTTGGGGGTACCAGTGACATTACTGCAGTAATCAGTGCTATATATATGCACTGTTACTGTAAAAATGACACTGGCAGGAAAGGGGTTAATTTTATTGGAGAGGGAGGGGTTAATGTATGCCTGGTGCTTACTAACGTGTGTGGGGGGAGGTGACTGAGTGACACAAGGACAGATCGAGGGTTCAGCTATGCTGAACCCTGCAATCTGACCCTGCCTGTCAGTTAGGAGATCCGCCCGCTCTGTTTACACAAGCGAGCGGATCTCCAAACTAGATTCCCCGACGATCGGGGAAGAGCAGCAGCGATCGCCACCGCTCCTCCCCTGGCCCGACTCCCACTGTGACTGTAAAAAGTGGGAGCGAGCCTGGGGAATGTCTGGTGACGTAGACCTACGTCGCCAGACGATAACGAGCCACTGTGCTGCAGTAGCAGCACAGTGAGCAGTGGGGAAGCGGTTAATGATGCTTAAAGTAAAAAAAAAAAAAAAAAAACTCCTTTAAATATAGTGCCTGGGGGGTCCCCTTAATCTACCTGTAAAGTGGTACATCAATACTGTGTATATAACCTGCTGCAGCAAAACTGACATATGTGAAGAAAAAACAAAATTACATTTAAATTGATTTTCCCAGCTGCAAGCTTTCTTAAGAAAAAAACATTGCAGGCAATACAAAAATAAGAAAAAACGGTTTGGACCCCCACCCCCCAAATCCATAGAAGGCCCCAGCTGTTTTGTGTTTATTAAAAGTCAGCAGCTACAAACAGTGTAGCTGCTGACTTTTTTTAAACACACACTCACCTGTCCCACAACTCAGCGATGTGGTCAGCAGGAGCCTCGGTTCTCTCCCTCGTCTCCCTGTGGCGTCAGCTTATCAAGCGTGGGCACCCGGCTGTGACAGCTTGCGGGTGGAACTCTGCTTTAAAAAAAAACTGTGGGGGTTATCAGAATCTGGAAGCCCCCTTTAACAAGTGAGCCTCCAGATCCCTGCCCCAATGTAAATGAGTATGGGGTACATTGTACACCTACACATTCACCCCAAAAAATGTCAAAAAATAAATAAAAACACACACACGCTTTTCGAAATGTCCTTTATTAAAAATAAAAAAAAAACAATGCCCTCACTGTATCGCTGGACCCAAAAAAAGAAAAGAAGAGTAAGAGACGGGGCCTAGTGGCACGCCCCCTTGTGACGTCACTGACCCAGCATGCATCAGTTGGTGATGTCACAAGAGGGTGATGCCACCAGGTAACTTCGCCAGGTGGTTCCACTCTTTATCTATTTAAGAACTGTCAGACGGCATCTACAATGTTTTCTTCCTGGCACATTGGTATTTTTTACCTCCAGCGCACTCCAATGGCTATGAGATCAATGTGGCTTGCTACATTGATTAAAGCGCTGAAGACTTTAAAGCAATATTAAACCCAAAAGCAAACATTTATTATATTACAGCTTGCCAATTTCTTAGATGCAATGGCTGATGGCTGTATGCCTTTTTTAGGCTTTCGTCCTATTTTTATCTAGTAATCCAGCCAGCAGGCCTGTTGCTTTTCACAGCACAAACTCTCCAGCAGAATGTATTTGTTTAAATGGATGAGACACACAATTTAAATACTGGCAGAAGTGATTGAACTGATCAGATTTTATTTTTGTATGCAAAAACCCCAAAAGTTTACTGTAACTGATAATCAAGTATGAGTTTGGCTTCAATTTCTTCTAATTTTCTAATGCATTTAACACTACCCTCCCCTTAGACTGACAATTCTGCTGTCTGCTATGGCTCCTATGCTCATTCCTCCAGAGTTGTGTCTCACTAATACAGAAGGTGTTTTACTGGCCAGACCACCAGGTGAAAACAGAAGAAAAAAAAAAAGCCAAAGAAAAGGAAACGAATGTGGCCGCCAATTTAAATGAATGGTAAACTGCAATATAATACACTTTTGGTTTTGGATTCAATACCACTTTAAAGTCTTTGCCGTGAGCTCTTTTAGGAATGAAATACTTCACATTACATGCAGCTAAAGAGGTTAAGAATGGCTTGCTTTCAAGCTTTTTACTGCTTGTTACAAATATGTAATCACTTTATTGATCACAGGCTGGGCAAAGGTTCACTTTAACATGTACAGTATATGAAGAGCCACTTAAATTACACCTGCTATTGTAAATCAACATTTTCATTTATGCATGTAAATTTATGTAGATTACATTTTCCATTTTTACTGCAAATAGCTTAATAAATTGCTTATCTTTAGGTCTGAAATTATTTGTTAGTTTTTCTGACATTGCTTAAATAATAAGTGTATAACAGAACAATTATGTATATCTGCCTTTGTGCACTAAATAAAGATGGCCCCTTTGACCCCAGCATTGTTGAGATGATTTACAATTGTTTTTTCTTGTTACATCCGCAAAGTTATTTTAAAAAAGTGCTATTATTACATTCCTATTGTTTGAAGTATCAAGGCCACATTTACTGTAGCAGAAATGTATACATCTATCTCAGGAAGGTATGTAAAAAGTGAAGTAAGCATGTACATATGTAGACAATTATATAGAAACGATGAAGTCTATTTGGACATTGGTGGGGATAACTGGGAATGGGGAGGTGGATCAACAGACACATTTCTAAGCCAAACTTCAGATTCAATTTTTCTTTTTTGTTTTGGACAGTTTGTAGAATGGTTAGAACTTCTGTCAGGTTTTTATTTCTTTCTGTATTTTCACTTGGGCGATTTTCTATCTGATTCTGCATCTCTCTCAGTATGGTAGGAAATAAGTAAGGATGGGGAAATCTGTGTTCAAATGGGGGGGAGGAAGGATTTATTGAACCCTGCTGTTTCAAATCTTCAAAACCCAAACTTAACACCAAATCCTATTAAAATTGATTGGGGGCAAATATTGATACTAAATTCTGTCCATTTTCAAGGCCAATAGGTAAGCTAATGTAAAAAAAAAAGGCATGGGAAGTTGAGCACTGGCATGAGAGACATTTACCTAACAAAAACACATTTTGAAATACCATACAGAAGGGAGGGGGCTCTTTTAATGTATCTTCAAGGGTGACATGGAAAAAAAAAATCAATCCTTAAAATTACCTTTGAGCTTTATGTAGTGTTATGGAACAGTAACATTTTCACAGATAGCATTAGCAACACCATCTTCTAGCATCACTTATTTTGGATGTGTCATTGATTTTTTAACTTTTACATTTAGCTTGACTTAAATGCAGTTAAAACGGCATCCCAGTCTGATTTATTTCAACTTAAAAAAAATAGGCTTTTATAGGTAATTTTGGCTGTGTCCCCTGATTTTTTTATCCAGAGCCTGAAATTATCGATGGACATAGCAGCCACCACAGATCTAAAACCAATAAGAAAGTTTATTTTATAAAACTAAAGTGAAAGCCCTCAGATCTGTACAATTTGGCTAATGACAAAACAATTTAATAGTGGGATGCGTCATGGCCATGGAGAGGTTGCAGAGTGCCAGATCTCTCATTCTGTCTGCTAGATTTACACACCACAAAGCTGCACAGCAGATACAGAGGCACATGGGTGCCAGTAATCATATAAACACTACCCCAGAATAGAATAATGTTTTTACAACTACATATTTATGAAAACAGAAGCCGATGCTCAAATATCAGAAAAAGGGGCCTTCCTGAAGTCACTTAACCCCTAATCCGGTCCCAACATTACAAGCTATGTTCAACTAGGTGTAGCCTGGATGGAGTTAGGCTGAGGCTGCTATCACTTATTACAAGAGGAGGGATTATGTCAAGCACTATGGAGGAGAATGTCGTGTGCAGTTAACATGGATAAAAAGCAGGAAGTCTATATTTGTGGGATCAATGAACATTAAATATAACCACAACAACAAGTGCATATAGTTATAGGGGAAAGGCAGTTTAAAGTATAGAGTCCATATACACTAGATGGAGCACTTTGTTGGGGTGGCAGCCTGCTTTCAGAGATAGAAGTGACTCTGTGGATAAGGAAGAGAGAGACAAGCGCCGCCACTCTAAGTGCAGTATGCATGTAATCATACACATATTTAATTTAATACACCCACATGTATAAAGGAGAAAAAGGCTGTTAGTAACAAGTCCACGCTGTCTGCCAAGGTCCGGATGGGGGGCTGTCATCTACAGCACCATCTACTGCGGTCCACGTGCATTCAGAGCATGTGTTCTCCTTCCTCAAGCCTTCTGAGCGGCCATCATTGCTGTGGTTGGGTAGGGGGAGCAGTGTTGGCGGATCACAAGACTCAGCCCACCTCCTGATACACCACCATACAGCTGACAGCAATAGCAAGGAAAAAAGGGAAGGCAACTAAAAAAAGCCATATAAAAAGTGCTTTATGCAGTAATGTAATCAAGTAAATACGACCACTATTAAAGATGCATTAAAAACAAATAGATAAAAGATAAGAAATACATTTTAAAATAATACATGTTAAAGAGTAATAAATAATAATAATTAATAATAATAATAAAGAATAAAAGATTATAAATAATAATGAAGAATAATGATGTAATGTATAGTGTACTGGTTGTGGGAGAGGTGGAAGAGAAAAGGGGTGGGGGAGTTGGCTATATGTCCACAGGAAGTATATAGAGATAGAGAGAACAGAGTCTAAGGGTAGGGATACAATCACTCTCTTTATTGCCATACATAACTATAGGTATTAGTCTATATCTATGTGATACTCACTACTGTAAATTCTTAGTGGGGGTGACCTTAAGGGTCCTGCAAAAGGAAGATGTATTAAATTATTAAAGATAATATATGTAAATGATTTTTTCTTATGTCTGTTTCTAAATATACAATGGGGGGGGGGGGTAAGGGAGATGTGTACAAACAGGAACCAAGAGGCTATAGGATAGATTGAATTTAGAAATCCTTGTTAAGGCCTCCTGGTGACATGCTTTTAATGATGTATATCCAGTAGGTCTCATCATACTTGAGGGAGATCCTTGGATATGGATTCTATAACCCAGACCCAGAGTGTTGCAGCAGATTGTGGGTGAAATTCCTTGAAGTGTCTGGGGGACACTGTATTTATCCATCTCTAATTCTACCGCCTGCCTGCACTCTCCAAATCTTTTGTGTAATGTTCTGATGGTGCATCCCACAGACAGGCAGTAGACAACAAATTCCGATGAGCAGGTGTAAAAAATCATTTATTGTAAAGGTTCTGTTTTTCATAGTGAATTGTTTAGGCCCATGTTGGACGTACTCACAGGTGAGGCATTTTTGTTTTCGACATTGGAACAAACATTTCCTCCCTATTGGAGAAGGTGGGACGGGGGATAGTGGCCTTGGTAGCTTTCATTTTGATGGGGGCTATCATACTTTTGATGTTTTACGCCTTTCTATATGTGATCTTGAAGGCATCTGAGATGGACTCTTTTAGATGGGGGTCTTCGCGGAGTATCACCCAGTGTCTTCGGAAAATACATGTCATCTTCTTATATTGGCTATCGAATTTCATAATGAACCTGACTGGTTGGGATTGGGTGTTGTTGGAATTTTTACTGTTCGGTTCTGTCAGGAAGGTGGAGAAAGCACCTGGGGGAACTGGATATCCTTTTTAATCACATTTCTTTTATAGTAAATGCCCTTGTGATATATAGTCCTCATTGTGCGTACAGTTGCGTCAAAGGTGACAGAACTGATTTTTTGTGATATTTGTGATTCACCATGGGGGTGGCCGCTGTGGAAATGAAGGAAGGAATTTCCCGCAGTTGGCTTGACGTAATTTTTGGCAAATATGACGTAATTTTTGGCAAATATGTGGGTTTCTGTGTGGTATAGTTCCAGGTCTAGAAATGCAAGATGATTGGGGTTACAGACAGATGTAAAAGATAGGCCAAGAGTGTTGAAGTTGCAGTAGGTAACAAAAGTCGTCTACTAGTGTGCGTGGGCCATCCCAGATGATAAGAATGTCATTGATGTATCTGCCGAAATATACCAGGTTCCTGGAGAATGGATTATTATACCAAATAGACTGATGTTCCCGTAGGCCCATGGTAAAGTTTGCATAGGTGGGGGCAATATTTTCCCCCCATAGCTGTGCCCTGAATCTGCAGGTAATAATGGTCATCAAAAAGAAAGTAATTATGGTTGAGACAAAAGTGTGTGGCACCAAGTATGAATTGGGCCTGTCAAAGGTTGATGAGTGGGTCCTGGGTGAGGAAATGTTGTACTGCCTGCAAAACTACCTCATGGGGGATGGAGGTACAGTATCTCACAAAAAAGAGACCACCCCTCACATTTTTGTAAATATTTTATTATATCTTTTCATGTGACAACACTGAAAAAATGACACTTTGCTACAAATGTAAAGTAGTTAATGTACAACTTGTATAACAGTGTTAATTTGCTGTCCCCTCAAAATAACTCAACACACAGCCATTAATGTCTAAACTGCTGGCAACAAAAGTGAGGGGTTTACAAAAATGTGAGGGGTGTACTTGCTTTTGTGAGATACTGTATATAGAGAATTTACATCAAAGGATACCCATAGATAAGTGGGTTTCCAAGTGTAGTGCTTTAGAGTATCTAGAAGAGGTATATTATCCCATATGTATGCCAGTAACTGTTGGGCTAGGGGTTGGAGAAAGTGGTCTATGTACATAGAGAAAACGTTTGTGACGCTCTCCATGACCGCCATGATGGGGCTTCCAGGAGGATTGTCAATGCTCTTATGGATCTTGGGCAAATGATGGAAGTAGGGCGTGCAGTAGTAATCTCTTAAGAGAAAAGAGGCTTCTGCTTTATTAATGATTCCACCGACAGGCGCATGGGTAACCAATAGCTTGGCTTCTTTACTGAATTGGGGTAGGGGATCCTTGGGCAGTCATGACTAGGTGTTGGTAAAAGTCTGTCTCTTTCAGATATTGGTCCTTATACTAGTTGTTGTAGAGTTTGTTAAGGGCTGCTTTTTCTTTTGTGGTGAGATTAGAGCATATGGGGAGGTGACTGGGAGAGGGCTTGCACATGCATAGAATCTGTACATAGACGACCTGAATAAAACTCTATATGTATGGGCCTTTGACATGGGTGGGATTGAACACAGATTTGGGCTTCAATTGAGTGTGTTGCACCGGGAGAGGTGGGTAGTTGTTGCGTGAGTAAGGTAGTGTATGTGTCGTCATCCTCCAAGTACAATTCTTCCAAGAGGTCTATAGTTACGGAGTCCATAGTGCCATGTATAGAGCTAGGTATGTTCATTTTATGACATCCAAGGTGGTCTGGGTTTCTTTTGCTTCTTTGTTACTGAAGTACCGTTTAACAGTAAGGTTTCTGATAAAAACTTGTTCAGGTCTACAAAAAGGTAAAAGAATTAGGATGGGCTGAGGGGGTGAAGTTTGGGCCTTTACTGAGAAGTGACTTCTATAGATAAGTTTTGGGTAGATAGATTGAAAATTTTTACAGTCTCTGTATTTTACCTTTTTAGGTTATGTCTGTTCTTTCCCCCTATTCTATCACTTCTTCTAATTTTTTTTTTTTTTGGGCAGATAGGGGGGCAATGACTAAAAAAGGAGAATCAGCAGAATTGGTGGAAGATGTAGGTTTTGATGTTCGGTTAGGAATGAGAGCAGTATTGAGGGTGAGGGGCTGAACAAAGGGAGAAGCTGTGATTAATGGCTTTGTAGTGTTATTGGGAGTATAATCCGGAGAGTAAGGATCGGTAGGCAGGGAATGTGGTCAATGGTTTGTTCTCCGTGGTTTCTGAGGAGCCTCAGCGGTTGATGGTACAGAGCTGTAGTCCAGTGGCCTCTTCATGGTTGGTTCGGTAATCTTTATCTAGGGGTCATCTGGTATATTCTTCCTTTTATTTGTTTTCTTTCTGTTCCGCTGGGATTTTTTGGGTGGCTGTATTTTCTGGGTGTTTTTTGGTTCTGGGGGCCCTCCATCTGGTGGAGGTCTGATGGAGAGTTAGCAACATTTATTATTTTATAAATGTATTTCTCATCTTTTATCTATTTGTTTTTAATGCCCCTTTAACATTAGTTGTGTTTACTTGATTATATTACTGCATAAAACACTTTTGGAAATGTCATTATAATGGGGGACTTTAATTATCCTGATATAGACTGGGCAGAAGGAACCGCACAATCAGCCAAGGCTCGGCAGTTCCTAAATGTTTTGCAGGACAATTTCATGGGTCAGATGGTGAATGCACCGACAAGAAACAATGCGGTACTTGACCTACTGATTACTAACAATACAGACCTGCTCACGGATATAGAAATACGGGCCAACTTAGGAAACAGTGACCATAGGTCAATAAGTTTCAGTATTAATTACAGTAATAGGAAGCACAAGGGTAATATTAAGACGCTGAATTTCAAAAGAGCCAATTTCCCAAAACTGCGCTCGCTGCTAGAAAATATCAATTGGGATAGAACCCTGGGAACAAAGAACACGGAGGAAAAATGGGAGTGCTTCAAGAGCATACTTAACAAGGGGATTGGCCAGTGCATTCCAAAGGGAAATAAATTTAAAAGAGCAAAGCTAAACCCTGGGTGGCTAAACTCCAACATAAAAATGCATATTAGTGCTAAAGAAAAGGCCTTCAAAAAATACAAGGCTGAGGGGTCATTGGCAGCATTTAAGCATTACAAAGAGTGTAATAAGAAATGTAAAGATGAAATCAGGGTGGCTAAAATAGAACACGAGAGACATATAGCGGAGGAGAGTAAAAAGAACCCCAAGAAGTTTTTTAAGTATATAAACAGTAAGAAAGCGAGGCCAGAACACATTGGCCCCATAAAAGATGACAAAGGAAATATGGCCACTGAGGACAGAGAAAAGGCGAAAGTGTTAAATAATTTCTTCTCTTTAGTCTTCACAAAAGAATCGGGGGGCTACACGAACCTAGCTTGTAAGGCCGAACTAAACAACACACCTCATGAAATACCGCCATGGCTAACAGAAGATAGACTTAAAACTAAACTAGAGAAACTTAACATAAATAAATCACCGGGACCGGATGGCTTGCACCAGAGGGTTCTGAAAGAGCTCAGCCAGGTGATTGCCAGACCATTATTCTTGATCTTTAACGATAGTTTACAGACGGGTATGGTGCCAGCTGATTGGAAAAAAGCCAACGTGGTACCAATATTTAAAAAGGGGCCGAGATGTATCCCGGGTAACTATAGGCCGGTCAGCCTAACATCTGTAGTCTGCAAGATTTTGGAGGGCATGTTAAGGGACCACATACAAGACTTTAGTAATGAAAACTGTATTATTAGTAGTAATCAGCATGGATTCATGAAAAATCGTTCTTGCCAAACCAATCTATTAACCTTCTACGATGAAGTGAGCTGCCACCTAGATAAAGGGAAGCCTGTGGATGTGATGTATCTGGACTTTGCAAAGGCCTTTGACACCGTTCCCCACAAACGCTTACTGTACAAACTAAGGAAGGTAGGTATGGACCATAGGGTGAGTACCTGGATAGAGAACTGGCTCCTAGAGATGTCCCGAACTGTTCGCCGGCAAACAGTTCCCGGCGAACTTCACATGTTCACGTTCGCCTCCGTGGGCGAACATATGCGATGTTCGGTCCGCCTCCTATACATCATCATTGAGGCAAACTTTGACCCTGAACCTCACAGTCAGCAGACACATTCCAACCAATCAGCATACCTCCCTCCCACACCCTCCCACCTCCTCCCACCTCCTATAAATAAGCAAGGGAAGCATCCATCTTAGATCATTTCTGAAGCAGTGTGTTAGTGAGAGCAGGGAAAGTGCTGCTGCTGCTGCTGCTGTTAATAGCTAGGGACAGTTGTTAGTCAGTGTTCCCGGTCTTGTTAGTCAGTGTTCTTGGTACACTCCTGCTGTAAGGACAGCACCCCAAAAAGCCCTTCTTAGGGCTGGTATTTGAGTTGTTTTTTTTTTTTGGATATATATATATATATATATATATATTGTCCCCAAACGTCCTTTTTAGGGCTGGTATTTGAGTATTTTTTTTCTATATATTTATCAGGCATTTTTGGAGGCAGGCATGACTTTTTTGGGATTAGTGTCGGGGGGTCTAAAAAGTGTACCTGTGAAGTTTCAGCTCTGTAGCATGCCCAGAACCAGAAAAAAAAGATCATATAGGTGTAAAAGGAGGCTTCCCACCATCCCTGCTCTACTGAAAAATGATCTTTTTTTCTGGTTCTGGACATGCTACATAGCTGAAACTTCACAGGTACACTTTTTAGACCCCCCCCAGACACTAAATCACACAAAAAAAGTTCTTAAAAATTTTCATTTTTGATAGAGAGCCAATTATTGGAAAAATTAAAAAAAGAAAATAAAAAAAAATTCTTTGGATTTATTGTCTGGGGGTTCTAAAAAGTGAACCTGTGAAGTTTCAGCTCTGTAGCATGCCCAGAACAAGAAAAAAAGATCATATAGGTGTAAAAGGAGGGTTCCCACCATCCCTGCTCTACTGAAATATTATCTTTTTTTCTGGTTCTGGACATGCTACAGAGCTGAAACTTCACAGGTACACTTTTTAGACCCCCCAGACACTAAATCACACAAAAAAAGTTCTTAAAAATTGTCATTTTTTGATAGTGAGCTAATTATTGGAAAAATAAAATAAAAAATAAAAAAAAGATTTCTCTGGATTTATTGTCTGGGGGGGGGGGTCTAAAAAGTGTACCTGTGAAGTGTCAGTTTTGTAGCATGTCTAGAACCAGAAAAAAAAATTAGAATTAGGGCTAGGGTTAGGGCTAGGGTTAGGGTCAGGGCTAAGGTTAGGGTTATTTTTACTGCTTAGGGTTAGAGGGTTAGGGTTAGAGGGGTAGGGGTAGGGTTACTAACTCTAACCCTAAGTATCTCACCGTAACCCTAACCCTATCCCCTAACACTAAACCTAACCCTAACCCTCTAACCATAACCCTAACCCTCTAACCTTAACCCTAACCCTAGCCATAAAAATAACCCTAACCCTAAACCTAACCCTAGCCCTAACCCTAATCCTAACCCTAACCCTCTAACCTTAAACTTAACCCCCTAACCCTAGCCCTAACCCTAACCCTAGCCCTAACCCTAGCCCTAACCCTAATTCATAATTTTTTTTCTGGTTCTGGGCATGCTACAGAGCTGAAACTTCACAGGTACACTTTTTAGACCCCCCAGACACTAAATCCAAAGCAATTTTTTATTTTTATTTATTTTTTTTAATTTTTCCAATAATTGGCTCTCTATCAAAAATGACAATTTTTAAGAACTTTTTTGTGTGATTTGGTGTCTGGGGGGTCTAAAAAGTGTACCTTTAGAGAGTTAGGGTTAGAGGCGTAGGGGTAGGGTTACTAACTCTAACCCTAAGTATCTCACCATAACCCTAACCCTATCCCCTAACACTAAGCCTAACCCTAACCCTAACCCTTAAAGCTCAGTTTCTGTCCCATTTTGGTCGGTTGTGGTCTGTTTGCGGATGTTTGCGGTGCGTTAAACGGGGAGTTTGGTCTGTCACTGTGAAGCGGGCGTAACCCTTTACACTACCTGATCGATACAACATCATACCTGATCGTATACACACACTGGATGTTTTAAAGCACGTTATTCCAAACAATTTAGGAATGTTAGGTGATTTATGCCCTTTATGGATTAAAACCCGACTCTGCGTCAACTACGTAATTTCCCATGGGAGTTTTGCCATGGATCCCCCTCCGGCATGCCACAGTCCAGGCGTTAGTCCCCTTGAAACAACTTTTCCATCACTATTGTGGCCAGAAAGAGTCCCTGTGGGTTTTAAAATTCGCCTGCCTATTGAAGTCTATGGCGGTTCGCAATGTTCGCCGGTTCGCGAACATTTGCTGATGTTCACGTTCGCCGTTCGCGAACATTAAATTTTATGTTCGCGACCTCACTACTGGCTCCAGGGGAGAGTCCAGAGAGTGGTGATTAATGGGGAGTACTCTGATTGGACGGGTGTGGAAAGTGGGGTCCCCCAGGGTTCTGTCCTGGGACCAATCCTGTTTAATTTATTCATAAATGATCTAGAGGAGGGGATATCTAGTACAATCTCAGTATTTGCGGATGATACTAAACTAAGCATGCCAATATCTTCTATGCAGGATGTGGAAACCTTACAAGCGGACCTGAACAAAATAACGGGGTGGGCAACTACATGGCAGATGAGGTTTAATGTTGAAAAATGTAAAGTAATGCACTTGGGGGCCAGAAACCAGAAAGCAAGCTACTCACTAGGGGGGAACCTCTGGGTGAGTCTAGGATGGAAAAGGACTTGGGGGTACTGGTAGACAACAGGCTTGGCAGTGGCATGCAATGCCAAGCCGCTGCAAGCAAAGCCAACAGAATACTGGGATGTATAAAAAAGGGGATTCACTCCAGAAATAAAGAGATTATTCTCCCGCTCTACAAGACTCTGGTCCGGCCACATTTGGAGTATGCTGTCCAGTTCTGGGCACCGGTCCTCAGGAAGGATGTGCTGGAATTGGAAAGAGTTCAGAGAAGGGCAACAAAAATAATTAGGGGAATGGAGGACATCAGCTATGAGGAAAGACTACAAGCACTGAACTTATTCTCTCTGGAGAAGAGACGATTGAGGGGGGATATGATATCAATGTACAAATACTGTACTGGCGACCCTAGCATAAGGAACAAACTATTCAGAGAGAGGAGATACAATAAGACACGTGGCCATTCACTAAAACTAGAGGAAAGGCGTTTTAACCTTAAAATGCGTAAGGGGTTCTTCACTGTAAGAGCGGTAAGGATGTGGAATTCTCTTCCACAAGCAATCGTATCAGCTGGGAGCATTGATAATTTCAATAAACTATTAGATGGGCACCTTGGAGACCACAACATACAGGGGTATACAATGTACGGTTAAAAGCAAACACACACACATCATAGGTTGAACTGGATGGACTGATGTCTTTTTTCAACCTCACTAACTATGTAACTATGTAACTATGTTATTTGGCTCTTTTTAGTTGCACCCCTCCCTTTTTCCCTTGCTATTGCTGTCAGCTGTATGGTGGTGTGTCAGGAGGTGGGCGGCGTCAGCGTGCTGAGCCCTGTAATCAGCTGACTCCACCTCCCCTACTTAACCACAGCAATAATGTCAACTTGGAAGGCCTGAGGAAGGAGCATGTATGCGCCAAATGCACGCCATTGTTACCACTCCCACCACTGCCTCTGTGTTCCCATGGCAACATCCAGCGGATTGCTCTCTCACCCACGACCCCGAAGCCCCGAAAGCCACCGGTGCAACCAACAATGTGGACCGCAGTAGATGATGCTGTAGATGACAGCCCTCCATCCGGACCCTGGCAGACAGTGTGGACTTGTTACTAACAGCCTTTTACTCCTTTATACATGTGAGTGTATTACAATAAATACTTGTATAATTACATGCATACTGAACTTAGAGTGGCTCCACTTGTCTATCACGTATTTCACACTGCCCTTGTATGGTGTGTGGTGGCTGAGATTTTTCTCTATTTGTTCTGTGGATTACATAGAGTCAGGGTGTATTCCTAGCACTGACCCTCAGTGGAACACACCGAATGGGGGATATAGATGCCGGAGTGGGGAACCTCAAGTTGGTTTATGTTCACAAGGAATTTACCCTGTTTTTGCAGGGAAGTAAAGGACATGGTGTCCAATCTTTCACAACACAAACTCTCCTTTTTTGCCTTGCACACCACTCCTGACAGTACTCCACTGCAGCTCACCATTCAAATCCCTTCTGGGTCCCAATCTGGTGCTGTACTTCAAAGATTTCGTATCCAGTTCCTTTCATATCGCAGACCAATTCACCTTGCCAAACACTATAAGGATATTTCCTGATATTTTGTTTCCTTAGCAAATGTGGCAAGTTGTTTATATACAGAATGAAGCCATAATGCATCCAAAGAGACATTATTCTCCTTGTTACATTTACATAGTAGTTGAGGTTGAATAAAGACAACAGTCCATCCAGTTCAACCTGTGTAGGTGTGTGTGGACATATTAATTTCCCATACCCCTGAATGTTTTGATCTTGGATATGCATGTCCAAAAGTCTTTTAAAAGTAGCCATACTCCCCGCAGTTACCACCATTTGTGGAGGAGAGTTCCACAATTGTATTGCCCTTACTATAAAAAACCCCTTGAATAGCCTGAGGTTAAATCATTTCTCCTCTAATCGCATTGTATGGCCTTGTGTGCTCTTACATTCCTTGCGACTGAATAGTTTTGTTTCTATGCTGAGATCATTGTTGAGGTGTTTGTAAATCCCTATCATGTCTCAGGCGTCTCTTCTCTAGGGAGAATAAATCAAGCGCTTGTAAATGCTCCTCATAATTTAGGTCCTCCAATCCCATTGTGTAGTATAAAACATATAAAATCTTTAATGAAATTGGACTCACAAAAATAAAAACCTGTAATCATGCATATCATCAACAGTGGGCATATACTGTATAGTGTGCATATTGTGTCTGAAAATAAATAATTAGTATCATGTTTCAGAAACTGAAGAGAGAAAAATATGTAGCTTTCCCCAACAGCTACTAAACCTTTTTTGGACAGGCCACAATTCTTTAAGGATTGCGCAGGCATATTACATCTGGAAATAAAACATTTAGGGGAGGATTTACAAAAGGAAAAAAAAAAAGGGGTAAAGCTCTGCTGATTTACATCATTCAATTATTTTTAAGCAAAATGCTACTTTTTTCTATTTTGCTTGCATCTGATTGGGTATTCCTTACAAAGTGAATATTTACCACATTTACATTTACTATGGAAAATGAGTGCAACTGCACTTACAAAGTGCACAGGCAAATTGCACCCATTAGTGTCTATTTGTTTACATTTAAAATAATAAAATGGAACAGATTTGTAGCACACCTTGGAAGTCTTTATTAGATAGGCCACAATTTCTGAGGGAGAGAGCAAGCAGGGTGCATGTAAAAAAAAAATGAATCTCTTGTTTTTGAGACTGAAAATGAAAAAAGATTACAGGTTTGCATATTATTACAATGTCAGCCACAAAAAAAAGCAGGTTGCCAAAAATATAGATAGCAGAGGAAAAAATACAGAAATGTGTAGCACAGCTTTCAGACGGGTGGATAGTTTTGAGAAGAGCAGGCAGATTGCATCTGGCAAAAAACATCATTCTATTTCTAATTAAAATGTAAAAACAGAAAAATGTTTCTGATTTCAAGTACACCTTTTAAGTCATTTTGAATGGACTGCTAATCCCGAGGGAGAGAACAGGCAGGTTTGAGCAATAAATGTAAAAGTAAGCTAAATCTTTGTGGAGACATAATACAAATATGATACATATTTGCTGCACATAATTTCATCCTTATCAATGGGTTGCTAATTTTGAAACAGAAATTAGGCCTAGTTTAGCCAGAAATATTACCTTAAACTGCATTTTTTTGTCAGACACATATTTTAAAAAGTTTATATTTACAGAAAAGAATCTTATCATTTTGATATGGAGTTATTATTAGACAATTAGTTGACTAGCTAGAAATGTGCATTAAAAATGTATGTTCTAGAAAGACACTATAAGAAAATAATACAGATTTGCTGAACAGAATCCTACCCATTTTTATCAGAGGTAATTTTTGGAGACAGAAGTAGTCCACTTTGATCCAGGAAAACTAAATGAAAGTATATTTTTTAAGACACAACACTGGTCACTTTATTAGCTACACCTGTTCAATTGCTTGGTAACACAAATTGCTAATCAGCCAATCACATGGCAGAAACTCAATGCATTTAGACATCTGGACGCGGTGAAGACGCGTTGCTGATGTTCAAACTGAGCATCAGAATGGGGAAGAAAGGGTATGTGAATTACTTTGACCATGGCATGGTTATTGGTGCTTTATTTAAAAAAATGCTGATCTACTGGTATTTTCACACACAACCATCTCTAGGGTTAACAGAGAATGGTCCAAAAAATAGAAAATATCCTGTGAGCAGCAGTTGTGTGGGCGAATTTGCCTTCTTGATGTCAGAGGTCAGAGGAGAATGGGTAGACTGGTTTGAGATGATAGAAAGGCAACAGTAATTCAAATAACAACTCGTTACAACCGAATACCATCTCTGAAAGCACAATACATTGAACCTTGAAGCAGATGGGCTACAGCAGCAGAAGACCACACCAGGTGCAACTCCTGTCAGGTAAGAACAGGAAACTGAGGCTACATCTCGCACAGCCTCACTGAAATTGAACTATAGAAGATTGGAAAAATGTTGCCTGGTCTGATAAGTCTCGGTTTCAGCTGCAATATTCAGATGGTAGGGTCAGAGTTTAGCGTAAACAACATGAAAGCATGGATCCATCCTGCCTTGTTACAAGTCAACAGTTCAGGCTGGTGGTGGTGGTCTAATGGTGTGGGGGATATTTTCTTGGCACACTTTGTGCCCCTTAGTACTAACTGAGCATTGTTTTAAATGCCATGGCCTACCTAAGTATTGTTGCTGACCATGTCCATCCCTTTATGACTACATAGTTATTCGGATTGAAAAAAGACACAAGTCCATCTAGTTCAATTAATAAAAAAAAAAAAACAACTATATACACAATCCTTTACCCAGTTGATCCAGTTGTACCCATCTTCTGATGGCCACATCCAGCAGGATAATGCACCTTGTCACAAAGCTCAAATCATCTCAAACTGGTTTCTTGAACATGATAATGCATTCACTGTACGCCAATGGCCTCCACAGTCACCAGATCTCAATCCAATAGAGCACTTTTGGGATTTGGTGGAACAGGAGTTTCGCATCATGGATGTGCAGCTGAAAAATCTGGAGCAACTGTGTAATGCCATCATGTCAATATGGACCAAAATCTCTAAGGAATGTTTCCAACACCTTGTTGAATCTATGCCACGAAGAATTAGGACAGTTCTGAAGGCAAAAGGGGGTCTAACCCAGTACTAGCAAGATGTACCTAATAAAGTGGCTGGTAAGTGTATATTTTACATGCTTTGGATAATGGATGCCCACATCATTCATAATGACTGATGCCAGCTGACAGAAAAGAAAAAAGAACGGAAAGAAAACCCCATGGACTTGTCCAATTCTGTTGCTTCTCCATTGCCAAATTACATCTCCTGGTCCCCACTCCTAAAGTAAAGTTCCACCGCTGCCTCGATCTGATTCAGTCCCTCTGACTGGTCATCCACACAGCGTCATCTCCCGGCTGCTGGCCAGCTTTGAGGACGGGAACATCGTGGACCAGGAAGGGACCCCGAGCCACGAGTATATACGCTTGCCTCCATGTAAGTTTATATGTGTGTCCTTGAATAAAGTTACTTCTGCTACACTGAGTGGCACCTTTCCTTCCTTTTTTGCCTGTCAGTGGGACCTTGCTTTGGCCCTAAAGAGCTGCCCTACAAGTAAGTGCTACATATCTGTACACTCTTGAAATCCATTCATAATTCTGGCTGCACCTCCCCCACGGAGACTGCTTCAATGAAGACTCAATCTCCTAGCAGGAGCGCCCATCAAACTGTCTCTCTTTACTAAAGTAGACAAAGAGACAGGGTCTCCTGGCTAACATCATTGACAAAAATATGCTTACCCTGACCCTATGTTCACATGGGCAGGGATTTCAGGGCAGTAAATGAATTGGACAGTGACAATGGTGATGTCCCTGGTTGCTAAGGCTAAAGCAGGTACCAGCACATCCTGCTTCCTTAGCAACCATTTACAGCAAGGAAGCTCTCATGTATTGCAGTGGTATTTCTGCCTCTACTATATATGACATCAACTCAAACCAAACAAGTAAAACGTTTGTCAAATGCTCGAACTTCCAACCAAAACTTCGAGCATGTCCTAGCTGCTGTTTAGTTGTTCCCTTATTCTTATAAATACACATCCGGGAGCAAAAATAATGCAGGCCAGCAGCTATTATCCAAAATGGATGACTGTGGTATCTAGAGTATGATATGCATGACTACAAGAAGTATTTTTTTTGAGTAAAATTTAAATAAAGATTCATTATGTTTCTAAAGTACTGTACAAGGGGAAGTATGTCTCTATTTATCTATGCACTATAATTTAATACATGGATAAAGAAACAAAATATCAGGACATTTCCTGAATCAATGTTTGGCATTAGGAGATGATTCATGAGAAGAGGAGGACTAGATATGGAGGGACTGAGAGCGCTGGATTTGGACCCAGAAGTGTTTTACCTGATAAACTGCAGGAGAATGCTGTCAAGAGTGGTGTGCACAGCCAAAAGCAAGATAAAACAGATACATTTCGTCCTACTATTAAAGACGTATTGTGGAGAAAGTATTCAAGGAGGTTATTTTAACCAGACAGATCAAGGAAACATTGTTTCATCTGTGAAGTGGACTTTTTGGATACATTTAACTGGTCAAGGTTTTGTATTGTGCTATACCTTAACTATCAAGACTGCTACAGTGCCTTGCGAAAGTATTCAGCCCCCTTGAACTTTGCGACCTTTTGCCATATTTCAGGCTTCAAACATAAAAATATAAAACTGTAATGTTTTGTGAAGAATCAACAAGTGGAACACAATCATGAAGTGGAACGAAATTTATTGGATATTTCAAACTTTTTTTACAAATAAAAAACTGAAAAATTGGCGTGCAAAATTATACAGCCCCCTTAAGTTAATACTTTGTAGTGCCACCTTTTGCTGCGATTACAGCTGTAAGTCGCTTGGGGTATGTCTCTATCAGTTTTGTACATCGAGAGACTGAGATTTTTGCCCATTCCTCCTTGCAAAACAGCTCGAGCTCAGTGAGGTTGGATGGAGAGCGTTTGTGAACAGCAGTTTTCAGTTCTTTCCGCAGATTCTCAATTGGATTCAGGTTTGGACTTTGACTTGGCCATTCTAACACCTGGATATGTTTATTTGTGAACCATTCCATTGTAGATTTTGCTTTATGTTTTGGATCATTGTCTTGTTGGAAGACAAATCTCCGTCCCAGTCTCAGGTCTTTTGCAGACTCCATCAGGTTTTCTTCCAGAATGGTCCTGTATTTGGCTCCATCCATCTTCCCAATCAATTTTAACCATCTTCCCTGTCCCTGCTGAAGAAAAGCAGGCCCAAACCATGATGCTGCCACCACCATGTTTGACAGTGGGGATGGTGTGTTCAGGGTGATGAGCTGTGTTGCTTTTATGCCAAACATAACATTTTGCATTGTTGCCAAAAAGTTCAATTTTGGTTTCATCTGACCAGAGCACCTTCTTCCACATGTTTGGTGTGTCTCCCAGGTGGCTTGTGGCAAACTTTAAACAACACTTTTTATGGATATCTTTAAGAAATGGCTTTCTTCTTGCCACTCTTCCATAAAGGCCAGATTTGTGCAGTATACGACTGATTGTTGTCCTATGGACAGAGTCTCCCACCTCAACTGTAGATCTCTGCAGTTCATCCAGAGTGATCATGGGCCTCTTGGCTGCATCTCTGATCAGTCTTCTCCTTGTATGAGCTGAAAGATTAGAGGGACGGCCAGGTCTTCGTAGATTTGCAGTGGTCTGATACTCCTTCCATTTCAATATTATCGCTTGCACAGTGCTCCTTGGGATGTTTAAAGCTTGGGAAATCTTTTTGTATCCAAATCTGGCTTTAAACTTCTCCACAACAGTATCTCGGACCTGCCTGGTGTGTTCCTTGTTCTTCATGATGCTCTCTGCACTTTAAACGGGCCTCTGAGACTATCACAGTGCAGGTGCATTTATACGGAGACTTGATTACACAGAGGTGGATTCTATTTATCATCATTAGTCATTTAGGTCAACATTGGATAATTCAGAGATCCTCACTGAACTTCTGGAGAGAGTTTGCTGCACTGAAAGTAAAGGGGCTGAATAATTTTGCACGCCCAATTTTTCAGTTTTTTATTTGTTAAAAAGGTTTGAAATATCCAATAAATTTCGTTCCACTTCATGATTGTGTCCCACTTGTTTTTGATTCTTCACAAAAAAATACAGTTTTATATCTTTATGTTTAAAGCCTGAAATGTGGCAAAAGGTCGCAAAGTTCAAGGTCTAAACCTAAGAAGTGGAAGAGGTGTTTATAATTGTGACAAATAACTATTTGTATGTAAAAAGAAGATGATTGGCAGGAGAAAAGTTGCTCTTCTGTAAAACCTAGGCACCTGCGGAGAGGGTGCAGCAACTGCTTTGTATCCTTCCCAAGCTGAGCCCTTGGACACCTTCACAGGGCTATGAGGATAGGGACTGCAGCTTTGACAGGGGTGCTGACAGTAATGTCATCTAAAAGGTTACCAATAAATCTGCACACACATTGGTATTTTTTAGACAAAGAAGGGACCTTCCCCACTCTAGGGATTGTGTTACAGTCTAGATATAACCTCCCAGGCAATATGCATTAGTACTATGTACAGCTCCTTGCAGTTCAGGCACAGGGAATGTCCTGGGACTGGCATCTATCTCATATTAAATTACCTGTAAAATGTTACTACAACTAAAGGCTTTATCTCCTGATCCTATGAAATGAGGCTCTCCTCCTAGTTGGAGGATTATCAGTGTAAAACCCAGAAGAGTTGGGAGTAAGATGTTGGTACCCTTGATTATAACCAGTGGGAAAGTGCCCTAGAGTCAGTACTTTTAAGTTCTTTAACTATCTCAAAAAGACTCTCACAACTATATATTCTTCTATGTTTCCACCACTACAACCCCACTGAACCTGCATAACCTGGGCCTATTGCAGACCTCCCTATGCAGCAACTGTCATAGAGATCACGGCAACCTTATACATATGATTTGGCACTGCCATAAACTCCATAGATATTGGGCCAAGATCATACTGTAGAAGTATAAGATAAATGTTTATTATGTGTATTGTTTGTTTGTCTATAATGGTAGGAAAACCTTCTTGAAAGCCACTATACCTGGGAGTACCAGTCAAGACTCGGAAAGGGTTTTTTTTTTTTTGTGTGTTCCAGAAGAGACACCCGAGGCCAAAAGTATAAGGTTTAATTTGCATTCCTTAGTGGCTTGAAAAAAAAGGTTTTGAAACCATACAGGGGTACATCTATGTAACAAGTGATTTTGTGAATGTGTAAATCTTAGAGACATGTTTTATTAAGTGAGAGAATATTGGATTTTGTTTATGGTTTTGTGAAATTATACTGAAGGTTTAGGTCTGATGCTGGCCATACATGATACAATTTTCTTACAATTTTCAGTGCAGTTTTCTTGAAATTTACCTTTAGCTGTGTAGTACAAAGCCTGCCTAATTGGATACAAGTTAATGTGTTTAGTTTTGACCTCTTATTATGTGGTTTGTGGTGGATCTAACAGAAAATTGTACAATAAAGAGTTGGACATGTGTGGCCAGCCTTAGAGGTATTAGGAGTAAGTAAATCACAGAAAAAAGAGTTCTGTAGTCCGTCCGCATTCTCTTTCAGTAAATGTTTAGTTGTAATATCTTTAGACAAAAGGGGGACAAACCCAAATTGAGAGAGTATATATAGAAAAAGGCACCACGTCCCAAGTAATGCATAAAGGGAAAAGGAATTGGGAGGGGCGTGTATGGGGGACTTTTTTAGCAGGGTGCCATCATGAGACAATATATGTTAGAAACATATGATATAAAAGGTATGTTTCTTCAATAAAATTATACCTTTTATATCATATGTTTCTAACATATATTGTCTCATGATGGCACCCTGCTAAAAAAGTCCCCCATACACGCCCCTCCCAATTCCTTTTCCTTTTATGTAATATCTTTAGAATGAGGAAGAATCAAACCAAACAAATCCCATCCCCCGATCTAGGAGAGACGTGCAGGTCATATGTCGCCCGGGTCTTTGGTGGATGCACATATATTAACCCTTGGATAGATAACCTAGCAAGATGGGTAGAAAAGATAAGGAGTTGTAATATTAAGTATATGGAAAAGGCGGGAGAATTGGTTTACTTATGCCCCGTATTAGTACAATAGAAGAGGAAAAAAAACTACGTAGAGCTATTACAAGGGAAAGTGAAAGGTCTTTACCCACAGCAATTGCCTGTAGATAGAAGACGGGTGAAACTGTATCGGAGTTATTGGACTCATGAAGCTGAGGTTAAATGTCATTGCTGAGTAGCACAGTCTTATGATTCAAACATTTGTCGGTAATTTGAAGTCACAGTACATGTTAATTATAAAACAGCAATATTCTGATTGGGCTACTAAAACCATGGAAGGTTTTCAAAAAGCCATAACAGAGAGAGATGTGGCTGGCTGTTTTGATTTGCCTAAAGAAAAACAGCCTGTCAGCGCGCATTTCCAAGGGCGTTTTCAAAGAGGTAGAGTAGGACATTTTCAACCTAGGCCCCCCTACAATAATAATAAACCACAATTGAACAGCCTCACAACAACCTGATATAAAGTTACCTGCCAACTGGCAAGCACAGCAACAACAACTGCCACATCAGAGAGTGGATTCACAATGATATTGGAAGAAATGCCCATTTTTGTCCCGAGTCCAGAGAATAATTATTTCCTTTTAGATTCTATGCCCCCCTTAAGTGGAGGATGGAGTCAGGCCTATGTTAAACAGATTTTTGGCCGAAGGTATATTTAAAGAAATAATATTACCTTACAAATACCTCTGACCCTTGTCGCTCCGAACACCTGCATCCCACTGTTTCATTTTCCAAGGCAAATGTCATTTTCTTCCCAGCCATTATATTATCCACAAGCAGAATTTTTTGTGTATCATATATGCTTTAAGCTAATATATTTCCTTCCGCGAGGGGAAAAGAGGGGGGTCACTTCTGCAATTGCAGCTAGCAGAAGTTTTAATTCAAAAGTTAGTCCCACACATATACAATTATTTTTATAGAATTTTCTTGAAGTTTTGCTATTTATACATTTGTGCCCATCTTGTATGAGCGTAGCAATAATGAATAAAAACACTATTTTATTAGGCAAAACATAAATTGTCATTGTTGGCAGGATATTTTGAGGTTATTTTTTATAGAATTATAGATAATGAAAAATTATATTTTGCAAATGGTCCCCTATGTGAAGGGGAGCCTTGCTGCAAAATTTAGAAAATTGGCTACTTGCCAAGAAAGAGTTCAAGTGTAAATATCTTTGTTCCTGTTATAGTTATGGAATTTATTTTTGGAAAGAAAGAGTTACCGCAATTAGTGTGGCCATTGGACACTGTTGGCACCGAGCCAAAAGTTTCAAATCAGATTAACTTTTTATCTGATTATAGTTTTTGAGTGATATTTTAGGGGTATCCTCTATTGAAAGAGGGGAACCTCTGGCCAGATTTTGGTTAGCTTGGCACGAGGCCAAAAGTTTTTGTAAGATTGGCACTGAGCCAAAACGTTTTTAGTTTTTTATTTGATCATAGCATGCAAGTGGTATCTGATGTGCCATCTCTACTGACAGCCATATCATCCGATGCTACCCACTTTACAGTGATTGGTTTAAGTAATGCGGTTTTTTTTTTAGCGTCCTAGTGGACGAGGAGACACAGCCATCTTTGCTTTCTTGTTTTTCAGTCCAGGTAACTGACCTGGTGTAAAATGCCTTAGGGCTATGTGGACAGTTCAGTTGTCTGCTCTATAGTTCTCCAGACCACGTAAGAGGGGATGGACACCTACTCATGGGTCAGTCCCGCTACAATATGTGTATGACATATGTAGTCACTCTGTGGAGGCCAGTCAGAGCGAGTGAGTTTATTGAGGAATGTACTTGTATGTGGACACAAAGTGTCACAGGAAAATGACAATGGTGTCAGGAAAGTGTTTTTTACCTTGATTTTGTTCTCACAGAGGGAGAAAGGAGAGTCAGTCACAAAAGAGCTGCGGCTCTAGTGGGTCTTGCCAGCCCACAGTGGGTCTTGCCTGCCCACAAACCCGGATCATTGATTAGAATGGATCGGACTGCTCCTATTTCTGATAACATTTTGAGACAAACCACAGGTCCAGAAATGTCACAAGAAATGTTGAATGCGTTTATATATCTGAAAAATGCTATGGTTGTAGCGCCTGCACTGGGCCTCCCACATTATGGGAACATGTTTTATGTTTATGCAAGGGACAATTGTAAGACCATGACAGGTGTACTTGCCCAGGAGTATGGTGGTAAACTTTGCCCTATAGGTTTTCTTCCAAAGATGGTCGCAGTCCAGGTCTAAGGCATGCCTGAAGTGACTCCAAACATAGCATCTTGTGTGATGGTACTGGGGATGGCCACATCATTTACCCTAGTTAGGCCCCAGTTCTATATACTGGGAGTAAAGGGTGTGTTACACCACAATATGATTGTATAGACATACAATCACAGCCGTAGAGGGAGCAGAGGATTTTTCTGTAGATGATTCCTGCTCCAGGTCAGAAGATCACACATTGTTAGAGCTACAAACGCATGATACAGAATAGGTTTTAGGGACCTGGGTGATGTTTTAGAAAAAGTTGAGAGTGGCCTTTTTCTAAAAGAGGGGAGCTCTTGTGTGTATCCCCACAGCTAGCGCCCCACTCTTTATTGCCTAGTATTAGGGAATAGGACACAGGGGGTGGGAAAGAACATATGAAGTATTACTGACAGTTTTTTAGTTTTTTATATTTGCAGGCTCATCTAAATTAGTGAAAGCATATGTTGCTAGATACATCACCTGTATTAGGAACAAACAATCCAAACATATAAGGCCAAACATGAGCATCTCCAATACCCATCAAACCCATTCACACATCTACAAATAGATTTCACACATAAGCCCAAAGCAGGGAAGAAATTGAAGTTCTTTTTAGTCAATAGTGGACGTGTTCAGCAGATGAGTGGAAGCTTTTAGGAACACAAAAGGGAAATGCCCACACGGTGGCACGCATTCTCAGTCAGGAGATTATTCCTGGATGGGGGTGCCTGCTTTGAATTTGTTCTAATAATGCTGCTTTCATATCAAAAAGGATGCCAGGAACTAGTTAAAATCCTGAAAATAGATTGGAAGTTCCACATTCCCTATTATCCACAGAGTTCAGGTATAGTGGAAAGGATGAATAGGACAAGTAAAGACAAATTAAGAAAAGAATAATTGAAACTTCGAATCAAGTGGAACAGAACGAAAAGTTGCTTGCACCTTTCTTTTCTCTTTACAGGTACCAACCCATCCCTTGAAGGAGGGAGATGAAGTAGTGATCCAGCTGTCGCCACATCACAAGACCAAGTCTGGATTTCATTAAGAAAAGAATAATTGAAACTTCGAATCAAGTGGAACAGAACGAAAAGTTGCTTGCACCTTTCTTTTCTCTTTACAGGTACCAACCCATCCCTTGAAGGAGGGAGATGAAGTAGTGATCCAGCTGTCGCCACATCACAAGACCAAGTCTGGATTTCATTTTGGACCAAAAGACAAAGGAAAAAATCCATCCATTCAGAGAAGAAGACGTAGTGGTGATGAAGCTGCTGCCCAAAGGAAAGAAACAACAGGATTTCGCCTATGGCCCTGAGACCATCGTGGTAGCCGTTACCAGGACCGCCGTCTTGACTGAGCACAGCCCTACTTGGATCCATGCCACTAGAGTAAAGCTGGTACGGAAAGGACCTGAGCCAGAGGATCCGGAAGCAAGAGAGGAGGTATTAACGGGGGCAGATAGCCCTGACCTCGAACAGGACATTCCAGAAAAGGAGGTGTTAACGGGGGTAGATAGCCCTGACCCTGTAGAAAATTACTTTTCTAATTTCACCGGATTCAGGCAAATTATGGCTGCTGATCCTACTGACTTCATTTTCAGTATTTTCCCTTGTATGGACTGTGACTAGCTGTATATATCACCCAGCGCATCTGGGGCCCCTTGGAGGAATTTGTGGGACCCCTAACGCCACCAGCCCAGACATAGTATCAGAGACACCTCAGAAAAGGAATAAAAGAGGCCTGTCCCATAGTTCACGCTCCCAGAAAGCCATCACACAAACAAATGGCATGACACGATTTTAGTAGAATTCCTCTAACACACAAGTAGCTACTTTTATAGTGCCTTATGTTAGGAGATTAGGCCCAGGAACTGTATTTATACGTGTCACAGACAAAATATTGGGGAGACAATTGTGACTATTGGGGATCAGTGGGTGGGAACACGGGAGACAATTGGGAGTGCCAATCTACTTAAGGGGAACACTGGAACTACAGATAAACAAAATAGAGAGGCTCCCATAGGAAGTTTTGACCCACATATACAGTGCCTTGCGAAAGTATTCGGCCCCCTTGAACTTTTCAACCTTTTGCCACATTTCAGGTTTCAAACATAAAGATATAAAACTGTAATTTTTTGTGAATAATCAACAACAAGTGGGACACAATCATGAAGTGGAACGAAATTTATTGGATATTTCAAACTTTTTTAACAAATAAAAAACTGAAAAATCAGACGTGCAAAATTATTCAGCCCCTTTACTTTATAAATTTCGTTCCACTTCATGATTGTGTCCCACTTGTTGTTGATTCTTCACAAAAAAATTACAGTTTTATATCTTTATGTTTGAAGCCTGAAATGTGGCAAAAGGTCGAAAAGTTCAAGGGGGCCGAATACTTTCGCAAGGCACTGTATATATATATAGATGCCATCAGGGTCCCAAGAGGTTCAAGGAAAGAGATCAGGTTAAAGCCAGTTTTGAGTCCTTTATCTCTCCCCTTGTCACCATAAATAAAATGTTGATTGGATAAATGATATCTATTATAATCAGCGGAGATTTGTTAACTATACAAGGAATGCCCTAAAGGGCATAGCAGAACAACTAGAAGCCACTTTCCAGATGGCATTCCAGAATAGAATGGCTCTGGGTATGATCCTTGCAGAAAAAGGTGGTACCTGTGTATATATTGATAAAGTAGATGGATGCTGTACTTACATTCCTGATGATGCTGGCCCCAAAGGTAAGGTCACTCTGGCCATTCTGTGGAACTAAAGAAGAATTCAGGCATTGACAACCCTTGGGATCGGTATTTTGGATGGTCTAATAGTTGAAAACAAGCCCTAGTGCAGCTAGAAATTATCATTGTTATTATTTTTGTTATAATAGGTGTCGTAATACTTTGTGTAGTCCCCTGCTTTAAGAAAATGCTTAGCAAAAGTATTGATAATCTATCAATATATTATAATAATGTTGCAAAACCTGAACAGATCACCCCCTTGAAACAAACCCAACTTCCCTCCCCAGATTATAAGGATTACAATATAAAAATAGAAGAAAGAACCTCATCATTTAGGTGGGCAGGTTGGGTCCTTATTATACCAAGGAATCCAAGGACAATTGTCGCCCAACCTGCTGTCCCCATTCCAGGGAGACTGTGTGTCCCCCGATGACACCATAAAAATGACAGGAAAAATCATGCAGATAAGATTATGATCTTTTAGAGGGTATTGTAGGAGCGTGGGACATGCTCCTCCATCTTTGTATCCATTTTGTATGGTATGATAGCTAACTGCTTAAACTTCATTTCATATAACCCTCAGAAGCACTTATATATAGTTAGTACATAATAGCGTGTCTAGACTGTATGGGAATGTTCCCTCTCCCGAATACTGAAATAATCATAATACATAAATAAATAAAGCACAGACACCATTTAGGTTGGCAACGATTTTGGCCGCAGCCCGTTTATTGGTGTAAATAATTTTTTTTATAAATCTCATCACATTCTAACCATTCAATAATAATGATAATAATACTTTCAACCTCATTAAATGCAAACTTCAAACTTTGCTCAGTCATAAAGGATTTGAGCACAAATAGCATAAATCAAAATGCTTTTTGTGGTATTTTCTCTTTGGTTTTGTGATTGATTTCTTTTATAGCACTTAAGAAATGGATGTGTTCCTGAACAATGGGAACATTTGTGCCTTTATCTACAAGCACTACCCCATTTGCATTGGTTTTTGTTAAATGCGTAACAAAAACCCTTCCTATAAGGCGAGGCAAAGGATGTGGGCTGTGGCCTAGCATACACCGTTTTTTGAGGCAATATTAAATTGAGCCACAGCCCCACATCCTTCATCCCCCACCTCAACGAAAGGTATATGGACAACTTTTGCCTAAAGGATTCATCGTAGTTGTACCATCCTAATCCTTCAAAATTCTTATAGGCCTCTAGTACATGTTCTAGGTGTTGAAAAAGGCCACAGCAAAATTCTGGATGTTTCTCACCAAGAACACTTGCAAATATAGAAAATGCCTGAAGCCAATTGTGGAAAGATCTCGTCACTGGTCTGCGTCTATCTTCATCAGCTTTGTCATTAGATTTTTTTTGGATTTTATTGTAAATTCTTTTGCTGATGGTAATAATTACAATATGTCAATAAGTTCACCTTTCCAGATTTTTTCTTTTATCTGACTCGAAAGGTGATATCCTAGCGGCGAGTTCTCACACGGTAACCTTTCCTTCATGCAAGTTTCAAGTACGTGTGACTTCGCACTAATATTAGCAGTAACAGGCATTTCTAATACAGGGTTAAATACATTCGTTTCTAAAATTTATTAGTGTTGCTACTAACCTCGCCAATATTACTATTGCTAGTATTGCCACCCCAAACTGACGCATAATTTGGGGCTATCTTATCATTTGTGTTAGTGGTATTATTAGATAATTTTGTAATTGACTCCATAATATTATTTAATACAGTGTATAACTCACCCTGGCCACTATATGTCCCTGCTGAGCTTCTTTGGTTAGAAACTTCTCTATACTGCTCACTGTTGCCTCCGCTGGCTAGCGAGGGTATTGCCTGCTCTTGCGGTACAATTAAGCTTTCTTCAAGACTTACGTGACTGGAGACGTGACAAGACTTACGTGTCTAACCTGTTGCCCGGCAACCGCTCCCGTGATGTCTTCTTCCTCCTGCTCTCTGCTTGTTTGTCTCTGAACTGCCTGTCCCTTGCTTCTCCTTGGCGGCGACGGGGAGAGAATTCTTCTCTTCCTGTTCTTTTGGCCAGCTCTTCTCATTCCGGACACTTCTTCCAGATGCTGGTCCTGTGTCACAGCTTGACTCGGGGATGCGGGCAGACGTGGCGGCGGACCCCCTCCGGTTCTGTCGGCGCTGCTGTGAGTTTTGTAATGGCAGTCTCCCTCTCTCCTGACGGTCAGCTGTTGGTATTTCAGCTCCTTCTTCCTCTGCAGCTCGCTGCTCCTGCCGCTGTTCTTCCTCTTCAGCTATCTGGAGGCACCGCCGGAGCCATTCTTCACCTCCACTGCTACCCGCCCGCTCAAGGACTTGTCTAACCAGGGATTTAGAAGACATGTTCCAGATGAGCTTGTCACGCCGGTCTTACTGTGCAGTTACCTCAGAGCGGGGGTCCTTTATCTAATAAGCCCCACTTCTAGAACATTCTAACCAATCACATTACTTTTAGGCTACTTCAAAAGTCACGTGATACCTAACCTTCCCGCCTAAAGCCCCTCATTTACATATTTAAAGGTACAGTGCTCCTTTTAAATTACCATATATCTATATATACGTATATATATATATTTTTTAATTTTTATTAATTAAAGAGGGAGGGGCGACTACGTGACCATGCAGTCGGGCCTGAATTATTTTGCCCTCCTTTTCATTCTTTGGTTTGCTGATATTTTTGACTTTAGTTCCTCTTTTGACTCATAAGATCTCAGAATTGTTTTTTACATATATTAACCAACAGAATCTAACTAACCAGTTTATACCCGTATAAAGAATTTACCCTAGACCAACCCCCCTTTTACAATGTATGTATAAGTGTTTGCAAGTGCATTAAACTTTTGAGAAATTATTTCACCCACACGCTGACTAGATCTCTACTTTCTTGGGTGAAATTCTCTCTTCCGGATCTGCCCTACACAGAACTGTATTGACGGAGCTATAGGTAGTCTGGGACTATGGAAGGAGGGGTTGAGCCAACCACCTTCAGGTTCCACCCCCCTGCGACGCGGCGCTCGCAGGGAAGGGAACCGGAAGAAGGTGCCGGAATCGGCTGAACACACAGTGAGAGGACAGCGGGGGATGGCTGGAGGAAAGCTGGGGAGGACAGCGGGGGATCGCACGGAAGGTGAGTTTGATTTTTGGGTAATCCCGAGTGTGGCTCGGGGTTACCACTTTTGGCACTGGATATTAACCCTGAGTCACACTCGGGAATACCACTAGGGAGGTTTAAAGAGGTATAGACTGCAGACAGAGAGAGATCTAATTTTGTCCCTGTACAAATCATTAGTATTACCTTATCTAGAATATGCAGTTCACTTCTGGGCACCAGTTAGTAAGAAAAGATATTACAGAATTGGACAAAGTGAAGAGAAGGGCAACCATACTGATAAGTAGCATAAAGAGCTCAGCTTTGAGGAGCAATTAAATAAACTGAATTTATTCACATTTGAGAAGAAGCATTCAACCAAACGTAAGTGGTCCCTGTAGTGAATTTGGTGTAGAATTACTCACTTTCAGGTCATTACAAAGGACAACGGGGCACTCTTTACATATGGAGAAAAAGAGATTTAACCTTCACATACAGAAAGGCTTTTTCTCAGTAAGGCTAGTCATAGTTGATTTGATTCTCTTTCCTACTGCATGCAGCTCAATTATATTCTGTTGGTGGGGTAAATCTGTACATATAAGATTGTGTATATGGGGGTCTTCGATTACTTTTTCTTTCTATTGGTGGACGAGATGGACTATTGTCTTTTTTCCAACCTAATTATGTAACTATGTAGCTTCTATGAAACATTCAGATTGCAAGAATTCCTGTAAAATGGTTTCAAATTTATTGTTTTCTCTCTGATAACAAGATGTCCAGAACTTATAGCAGCAAAGCAACTTAAACCATGAATCAGCATGTGTCATGCCTGGAATGACTGGGATGGGTTTTCCACATTGGTATGTGGTACTTCTTTCACAAAATATAGTGCACATCTGACAAACAGTGCTTTTTGTCTTATACATTCACAGAACATTACCCTAGACGCACAGTGGCACATCATTGTGTTCATTTATTGAGATATATAGCAATGTCTTTCTGAGCAGTAGTGGTTACCACTATGGTGTTATTTTGTGGATATCACTCTGTTCAATATTTTCTCAGAATGTACACAAGAGCAAAAATGTTCACATTCACAATCATTGCAGATCCTATGCTGTTTCCCTAGTTTTCTGTTCACCTCCATTATAGGGAAAAGGGCAGGGGGTGGGAGAGATTGCAGTTGAGCTTTGCTAAAACCATTAGCACTGTATTTCCTACTGTACATTTGCAGACAGTTTGTCTTACTGTTATCTGTGACCGTCGGTTCGCGGCAAATTTTGCTTGTTCGCTACCCGCCAATTTTGCGAACACATGGCGTTGTTCGCGGCGGCCATATTCGTTTACATTGGGGAGAACTTTGACCCATAACACAGCCGTCAGGTGGAACGGGACAGCCAATTGAAACATTTCCGCACATGGACATGCCCCCTACCTTTTAAATAGACCAGAGCAGGCGGCCATTTCACCATCTGCTTTTTGTCAGCATTGGGAGAGGTCTGCTGTATGCATCAGGGAGAGATTGCCAGACACAAATAGCTCTAAGATCCACAAAAGTCCTTTTCAGGGCTGGTATTTTGGTATAGGTCTACTACAGTCTCTTTTTAGTTTAGGGACAGGTATCCAGTCTGTGCTTTAAGGACAGTTAGAGATCAGCAGTGACACAAATCGCTCTGTTAATGTCCACAAAAGTCATTTAAAGGGCTGCAATTTTTTTGGTATTGGTGTGCAGTTTTTCTGTTCAGTTTAGGGACAGGTATCCAGTGTGCTCTAGGGACAGGTCTGCAGTGACACAAATCGCTCTGTTAATGTCCACAAAAGTCATTTAAAGGGCTGCAATTTTTTTGGTATTGGTGTGCAGTGCACTATATAGGGGTGTAATCCACGGTATAATATACTTTGTAATATAGAAAGCATATTATAGTGGATTTGCATTTTGCACTGTGCAGCTTTGTGACTGGTGTGGTAAGCGTTGCTGCAGCAATACTACAAACAGTGACAAAAGCACTTTTAATGTATTATAACTAGTGTGATAGACCAGTGGCCCCCCAATACCACATAATGAAGTGGGGTGTTATCTGAGTATACTTTTACAAGTGTATTTGTGTCCTGCAACAATATTGCCTCTTTTGATGTATTAAGTCTGATACACACAGTGCCAAACTCACTGGCCAATTTTTGAACGACTGGTGTGATAGACCAGTGGCACCCCAATATCACATATTGATGTGGGTGTTATTTAACAGTATAATTTTCTAAAAGTATATTTTAGTCCTGCAAAAATTTGGCCTCTGTTTTAACTCTGATACACACAGTGACAACAGTTACTGGCCCATTATTTGTAGAACTGGTGTAATCAACCTGTGGCCCCCCCAATACCACAGATTGAAGCGGGGTGTTATGTGAGTATACTTTTACAAGTGTATTTGTGTCCTGCAACAATATTGCCTATTTTTCTGTGTTAAGTCTGATACACACAGTGCCAAACTCCCTGGCCAATTTTTTGCACAACTGGTGTGATAGACCAGTGGCCCCCCAATACCACATTTTGAATTGGGGTGTTATCTGAGTATACTTTTACAAGTGTATTTGTGTCCTGCAACAATATTGCCTCTTTTGCTGTGTTAATTCTGATACACACAGTACCAAACTCACTGGCCAATTTTTTGAACAACTGGTGTGATAGACCAGTGGCCCCCAATACCACAGATTGAAGCAGGGTGTTATATACCTTTTTCCAGATATACTGCAATTCTCTAGAGACTTTTGTCACAGAGTAATTTAAAAACATGACAGGCAGAGGAAGAGGCAGACACTTTGTAGGGGTGGTAGGGGTAGGGCAGGAGCAGTAGGCCGGAGCCAAAGTGTGAAGTTTCAGAATGCGCATTCAATTACATCAAAGGACGCACCAGACTTGGTTGAGTGGCTCACTCAGCCTTCCTCTTCTGCACTCTCCTCATCCTCTCTATCTGCAACCTCTTTACTCTCTGCTGTGTGTACCCCCAAAAACACCACCACAAACACCACCACATACCCCCCGCTTGAGTCACTGGAATTATTTTCCGATCCATCACAAGACAATTGCGATGCGCAGCCATTGTTGGCATCGGATCAGGAAGAGGAGGTAGCAACAGCCGCCACTCAGCAGTCTGATGACAGTACCCAGATCAGCCCAAGGAGGTTGGTCCCCACTGTTGCTGCCTACTCCGATATCTCAAATGTTAGTGGTGGGGAAGGTGACGTGGATGATGACGTGTCTATGGACGTCACGTGGGTGCCCACAAGAGAGGAAGAGGAGGGGAGTTCAGAGGGAGAGACGGACCGGCAGATAGGGAGGAGAGGCAGGCAGAACTTGCATTGCACAAGAGGTACAAAGCAGACTGCAAATGTATCAGGAGCGAGCCATCAACCATGTACAGTCACATCTGGCGCTCCCAGGATGCCGACACATGGCTCCGCAGTGTGGGCTTTTTTAAATGTGTCCATTGCTGACAACAGTGTTGCCATCTGCAGCCTTTGCAGTCAATGCATAAGTCACGGTAAGCCCAACACTCACCTAGGGACGACCGCCTTGAACTCCCATCACCGAGCCCAGTGGGAGCATCAGAACCCACAAAACCACACTCCAGGCTCTCACCCTCCAGCCTCTTCTCCTTCTCCTCTCTCCTCACATTTTTCCTCCACTTTACCTTCCATGATGCCATCGTCACGTTGTTCTGGAAAAAGGCAGGCTTCTTTGGCCCAAATGTTGGAGCGGAAAAAAATGATGATGACGGATAACCCTCTTGCCCAATGTTTGACTGCTGGCTTGTCGGAAACTGATAGCCCACCAACTACTGCCATATCAACTGGTGGACTCGGAGGCCTTTCGGAAATTTGTGGCCATTGTAACACCACAATGGAAGGTCCCAGGCAGGAAATATTTCTCCCAGAAGGGCATTCCAGAGCTGTATGGCCATGTTCAGCGGGAAAGTGAATATATCTCTGGCACACAGTGTTGGTGCCAAGATACATCTGACCACAGACACACAGTCTAGCAAACACGGGCAGGGAAGGTATATCACTTTTACTGCCCACTGGGTGAACCATCTGACGGCCATCAAGCATGTAACCCGTGGCACCCATGTAGATTTGGTTGCATGCAGGCCTGCCTCCTCTTCTCCTCCTCCTCCTCCATCCTCCCTCTCCTCCTCGGCTGACTCCTCCTTTTCCGCTGCTACCGTCTTTTCTGCTGCGCCGCCCAATATCCCCAGAACCTATTCCACATGCCAGGTGAGACATTGCCATGCTGTGCTGCGTCTGTTGTGCCTGGAAGCTAAGAGCCACACTGGTCTTGCACTCCTTTCAGCTTTGCGTTCACAGGCAGATCAGTGGCTGACACTGCTGAATTTGACAGTTGGTAAAGTGGTGTGCGACAATGGTGCCAATCTGCTGAGCGCACTGAAAAAGGGCAAAATAACACATGTGCCATTCATGGCACACATCCTGAACTTGGTGGTGCAGTGATTCGTTGCCAAATACCCTGGGGTCCAGGATGTCTTGCGGCACGCCAGGAAAATCTCGGGCCATTTCAGAAGATCTTACACAGCCATGGCTCACCTTGCTGACATTCAGCGGCGACACAACCTGCCCGACAAGCATCTTATTTGTGACTGCCCGACGCGATGGAACTCAACGTTGCATATGCTTGATACGCTGCTCCAGCAGAAACGTGCAGTTAACGACTACCTGTTCGAACTCTGCGGCAGGACAAGTTCTGGGGAGCTTGGGTTTTTTTCACCTCGCCAGTGGCCGCTCATGCGGGACGCATGCAGACTTCTGTGGCCAGTCGATGAGATCCCCAAACTGGCCAGTCATGGCCAGGGTGCCATAAGTGACAACGTACCTTACTCCTTCTTTCTGGAGCGTGCATTGCATCGTGTCATTGATCAAGCCATCGAGGAGCAGGAAGATGAGGAAGTCGCAATGTTGGATGAATTCCCAGTGGGTGCTACTCCATCTGAGACAAGTCAACAGCAGGAGTCTGAAGAAGAGTCAGAGGAGGATGGTGCTGGAGGGATGAGGAGGAGCAAGAAGAGCATGCTTTAAATCTTTCTGGGATCCCTGGTGTTATCCGTGGATGGGGGGAGGAGAACAAGGACGACATTATCCTGGATGATGAGCTGGAAGCAGGCCACTACACTGTTACCAGTTTAGTGCAAATGGGGGCCTTCATGCTCCAGTGATTTAAGGGGGACCCCCGTATAAAAAGCATAAGGCCAAGGATCAGTACTGGGTGGCAACGTACTTAGACCCCCGATACAAACAAAAAATGGCGGAAATGTTACCACAGTCACAGAGGGCGGTCAGAATGCAGCACTTCCAGGCCTTGCTACGGGAAATTCTGCATTCTGCTTTTGCGTGCGCTGGCAGAGGAATTTCCAGTCACAGAGAGACAGTTGCGGGTAGCAATCCAACAGCACCCGCAAGAAGAGGGCAGTTTAAAGATGTCTTGGTCACTTCAGATATGAGATCCTTCTTTCACCCTAACCATCAACAGCTGTACTCCGTATCCACATCAGGGAACACCTAGACCGACAGGTGTCCGACTACATCGGGTCAGTGGTGGGATTCAGCCGGTTCGCATCGGTTCTATGGAACCGGTTGCAAACTTTCTGCAAGTTCGCAGAACCGGCTGATCCCTCTAAGCTGGCGGCCGGGGAGCAGCAGAGCAGTGCGCCCCGAGGCCGAGCCCGCCCATTCTGTGACAATAGCGAATGAAAATTCGCTATTATCACAAGGATCCTCCTCCTGGCCAATCAGGGAGCGGGTCCTCCCGCTTCCTGATTGGTCGAAAGGCAAACGCCGTGCCATTGGCCAAGGAGGCTGGAGGACTGAGGAGACGCGGGGACCCGGGACTGAAGAGAAGCTTCCGTGATGACCGTCTGTGAGGTAAGTAAACGGGTCTAAACACTGGCACTCTGCAATGATTGGGGGCAATGCTGTGGGCGCTCTGCAATGATCATTGGGGGCAATGCTGTGGCGCTCTGCAATGATTGGGGGCAATGCTGTGGCGCTCTGCAATTATTGGGGGCAATGCTGTGGCGCTCTGCAATGATTGGGGGCAATGCTGTGGCGCTCTGCAATTATTGGGGGCAATGCTGTGGTGCTCTGCAATGATTGGGGGCAATGCTGTGGCGCTCTGCAATGATTGGGGGCAATGCTGTGGCGCTCTGCAATGATTGGGGGCAATGCTGTGGCACTCTGCAATGATCATTGGGGGCAATGCTGTGGCACTCTGCAATTATTGGGGGCAATGCTGTGGCGCTCTGCAATGATTGGGGGCAATGCTGTGGCGCTCTGCAATGATTGGGGGCAATGCTGTGGCGCTCTGCAATTATTGGGGGCAATGCTGTGGCGCTCTTCAATGATTGGGGGCAATGCTGTGGCACTCTGCAATGATCATTGGGGGCAATGCTGTGGCGCTCTGCAATTATTGGGGGCAATGCTGTGGCGCTCTGCAATGATTGGGGGCAATGCTGTGGCACTCTGCAATGATTGTGGGCAATGCTGTGGCGCTCGGCAATGATTGGGGGAAATGCTGTGGCGCTCTGCAATGATTGGGGCAATGCTGTGGCGCAATGCAATGATTGGGGGCAATGCTGTGGCGCTCTGCAATGATTGAGGGCAATGCTGTGGCACTCTGCAATGATTTGGGGCAATGCTGTGGTGCTCTGCAATGATTGGGGACAATGCTGTGGCGCTCTGCAATGATTGGGGGCAATGCTGTGGCACTCTGCAATGATCATTGGGGGCAATGCTGTGGCGCTCTGCAATTATTAGGGGCAATGCTGTGGCGCTCTGCAATGATTGGGGGCAATGCTGTGGCGCTCTGCAATTATTGGGGGCAATGCTGTGGCGCTCTGCAATGATTGGGGGCAATGCTGTGGCACTCTGCAATGATCATTGGGGGCAATGCTGTTGCACTCTGCAATGATTGGGGGCAATATTGTGGCACTCTGCAATGATTGGGGGCAATGCTGTGGGCACTCTGCAATGATTGAGGGCAATGCTGTGGCGCTCTGCAATGATCATTGGGGCAATGCTGTGGCTCTCTGCAATTATTGGGGGCAATGCTGTGGCACTCTGCAATGATTGGGGGCAATGCTGTGGCACTCTGCAATGATCATTGGGGGCAATGCTGTTGCACTCTGCAATGATCATTGGGGGCAATGCTGTGGCACTCTGCAATGATTGGGGGCAATGCTTTGGGCACTCTGCAATGATTGGGGGCAATGCTGTGGGCACTCTGCAATGATTGGGGCAATGCTGTGGCACTCTGCAATGATCATTGGGGGCAATGCTGTGGCACTCTGCAATGATTGGGGGCAATGCTGTGGGCACTTTGCAATGATTGGGGGCAATGCTGTGGCACTCTGCAATGATTGGGGGCAATGCTGTGGGCACTCTGCAATGATTGGGGACAATGCTGCGGGCACTCTGCAATGAATGGGGGCAATGCTGTGGCACTCTGCAATGATTGGGGGCAATGCTGTGGTCACTGTGCATTGAAAGGGGGGCACGCTGGTCTCTCTTCATTGAAATGGGGGCACGCTGGTCACTGTGCATTGAAAGGGGGGCACGCTGGTCACTGTGCCTTGAAAGGGGGGCACGCAGCGCTGGTCACTGTGCATTGAAAGTGGGCACGCTGGTCACTGTGCATTGAAAGGGGGCACGCTGGTCTCTCTGCATTGAAAGGGGGGCACGCTGGTCACTGTGCATTGAAAGGGGGGCATGCTGGTCACTGTGCATTGAAAGTGGGGCATGCTGGTCACTGTACATTGAAAGGGGGCACGCTGGTCTCTCTGCATTGAAAGGGGGGCACGCTGGTCACTGTGCATTGAAAGGGGGCACGCTGGTCACTGTGCATTGAAAGGAAGCACGCTGGTCATTCTGCTGGGAAAGTCGGACCTGGTTACTAAAGTTTTTGAATCCCACCACTGCATCGGGTTAACGGCCAATGTGGATGATCTGAGGAGTGATGAACCCCTGGACTACTGGGTGGGCAGGCTTGACCTCTGGCTAGAGCTTGCACAATTTGCAATGGAAATGTTGGCTTGCCCCAGTCCAGTGTCCTGTCCGAAAGGACGTTCAGCGCAGCAGGTGGAATTGTGACCGATAAGCGCACTCGTCTAGCTCACGACAGTGTAGACTACCTCACATTTATAAAAATGAATGAGGCATGGATCTCTGAGGAATTCAACACATGTGACCAGTAGACCATGTTTCATTGAAATTCCTCATGCCAGGCCACAAATATCCGCCAGACCGCCATCCACCCACAACAATTCTTGGTCCTTGTCTTCGCTAAATACAGCGGCATAAAAGGCATTTCATGTCCATGGAATGCCAAATTTTTGGGGCCTTTCAGGGCCGACAATTATTTTTTCTGTGAATGCCTAATGTACCTCTAGCCACAGAATGCAACTTTCTTTGCTGTCAGGTAAACCCATGTGGGCTAATTTTTGGGGCCTATACTGGTCGACACTTACTTCTGTATCCTGTGAATGCCTAATGTACCTCCAGCCATCAAATACTACGTTCTTAGCTGTCAGGTTAATCCATGTGGGCTAATTTTTGGGGCCAATACTGGCCAACACTTACTTCTGTATCCTGTGAATGCTTAATGTACCTTCAGCCACAGAATACAACATTCTTAGCTGTAAGCTAAACCCATGTGGGCTAATTTTTGGAGCCTATACTGGCCGATACTTACTTCTGTATCCTGTGAATGCCTAATGTACCTTCAGCCACAGAATACAACATTCTTAGCTGTCAGGTAAACCCATGTGGGCTAGTTTTTGGGGCCAATACTGGCCGACACTTACTTCTGTATCCTGTGAATGCCTAATGTACCTTCAGCCACAGAATACAACATTCTTAGCTGTCAGGTAAACCCATGTGAGCTAATTTTTGGGGCCAATACTGGCCGACACTTACTTCTGTATCCTGTGAATGCCTAATGTATCTTTAGCCACAGAATACTACGTTCTTAGCTGTCAGGTAAACCCATGTGGGCTAATTTTTGGGGCCAATACTGGCCGACACTTACTTCTGTATCCTGTAAATACCTAATGTACCTTCAGCCACAGAATACAACATTCTTAGCTGAAAGCTAAACCCATGTGGGCTAATTTTTGGGGCCTTTCATGGTTGACACTTACTTCTGTATCCTGTGAATGCCTAATGTACCTTCAGCCACAGAATACTACGTTCTTAGCTGTCAGGTAAACCCATGTGGGATAATTTTTGGGGCCAATACTGGCCGACACTTACTTCTGTATCCTGTGAATGCCTAATGTACCTTCAGCCACAGAATACAACATTCTTAGCTGTCAGGTAAACCCATGTGGGCTCATTTTTGGGGCCTATACTGGCCAACACTTACTTCTGTATCCTGTGAATGCCTAATGTACCTCCAGCCACCAAAACTACGTTCTTAGCTGTCAAGTAAACCCATGTGGGCTAATTTTTGGGACTTATTCTGGCCAACGCTTACTTCTGTATCCTGTGAATGCCTAATGTGCCTTCAGCCACAGAATACAACATTCTTAGCTGTCAGGTAAACCCATGTGGGCTAATTTGTGGGGCCTGGCCGACACTTCTTTATCCTGTGAATGCCAAATTTTTCAGACTGGAAATGAAAAACAATGGGTTTGTAAAGGTTCCGCCAAATTGTGGAATGGATGCGGACCCATTTTACAGATGTGTGAATGGACCCTATATGTATTAGACAATGTATTTACTGGCTGCTGTCAGTTCTGGCTGATTTATGAAAAAAAAAAAAATTTTGCTGTAAAAAAAAAATAAATAAATTTTAGGGCAACTTTTCAAATTGCAATACTTCTGTTATGACATTGTCCATGTGCTGGGACTATTTGTGCACAGCTAGTACGTCTTTTGTGGCTGCAAATATGACCTAAGGGTTTTTAAAGTTCACCTCCCATTAACCACTTGCCTACGGTGCACTTTCACCCCCTTCCTGCCCAGACCGATTTTCAGCTTTCAGCGCTCTCACACTTTGAATGACAATTGCTCAGTCATGCAACACTGTACCCATAAAAAATTTGTGTCCTTTTTTTCACACAAATAGAGCTTTCTTTTGATGGTATTTAATCACTACTGGATTTTTTATTTTTTGTGCTATAAATAAAAAAAGACTGAAAATATTGTGAAAAAACGCATTTTTCTTTGTTTCTGTCATACAATTTTGCAAATTTCTTCACAAATTTTGGCCAAAATTTATACTGCTACTTATCCTTGGTAAAAATAACCCAAATAAGTGTATATTATTTGGTCTTTGTGAAAGTTATAGAGTCCACAAGTTATGGTGCTAATCATTGAAAATTAACCTTACTTGATCACACCTGATGTACTGAAGGCCTATCTCATTTTTTGAGACACTAAAAAGTCAGGAAAGTACAAATACCCCCCAAATGACCCCTTTTTGAAAAGTAGACATTCCAATGTATTTAATAAGGGGCATGGTGAGTTTTTTGAACACATTCTACTACTCCTCCTGAGTATGGCGATACCACATGTGTGAGACTTTTTCACAGCCTGGCCACATACAGAGGCCTAACGTCCAAGTAGCACCGTCCGGAATTCTAGGAGCATAAATTACACATATAATTTCCTGACAACCTATCGCACTTTTGAAGGCCCTGGAGCACCAGGACAATGGAAACCCCCATAAAATGACCCCATTTTGGAAAGCAAACACCCAAAACGTATAATTTTTGAGGCATAATGAGTCTTTTGAACGTGTCATTTTTTTCCACAAGTTTTTGGAAACTGTGGAAAGAAAATGAAAATGCATTTTTTTTTACACAAAGTTGTCCATTTATGAAATATTTCCAACACATAGCATGTACATAGCAAAAATTGCACCCCAAAATACATTCTGCTATTCCTCCTGAGTATGGCGATGCCACATGTGTAACACTTTTACACAGCCTAGCCACATACAGAGGCCTAACATCCAAGTAGCACTTTACACAAAGTTGTCCATTTATCCACTTTAAGACTGAGCCTATTTTTGACACTTGGTGTTTACAAGCTAAAATCATTCTTTTTTGCTAGAAAACTACTTAGAACCCCCAAACATTATATATTTTTTTTAGCAAAGACCCTAGAGAATAAAATGGAGATCATTGCAATATTTTTTATCACACCATCTGCGCAGCAGTCTTCCAAATGCAATTTTTTTGAAACAAATTCACTTTTTTAAATTAAAAAATAAGAAAACAGTAAATTTAGCTCAATTTTTTTCCATAATGTGAAAGATAATGTTACGCCGAGTAATTAGATACCCAACATGTCATGCTTCAAAATTACGCACACTCACAGAATGGCGCCAAACATTGATACTTAAAAATCCCCATAGGCAACATTTTAAAAATTTCTACAGGTTACCAGCTTAGAGATACAGAGGAGGTCTAGAGCTCAAATCATTGCTCTCGCTCTAACGACCTCACATGTGTGGTTTAAACACCGTTTACATATGTAGGCGGGACTTGCGTATGCGTTCGCTTCTGCACGCGAGCAAACGGGGACAGGGCGCTTTAATTTTTTTTTTCCCTATTTATTTTATTTATTATTTTTTTTATTTTTACACAGTTTTAAAAAAAAATTTTTTGATCATTTTTATTCCTATTACAAGGAATGTAAACATCCCTTGTAATAGAAATAGGCATGACAGATCCTTTTTATTGTGAGATCTGGGGTCAAAAAGACCTCAGACCTCACAACTACACTAAAAAAAGGAAAAAAAAAAACATTGAAAAAAAATCAGCCCTTTAAACCGGTTGCTAGGCAATGACTTTTGACGTAGCTCCGGTCCTCCAAGACCATAGAGTCGAGTGAGGGCCATCTTGCCCTCACTCGACTTCCTGTCTCTGAGGATCCGGGACCGGATAGTTTTCCCCGCTGCCGGCGGGTCCGGTAAGCTGGGAAAACGTCTGGGACGCAGCGGGAGGGGGGGGGGCACCTCTTCCCCTGCACAGCAAGGGTAATTCCGCGGCGAATCCGCCACTGGGACCACCCTTATCTGAAAGCCGACCGCTCGCCGTTTAAAAAAATATTGGGGTTATGGCAGCGCCTGCCCTGCTTGAATGGGCGGACGTCATACGACGTCCGTCCAGAACAATGGCCGCACCGTCCCGCCGTCATTTGATGCTGGGCGGGCGGCAAGTGGTTAAAGTCAATGGGGCCCGCCGCAGACTTTTGAGAAAATTTGCGGCTGACGTTCGCAAACCGCCCCGTCCAATGTTCGTCCACCACTATCTATGAACACCCAGGCTTTTAGAAATGCTTTTTGCTTTTTTAAGTTCAATGAGTATTTCTTCTTGGAAAGTTGATAAGAAAGAGATACTCAATAGGGATATGTAGAATGACAATAAAATATACAGTATCTCAAAAAGTGAGTACACCCCTCACATTTCTGTAAATATTTTATTATATCTTTTCATGTGACAACACTGAACAAATGACACTTTGCCACAATGTAAAGTAGTGAGTGTACAGCTTGTATAACAGTGTAAATTTGCTCTCCCCTCACAATAACTCAACACACAGCCATTCATGTCTAAACTGCTGGCAACAAAAGTGAGTACACCCCTAAGTGAAAAAGTCCAAATTGGGCCCAAAGTGTCAATATTTTTTGTGGCCACCATTATTTTACAGCACTGCCCTAACCCTTATGGGCATGCACTTAAACCAGAGCTTCACAGGTTGCCACTGGAGTCCTCTTCCACTCCTCCATGATGACATCACGGAGCTGGTGGATGTTAGAGACCTTGCGCTCCTCTACCTTTCATTTGAGGATGCCCCAAAGATGTTCAATGGGGTTTAGGTCTGGAGACATGCTTGGCCAGTCCATCACCTTTACCCTCAGCTTCTTTAGCAAGGCAGTGGTCATCTTGGAGGTGTGTTTGGGGTTGCTATCATGTTGAAATACTGCCCTGCGGCCCAGTTTATGAAGGGAAGGGATCATGCTCTGCTTCAGTATGTCACAGTACATGTTGGTATTCATGGTCCCCTCAATAAACTGTACCTCCCCAGTGCTGGCAGCACTCATGCAGCCCCAGACCATGACACTCCCACCACCATACTTGACTTTAGGCAAGACACACTTGTCTTTGTTCTCCTTACCTGGATGCCGCCACACACGCTTGACACCATCTGAACCCAATACGTTTATCTTAGTCTCATCAGACCAATTGACATGGTTCCAGTAATCCATGTCCTTAGTCTGCTTGTCTTCAGCAAACTGTTTGCGGGCTTTCTTGTGCATCATCTTTAGAAGAGGCTTCCTTCTGGGACGACAGCAATACAGACCAAATTTATCCAGTGTGTGGCATATGGTCTGAGCACTGACAGGCTGACCCCCCCACCCCTTCAACCTCTGCAGCAATGCTGGCATCACTCATATGTCTATTTCCCAAAGACAACCTCTGGATAGCAAGTGCACTCAACCTCTTTGGTTTACCATGGCGAGGCCTGTTCTGAGTGGAACCTGTACTGTTTAACTGCTGTATGGTCTTGGTCACCATGCTGCAGCTCATTTTCAGGGTCTTGAAAAACTTCTTAAAGCCTAGGCCATCTTTATGTAGAGCAACAATTTTTTTCAGCTCCTCAGAGATTTTTTTGCCATGAGGTGCCATGTTGAACTTCCAGTGACCAGTATGAGAGAGTGAGAGCGATAACACCAAATTGAACACACCTGCTCTCCATTCACACCTGAGACCTTGTAACACTAACGAGTCACATGACACTGGGGAGGTAAAATGGCTAAATGGGCCCAATTTGGATATTTTCACTTAGGGTGTACTCACTTTTGTTGCCAGTGGTTTAGCCATTAATGGCTGTGTGTTGAGTTATTTTGAGGGGACAGCAAATTTACACTGTTATACAAGCTGTACACTCATTACTTTACATTGTAGCAAAGTGTAATTTCTTCAGTGTTATCACATAAAAAGATATAATATCTCACTTTTGTGAGATACTGTTGCTACCAATTAATATATCTACATTAAAATTACATGTTGTTTGTTTAAAAAAATAACACACATTAATAAGATTATTTCCATCAAGCATAAAAGGGGGAATCCAACATTTTTTTAACCATACCTCATAATCACACATTTATATATAATAAGCCTAATTCATGCCTTAATTCAAGCCTAAATCTTTATTTTCTTGCAAGTGGTAGATCTGT
The DNA here is from genome assembly GCF_965119305.1 of Pelophylax lessonae. Lineage (NCBI taxonomy): Eukaryota > Metazoa > Chordata > Amphibia > Anura > Ranidae > Pelophylax > Pelophylax lessonae. Next base: position 656,839,059 of record NC_138768.1, read on the forward strand.
CAATTTTCCTACTGATGTAAGCTTGTCCATATCTCCCTCTGGGATTAGAATACATTTGCTGTACTGAATCATGTTTGTGCATTATGGACATGCATTATGTCAAAAAAGCATATTTTGTTTTGTTAAAGGTTACTTTGGTTTCCAAATGCTATTTCAGAAAAATTGTTCAATTCCTACATCTGTAAATCCCTTATGGGCCAGAGTAATTTTTTTGTTTTATAGGCCTGTTGATTTAGTGATAACTTTGTCATTACTTAAGATAACAAAGTAATACATACTGTATATTATTTCTTCACTGCATACAAGGCTGTCTCTTAGCATATTTGTCTAGAAATTATTATTTTTTTATTTAATTATTTTTTTTACTATTCCCTTTACAGACAAAAGATATAAGAAAAAGAAAAAAATGCTCTTTTTCACAGTTTCACTGGTCTTAGGTTTACAAAAAAATTGTCCTTAAAAAGTGCACATTTAATTCTACATTTCTCCTGTGTATAATGACATTAAATGATTGCTTCTTTCACAAATTATATCAAAGCACTCTTTTTATGTTTCACTTTTTATTAATTGTGTCCCATAAAATCATGGAACAAACCCGTGAAAATTATAAAACGTTTACCTGTTAAAAGAATAGAACTTAAAAATAGCAGCAAAATAATAGCTAAGGAGAGAAGGAAAGGACTAAGTTTGTTAGGGCTGACTAGGGTTACCCAAAAGTTGCTAAGGGGTTAAATAGGAAAACAGCTTATTTATTTATTCAAGTATTTATTTTTTTGTTGGCTACTCTTAACTTGCAAGGTTTTGCTGACCAAATCATGTGCCAGTCAAAGGCCTTTTGATCTGCTATGAATGGACCAGAGAAGGTAGAATGGAACCATAATAACACTGCTTCATTGCAATTCTTCTTGATAATGCCTTTCCGATGTGCACTTTAAAAAAAAAAAAAAAAGCTCTTTGACACCAGGGTCACCTGCTATTTAAGATTTTAAGATGTTATAATTGTAAGGCAAAATTATTTTTTTCATTATATAAATAGATAAACAGTATAATCACCGGGAACTTCACTGGGGACGTGCGATCGTAACTTCCGGTCAAGTGGAACGCGGAAGCGGCGTTCCTACCCCTTGTAACCGAGATTCCTGTACTGAAGGCTGTTTTTACTTTGGATTGTAGTAAGTGTAATTTTAAAGCATTAAATGGTTTTATCACGAGATACTGCGCCATGAGAGCCTTTCTGTTTCTCTCTATCCATGTCATGGTCCTGATTTAACCCTTGATCTGGCTATACACTCTTGATGGCTATACACTCTTGATGGTGAGAGAGCGTTTTTTCTACAAACAAGTGCCATTTACTATTGATGTATGGTGTGGTCGGATCACATGTGGAAAGAAATATGTGCTAATGACCCCCTATAATTAAGGGGTCATATATTTTTGGTAAGCAGGTCTAGTTGCTTGCACTGGGTGAACATGGTGATTATGATTTTCCTTCAGCTGCTGTCATTTGGACTATCATTTTGATGTTTTTTTAGCACCAGAGACTTGATTTATATTGTCACTCTTATTTAATTGAGCACCTCAGTTTGACATACTCACTATCAGCACGTTTGTGGTTTTATTTAAATTTATTGTGATTCATTTTTGTTGAGCGCCATACCTTTATTATTTTTACAGTATACTCACCGGCCACTTTATTAGGTACACCTGTACACAAATTGCTAATGAGCCAATAACATGGCAACAACCTAATGCATTTTGGCATCTAGGCACAATAAAGAAGAAGAATAAACTAAGTTGCAATGCACGCTGCCTCGTTCTGGGCCCTCAGTTGAACCGCACGCCTTCTTCCCACTTCCGGGTACGGCACGAGTCATACGAGCAGACACTGGGAACAGCCGCGAGGCATTCTAGTCTGCAAAGGGCACCAGCTCATTTTACCTAACGATTTTATTTGTTACTTGCATGTAGTTTTTTTAACAAAGAGGAATTTTTTAACCGTCTGCACTATGAGGAGCCTCTTTTCTTCCATGTCCTGAGCATACACAGACCCTAGCCGTGGACCCCCACTTACCACCAGGGAACCAGAACAACCAAGACTAAGCCTGTACCGATTCCTGCTGGCGTACGCCAACTGGAATCCACTTGATCTGGTAAGTGGGTTATCTTACCATTTGACACCGAAGGTGAAGCGGAGGGTCACACCACTGCTGCATATGCATATGCACCTGCAATGGCACTTACTATAGCTGCACCAAAGGACTTTTTTTGCACCATTTGCACTATCCAATACCAGCACCATTGCACTATGGACTTTATTAACTCTCTATGTGATTATTTTGTGGCACCTTATTGCTGGTTTATATTGCACTTTATTAATTAAGTATATAATATTGAAAAAAAAATTTGCACTATCCAATATCAGCACTATTGCACCACAGATTTTATGAACTCACTTTGTGATTATTTTGTGGCTCTTTACTGTTGGTTTCTATTGCACTTTATTAATTAGAGTATATTGATGGAAATTTCATTATCTTTTTGTTTGTGATATATTTAATTTTCTTATATGGCACAAGGTAGCAACACCTTAACACTTTGAAATATGCACTTTTTATGGTAAACAATATGTAATATATGTGGTAGGATTTCAAGCCCTACACTATAGGGTATAGCACAGTTTACTATCCAAACTCATTACTAGCAATAAAGAAGACTTGCTAAAGTTCAAACCGAGCATCAAAATGGGGAAGAAAGGGGATATAAGTAACTTTGAATGTAGCATGGTTGTTGGTGCCAGACGGGCTCTAAGTATTTCAAAAACTGCTGATGTACTGGGATTTTCATGCACGACCATCTCTAGGGTTTACAGAAAATAGTAAAAAAAAAGAGAAAATATCTAGTGAGCAGCAGTTGTTTAGAAGGAAATGCCTTGATGATGTCAGAGGTCAGAGTAGAATGGGCAGGCTGGTTCAAGATGATAGAAAGGCAACACTAACTCAAAAACCCACTTGTTACAACCAAGATATGCAGAATACCATCTCTGAATGCACAACACATCAAACCTTGAATCAGATGGGCTACAGCAGCAGAAAACCACACAGGGTGCCACTCCTGTGAGCGAAGCACAGGAAACTAAGGCTACAATTCCCACAGGCTCACCAAAGTTGGACAATAGAAGATTGGAAAAACGTTTCCTGGTCTAATGAGTCTCGATTTCAGCTGCAACATTCAGATGGTAGGGTCAGAATTTGGTGTAAACAACATGAAAGCATGGATCTTTCTGCCTTGTATGAACAGCTGAAGCTGGTGGTGGTGGTGTAAGGCATGGGGGAAATTTTCACACTTTGGGCCCCTTAGTACCAATTTAGCATTGTTTAAATGCCACCGCCTACCTGAGTATTGTTGCTGACCATGTCCATCCCTTTATGACTACAGTGTAGCCATCTTCTGATGGCTACTTCCAGCAGGATAATGCACCATGTCACAAAGCTCAAATCATCTCAAAATGGTTTCTTGAACATGTACTCTGTACTCCAATGACCTCCACAGTCACCAGATCTCAGTCCAATAGAGCACTTTTGGGATGTGGTGGAGCAGGAGAATTGCATCATTAATGTGCAGCCGACAAATCTACAGCACATGCGTGATACCATCATGTCAATATGGACCAAAGTCTCTGAGGAATGTTTTTAACACTCTGTTGAATCTATGCCACGAATCATTAAGGCAGTTCTGAAGGCGAAATGGGGTCTAACCCGGTTTTAGATAGGTGTACCTAATAAAGTGGCTTGTGGCTGGTGAGCTACTGAGGAAGTCAATCGTGTAATGTGAATGACGCAACGCGTATAGGGGCGGAGACTTCCGGTTTGACGGAACTCGGCGGCCAGCTCAGAGTGAGTTTGCACACAAGTGATTACGTGTCAGCAAGCCCGCACAGCTGGTATGCTTATACCGTGAGTTGTTTATCTATTGTCTTGCTCTTTGAATAAAAACTTTTTAGCAGAGAGTACTAGATCTCCTCTTACTTTTTTTCAAGCGTATATGGATATGATGATAGCCTCATCTTAAAGGAGATTAAACTGGCAGCTTTGTGACCTGAAAGAACGGCCCTGGAAAGCTGTGGAGTGGCCCCTATTTGTATCCCCTCAGGGGAATAAGCGCCTATGACCTTGTGGTGAAACACAGGTCTAATCTTGAGGTGAGAGGCCATCTTTGTGTGGTGGAGGGATCACGAGCACTTGAGCACTTTACCAGTATACCGTTTGCACTATTGGGATGTTAAGAAGTTATTATGAACCTGTGATAATTTATTGCACTTATTTAGCACTTATTGCACTTTATTGGTGGTTAACGCTAATGCACCTTATGAGATTTTATTTTGTATTTACCATTACATAAGGCTATATAGGGCCTTATACATTATATGCACTTTATTTTTTGCTTACACTTTATATGCACTTTATTTGTATATTTGCACAAGATTTATCAGTAGCGCTGTACCTTTTACTATATTTTGCTTTTGCTATATTTTGATGTATGCTTAGTGATCAGCATATTTGGTTATGGCGGCTGCTTCCACATAGGTGACGATTTATGTTTAAGTAATTTGAGTGGTGCGCTGATCTACCCATTATTTTTTTGATGTAAACTTAAACAAATTGCAATAATTAACCTTAATAACACTTTATTTTCAATGAGACAACATGCCCAAGATTGTGACCCAAAACCAAAAAATCCTTTTTCTTTTCTTTTTTAGCCATTTAACAATATCATGATTCTAACAAGTTCTAAACCCACAGTCATTATGGGGGGATTGAAAATTGTAATTGATAACATTATTTTCATTATGTAAATATTATGTTATGCTAATATTTAGTGATGAGCAAATTTTTTTCTAGCATTTTTCAAGACTAGAAAAATGCTAGAAAAAAATGTTTGCACTGGCCCTCATGGTAGTGCCCAGTTACCCCTGTCCCTTTAGGAAAAGGGGCAGGGGTAACTGGGCACTACCATGGGGGACCAGTGCAAAAATTGCAAACAAAAATATCTTTCATGAGAAGGCAGCTTTTGAAAAGACTTACCACTTGAAAAGGGCAACATGAAAAATACACAATTAGTTTAAAAAAAAGTGTTTGGGCTTAGATCTGCACATGAAGTGATGCACGTTTACAATGTACTAAAGCTAAAGTGACATTCACAAAATAAAATTTGGTGGATGGGTGAACTTTTCATTTGGTTTGCTAACTCAGGTAACTGAAAACATGTAAACTTCAGGTCTAACTCTACATAGCCACAAACCTGAATTAATAATAATATTTTTTCCTCTTCATTTCCTCTTTCCCACAGTTAACGTATCTCTCTTTTCCCTTCTATACTTTTCATTTTCCCTTTTTTCTACTTTTACATCCTTCATATTCTGCTTACAGATATATAATGTATTGTACACCAGGCACCTAAATTGACACGATATGTTGTTATAGTGTGTCAGAGTTTTCCCACAGCTCTTACCCCACAGTCCTTTCATGTGATACCTCTTACCCGAGGCCCTAACCCACAGATATTCTTGCCCCATGCCATATTGCACCTCTCAGCTCCTCTCTTATTTGACACCCATTGGCTTTCTCTAAGTTGTCTATTGCCTATATTCTTAGCTACCTATCTCTGGCTGTTATCCAGAGTGACCTCTTTGAATAGTGTATAACTTGCTGATGTACCAAATCTATCTCTCCTTATCAGAATTGCTACTTTGCATTTTGTTAACTAAGCTTTAGATGACCTAAAGTGCCTTTTTTTGTACCTCTTTGATTTTGTGATCATCTCTGTATGTATTTGTTGTTTCACCCTTTAAAAAACATTTGGACGAGACCTAATATTAATTTTACTAACGCTACATACTGTAAATGAATGCCCATCTGATCACAACCAATGAGGAATGAGGAACAAAATTATTTATTATTGCTTTAGCATCCATTTTACTAATGAAATAGGTCTGTATCAGAAATAGTAAAGATGCGTTACTTGGTTTTGGTATTATCACTGATAAAGCAACCCTGTCACCAGACCATTCATTTCAACAAAAATATTTTCATAAGATTATGTGTGCATTATCTTAGGTATGTGTTTTTCCTGTAAAGCCTCCATTATGTAGACATCTAAAACCGATGTTGGGGGCACAGCAATTTGGATGTGATGTCAGTAGCCACAGCAGACTTAAAGCTGTCAATCAACTGACAATCCAGTATTCCCTTTCACCCCTCCCCCTCAAAAACATAACAGGTCATGTGGGGAAGTGAGGGGAGGAGATTATGGTGTAGAACAGGGCTGTAATGTGAATTCCTGTGGCTAGAATCAGAGGCTTCCTGTGGTCTCTATAACAGGTGGTTGCAAATAGCTGTGACTGCTCAGCCTATACAAAATATCGACAGGATGATGGCAGCCTGAGCTTAATGGGAGTGGAATCTATCAAATGAAAAATGTCAATATTCTGCTAATACGCAAGGCAATGTTAAAAAATAGCATGGGGCCCCGCGGGATATGTACCAATGCAAAAATTAAAAAACAAATTTCCATGTGGCTGGAAGCAGTGATTGTTTTAGCACTGAAATTTGCAAAGGAAAAACAGAGTTTTAAATTGCTGGCAAATTGCATCTTCTTCTTGATTAAAAGAAAAAAAAGCACACCATCCACAATCCACCATGCCTCTGTCTTACGCAAATTCTTATGGAGGTAACCTCCTCTAAAGGGTTTTGTCACAATTTCCAGGAAAACATATTTAGAAACCAGATAAACAGCCACCTCTGTCTCTAAATTGACCAACAAATGTTTTATAATATAATTGATAGTGTCCGTATAGTGTTCCCCAATTCTAATTCTTAATGTGTGCCTCGTACATTGTACATACTTTAATGAAATAAAGTGCATAATATTGAATACACAACATTAGATGTCCCCCAGTTTATATTGTCCAGTTACTGTGCAATATTTGTGGCTATTGTCCCTAAAATAAGCACTCTGATTTTTATTTTAAGTTAAAACCTATCTTGCCCAAATAGCAAGGATAACTTGCCACAAATTTGTGGCAGTGTTAAATTGTAAGTCTGTTAACTTGCTGCACATTTTCACTGACAAGTTGTACCATTACAGAGCACTTGAAGCCCAGGTTCTAGTTGACACTTTTCTATTTGTAGCAAATTTGCATGGCAAGTCTCTAGTAGCAAGAGCAAAGTTGCATTGGTGAGTCTACAGCAAGAGCTCTGCAAATCTACAGCATGGAAATTCAGCCACAGTGACCCCTGTGGTCGGATGACTATTGCAAAACATAACTGAACTAGAACTTGCAGCAGATTTGCAGAATGTTTGCAAGGAAAGTTGATCTAGAATCATGCAATGCGGACTTGCTGCAATTGTGCAACAAATTTGTGAAGCCTGGGAAGTCTAGCAATAGCTTAGAAAGCAATTTTCAAACCTGCAGCTCAATTGCTTGCTATATGGGTCTTTACTCCTCTTATATTTTGGTGTGAATAAACTGCTTACATGCTCGCCAGCAACTCTACAATATTTCTGGCTATTTTCTCTGAAGTAATACACTATAATTTTTTAAATTAAAGTGGTTGTAAATCCTCACACATATCTAGTGAAGTGAACAGCCTCAGATTAGACACAGAGATTAAACATAGGTTTTACTTGTTTATCTGCAGCTCTCTTTTTCCTACACAGCTTCAACAGGGCAGAATTGTGTTAAAGTGCTTCTGCATCTGTGGGAAGCACAGAGGAGTGGATAGAGAGAATGCAGTTATAGTGTGTGAAAGCTGATTGGAGGAAAGGAACACACACCCCTTCATACAGCAGAAGAACTGTATTGTGAATAAACAAGCGGCGTGCTGAGCTCCATCTCTGACACAAATTTGATCTCATGTGTCGGGAAAATGTCTCCAAAGTGACATATGCTGATAACAGAGGAATAAAGCACCAGAGAGAAACGACACATAAAGGTTTGGAGGGAGGTAAGTAAACACTACAAATATATGTGCTTTGCTCATATTTTATGACTGAGGTTTACAACCACTTTAAGGATAAAGTGAGGTAATATCACTGGTGCTGCACATTCACAAAGTCCTATGGTGGCATTAGAGAGACAACCCTTGCCTGGACTTCAGCCAGGCAATGCCCCAATGCATTTCAATCCGCCCCCTGGAGCCTAGTCATAGCCATCTCTCTCTATCTCCTCATTGGCACACTGGCTGTGATTGACAGTCTCAGCCGATGAGGAGGGAGAGTATCTGGAGAGCTGAGGTTCTTGTGCACATCTCTGGATCGCGATGGGGCTCAGATAATTATGAGGGGGGCTGGGGTGAGGGGAGCTGCTGCACATAGAAGTTTTTTTTTTACTTCATGCATAGCCCTAATACTCCATAATAGCCCTTTTAGGGGTGAGACAAATAAGTACTACTGCAGGTAACTCGCTCATCCATGTCTTTATGGACCTTGCATTGTGCACTGGTGTGCAGTCATGTTGGAACAGGAAGGAGCCATCCCCAAATTGTTTTCTCCCAAATTTGGGAGCATGAAATTATCCAAAATGTCTTGGTATGCTGACGCCTTAAGAGTTCCCTTAAGTGGAATTAAGGGGCCAAGTCAAACCCCTGAAAAACAACCCCATACCATAATCGCCCTCAACCAAATGATTAGGACCAGTGCACAAAGCAAGATCCATAAAGACGTGGATGAGCGAGTTTCGGATGGAGGAACTTGACTGGCCTGCACAGAGTCCTGACCTCAACCCCACAGAACATCTTTGGAATGAATTAGAGTGGAGACTGTGAGCCAGGCCTTCTCGTCCAACATCAGTGCATGACCTCACAAATGCGCTTCTGGAAGAATGGTCAAACATTCCTACAGACACACTCCTAAACCTTGTGGACAGCCTTCCCCGAACAGTTGAAGCTGTTATAGCTGCAAAGGGTGGGCAAATTCAATATTGAACCCTATGGACTATGACTGGGATGCCATAAAAGTCCTTGTGTGTGTAAACCCAGGTGTCCCAATACATGTTACAGTATAGTATATCTCTTTTACCTGATTCAGCTTTGCTGTGTCAACTCTGTGCTTGCTATCTGCCCCATTAACAACAACAGCACAGTAATATCACCAGAGTAGGAAGTGACTGATGAAGCACTAAAGCTGAACAACATAGCAGTTAAATGAGCTTTTTGGTGCAGTCTGGAAATCGTAAGACTTGCTTAACAGAATTACAGTCCCTACCAAGGTGAAGAAGCTCACATAAATTTTAACTGTATATTTATCTACTTATCTAAAGTTTCACTTCAAGATTTATCAGGATATTTGGAGAAATTGTATTATGCAGATTATTAGTATTCTCTGCTAAGTTATTAATTGACATTTTTGATATACTGTTTTATACCAAAAAAACATTGTGAGAACTATATTTTATTTGTCCTGTAACACTATCTAATCACATTTACTATGCCTTCTTACTGAATCAACATTTTTATTGACAAGACTTTAGATAGATATATTGTATATCCTTGTGTATTACTACAAGGTACAAACTGCTTAGCATTGCAGCTTCATACCTGACAAACGAAGAGCATTATCTCCGGGGCAGCTTGTCAATAATGCTCACTAATCTCATATGTTGGCATTACACTGATTGCTGAAAGCTAATTGGAACATATAATGTTATACATTTTGCTTGCCTTTTGTAAAAACAATTACATGTATTAATATTGATGAAACAACAATAATGCTACAGTTTCCTTCTCTATTTGCTGAGGTCGACTATTCAGATTTATTTTCTAACAAACATTCTTTAAGTGACCTGTCACATTCTTAATACACAAAAGTGATGATCAAAAAAGCCCAAGAAATTCAGGAATATAAGGCAGATTTACAATTATATCATAGTTTAACAAATTTCCTGCTGAAGTCAGAAGAGGCAATTCACCAGTGTAATACATTTCCCTGAACACCTTAAATATGTATTTTAGGTGAAAAAAAATAACTGAAAACAATTTTTAAAATTTAGCAAAATGTGAATCTGATATGGATTGGATTGCTGTGCCATTGTTTAGGCTCCATGCACACTATAAGATAAAAAGAAAAGCCAGACAAATGCTGGATGAAAAACGCTCATAATAGCATGTATTTTGTGCCAGCTTTTAACTGCAGTTAGCAGCAGTTAGGAGCTTTCAGCTTTTTTTTCTGCCGAAAACTGATCCGAAAAACACAAAAAAAAGTTTTTTATCTGCTCCTTGAAGCTGAAGCTTCAAAATGCTTTTAGACTAAAGAAGTGTGCATGGACAAATGGGATAACACTATTTGCTTCTAGAATCAGAAAAAAAATGCTCATAAGCTGTTGCTGGGAGTATTTTTTAATCTAGTGTGCATGGAGCCTTAAATTGGTATATCTACACTGAGCATCTGTAATAACATAGTATCTATGCTTCTAAATCACATTATTGTAATATGTTTTTTTGTCATCTGTGTCCCATCTGAGAGATTTATTTTTTACTTCCTGCACTGTACACACAGAAGGAAGTAAGAGGGATCTCCCCAATGTGTGGTACATCCTTTCTTACACACTTTCCACTAGAACATATGTCTGCAATGGAAGATTTATGTTCCATTTACACTCACAATCTCAGTTACAGTGGCCACAAGAACAAACGGAGGGAGTAAAGCTGGTCATAGGTCGAATTTTGAATGCAAATTTCAAGAAATTTCAAGAAGAAAGTTGGTTAATTTTTTAAATTTTCAATGGATCAAATCGATATTTGTTTTCGACCACAGTGACAAAAAATAATTGAAGGAGCAGGATGGAAATCTCTAATAGTGTATGTGGTTTTTATTTGGAAAAAAAAAAACATTTTTTTCCAAATCAAATTTAAAAGTTAAAGTTAAAAGCAAACAAGATATTTTTAATGAAATTAAAAAGTTCTGAGAATTTTCATATGAATTTTCCTAAGACTTTTCTTAAGAATTTTTATTTGAAATTATATTAATCTATGGCCAGCTTAAATCTCCTCAGAGGGGACACTGACAGTAATTAAAACCCCAGTTTTAACCCCTCACCACTCTATCCAAACTTAACAGATTTGTATTTACCTTTTTACATTCAGAGCGCCCTTTTACTGGTGGCCTAAAGTGCAGTTTGGCATCAGAGTCACTTTGTAGAACCATTCTCTTTTATATACTGTAGTTATTTTTTCTTTTGGGTTTTATTTACAATGACTAAAAAAGATATTTGCACATACTGTAGTTTCTTATTCTTGAACTCCACTGAGGAAATCTAGGAGTTTTAAAATAGTCAGGTTGTATTGCAGCCAACTGGACAAAAATGCTGTAAGCTGGCTCCTGTTTAACCTCTCCTCTACTCATTATGATGACTATTATCTAGCAAGCAGTAGATAAGACAAGTAACGCACAGGGGCAGGAACTGTGTGCCTCAATTGACTTAAAAAAAGATTTTACACTAAGTACAAAAATCTTATTTTCGTTACCTTTATTTCTTGAGGACACAAAGGTTCAAATATTTTGAAACAGTCAGGACATTGTAAAGGAGTTCAGCTGAGGGGCTGTCATCAGCCACAGAGAGGTTCATAAAGAATAAACACTGAAATCAAGGCTGGATGAATAAAAGTCCATGAAAAACAGGGAAAATGTTAGGACTAAGGACAGGGCACACAGGATCAACAAGGTGCTCCAGACCAGGACAGAGAGTCGCCTCTAAAGGGAAACTAGTTCCTGAAGAAATTTTGGATGGAACCCAGCAAAAACAGGATGACTTACCAATTATCCTAAAAAAACAGGAGGAAAAAACACTACTCAAATGGGAAGAAAACTAAACTAACAATGAAATGTGGTCAACAAGAAATACAACTACAACCAAAAGAAAGATCAGTCAGTCACCACAGACAGCTCAAAGCCTAGAAATTTTAACTCTAGACTTTAGGAAAAGGAAGCACCAAAATAGGGAAAGAAGTTGCCTGATAAAACAATCAGTTCTGCAATTAGATAGCCATGGGTGTGTGATCCCTCATAGCATAACATTCCAATAGTTAGAAGGGAATGGTTAAAGACAGAAGGGTACAAAACCTGGATCCTTCTTAAAGAGATGGTAGGGGGGATACAAGAACACCAGGATCAGAAGGAAGGAGTCTTTCCACCCAAACAACTAGGGGTGTTAGATACCACATTGCAAATCTGCCTTAGCTAATATCAATGATGTGATTTTAAGAATCCTGTAACTTAACCCTGAAGAGAGTAGCATCCTCTACCCAAAGACAGGAAAGCTAATGCTACTGCTAGGAAACTTGCCTGATTTAGAAGAAGAGAGGGGAAGAAATCTCTGGAGACTTCCTCATAAAATTTCAGCTCAACTGCAGAATATGATGCTCCCAGTGATCATGTCTCACAAAGGTTACCTGAATTATTATTCCCCAAAAGGAACATCAGAAGCAAGCTTTCAGTGAGTCCTGTCTGCTGGCTATCCAGGGGAATAAAAGTGAATGTGATTCCGTGCTACCCCTGTTATTGTAAACCTAAACTATTAAATATGTCAGATATGAAAACTGTGCTCCTAAATAAATAAAATATGTAGATTATATATGAAGGGTGCTGCTCAGATATCTATGCGTTCCCGCACAGTGTAGTGAAATCAATAGTATACACGTTATGTGGCGCTCCCCTATAATTCAGTCACAATGTAACAATATATGCAATAAACAAACTTCCTTCAATCAAAAAAATACAACTCTAGGTGCATAAGTGACTCTTTGTGAAATTCCATGTACAAATGTGTTCCTAATTAGCAATATAAAGTCCACAAATCTCAAAACAAGTAAAAACTTCCTCCACTTTGTTAACATGCAGTGGGTCGCACCACCTTTCTCCAAATGCGCTCACCTCTAATCAGGGGCCAATAACTCCTGTTATTAGGTCTATATGTGCATGTCCCGTTTGGGGTGTGAATATGCTCCACTTCCTCCTTTAAAATTTGTTACCTGGTCTATGTCCCTTTAAGGGACCTTCAATCTCTGCCTTCTCTGCTGCTAAAATGCTCAAGGAGACATCAGATAGACTCAGATGGAGGTAAAATTGCCTTTAAGATATAAAAACATCTGTGTATAAACTCTCCTTCGATATCAGGATCCACTGGCTCCTCCCATGCTTTACGACAAAACCTCGTGACTTCCTCCTGTACATTTTTTTATAGTGATAGCTCAAGGAGTATTCATGAGACTACTGAAGAAGCCATATCTTGGTGAAACATGTAGAGCTAAAGTCACTGCATCGGTGCTCAAACCGCACGGTTCTTGTGTGATGGTTTTAAGATTTATACCTTAATAGTGATGTTTTTAATATTTTGTAAACATATTAAAAATTGTTATTCTATTACATATGAAAAATGCTATTTGTGGAGTATTGATTTTGGCACATTGAAAATTCCTATTTCTTGTTTTTTTCCAATTAATTAGTTGTAAAACGATGTCATCTGGTACATGGTGTTACCCTTGTTGGGGAAGGATTTTTGACTGTGGGTGACAAACTAGCAGGTCAGGGACTTCCTTTTCCTACACTGATACATGCTGATTAGAATACCAAACACGTTTCCCCTAATACAGAGAGGACATTTGCTATTTTTTAATTTAATAGGTGCAATTTTGCCTTTTATGCTTGGCCCCTTATGATATATTATTCTGGGCCTTTTGGGCAATAGTGGGACTAGTTGAGGAATGGAATCCATATTTAAGATTTTCTTTCTATTTGGCTGTAAAAATCTATATATAGTGGTGGTGAATGTTATGAGTGTCTTTTTGGTTGTATTAAAAGTGATTGTGAAGTCTCGTTTAAAAAAAACAAACAAAAAAAAAGAAACAAACATGTTATACTTACCTGCTCTGTTCAGTTGATTTTGCACAAAGTGGCCCAGATCCTCCTCTGCTGGGGTCCCTCTTTTGTGCTCCTGGCCCCTCCCTCCTGTTGAGCGCCACCAGCCCCTCCCTCCTGTTGAGTGCCCCCACAGCAAGCAGCTTGCTATGAAGGCACCTGAGTCGATTCACAGCTCCCTGTGTTCATTTAAACACGGAGCTGCGACCCAGCCCTGCCCCCTCTCTCTCCTGATTGGCTGACTGACTTTGATTGACAGCAGCAGGAGCCAATCGCGCCGTGCTGCTGTCTCAACCAATGAGGAGGGGAGTCCTGGGTAGCTGAGACACTCCTGCAACATTGCTAGATAAAGATGGGCTCGGGTAAGTATTAGGGGGGCTGAGAGGGCCTGCTGCACACAGAATCATTTTTTTATCTTAATGCATAGAATGCATAAGATAAAAAAAAAACTTCTGCCCTTACAATCCCTTTAATTGTGGTTACCTGTTGTGTCATAGCCCAGCTGTGTGCTGGGCTCTATGGTCCCCAAATGTTCAGTCATGTGGTGAGGGAGTACTTACACTACCTATTCTTTGCTACAGGGGCTCACAACTCTAACTATGTTGACAGCTAGTGGCCAGTTTGGGGAACTACATGGAGCACCTCTGTGCCCTTCAGTACTTTTGTTATTCATACTGTCTTTATCCCTGTTTACGTTGACCCTTTTCCCTTTACTATCTTCTTTTTTTTCACATCATCCTGCAACCCTGGAAGTAAATCAAGATTATATGCCGAAAAGCATAATTTAGCTAAAGGGGTATTAATGCTATAATAACTTCAACTAGGACATTTATACTTGCTTCTTGGAACAAATATATGATTCTAATAGATCCTACAAATCGTTCAATTTCTAGATCTGCACATCAACTCCAGGGGGATGGAAAGCAACACTTCAGAAGTTAAGGCTATAAAATGTGTCCTGTAACCATGCGTCTTGACCTACAAGAGAAAGAATTTGAAAAACTTCCAGCCAAATTACAGAATCATCTGAAGTGTGGATCTATTTTATTTTATCAGCAGGTACATAAATCTGATATCCTGCTTAAAACTACAGAACATATTCAGCCAGACTGAAATACAGATTTTGTATTTTAGAATTACAGCATTCTCTATCAAACACTACCTAAGAGATCTTGCAATAATAACAATAAATTCATTATTTCTCTGCCTTTACGCTGCTGTCTGAAAATCTAACAACCAGGCAAAATGTCTATTCAGCTTCTGCTACAATACTTTTTAGGTAGTTGAACAGAAAAATATAATGGAATCGAGCATCCCATGTGCAAACAATAAAACGTGTTGAAGAGAACCTCAGAAAGTCTGCAGGGGAAATTGCTTAGGATATCACATATAACTTGTAAATGAATTTCCTAGTGTGTCCAATCTTGTTTGATGTTTTGCTCCCTGAAATAAGATCTGAATTTTCAATAAATCAAACAGTAGAAATAATCACTGTTTGAAAAGCATTGCTGCTCATTTAATAGAGTCCACTTCTAAATCATAATTTAAATACTCACCTACTAGAAAACAATACTCACAAAATTCACAGTTCACACCGACCTGAATATATGAAGAACAAACATGTTTAAACCAATGATTCTCTTAAAGGACATCTACAACCCTTTTAGATATACGTGCGATACATAAATCTGATCAACTCAATGGGAAATTTTATCAGCATAGTATGTAAAAATGAGTTTCTACTTAAGAATTATATTATACAGTATATGTAATTAGGAAAAGCAATGATTGATCTTTGCATGTGCAAACACTAATCCAACTTGACAATTTTTTCTGTCTTAGCACAAGTCCATGAACTAATGCCTAACAAAAGACCTAGATAGATAGTGTATGGACTCTAGATGGCTGATACTGTAAATACAATTTATAATAGCAATTTCCTAGCATGTTATATATTGCATTGCTCAACATACTGATACCTGCAGACCGATATTTACCTAAGGCACATTTGGTCCCATGGTTGGGCAGCAGGGTAAGAGGACATTGACAAAGAGAGTGTTTACTTTCCATATATTTCATATATTTTATTTATATCTAGGAAACTTGTGCCAAAATGAAGAATAAAAAAGGCATTGGGTTTTATATGTAGAGGTTTCTAAAAAACCTTTTACGATTCATTGTAGCTCAAAGAGCATGCTGCCATGTCCTCCTGTTTTACTATTAACTTTTAAGGAATACAGTATAGCAAAAGCACTGTATGCATAGCAGACACCATGTTGCCTCCAGAAGGAACACTCTGCTGTAGAAATTCATGACAATAATCAAGTCATTTTTTCACTCCATTATTCATACATGCTTAGGAAAGCATTGGCTGTCCAACAGTGAGATCCTCTCAGAACTCAGAAATGGAGCCTTCAGCAGCGATATTTGCAGCAGCATGATGTCTGGGACTTGCCAGTGCAGACACATCTGTAGTCTTAAATTAGCAGTCCCCCAAATCTGGAAATAGCATCAGCGAAGGCTCTGGACAGTAGACTTGTCAAGTATATCTTTATTCACATGGTAACACAAAAGTGCAGGATGGATTAGAAGGGGGTGGGGGAGGATAATATTTGCCAAGAGATGACTTTAAATATCCATCCCCCTGTTGTTCACCATTGATCCTTCTACTATTAACATACCATGATCATGCAGCTATGTACTTTATTATTAATAAACTATAGGATAATGGGGAGGACACAGTTGGAGGAAAACTTCAGACTAGGTCCTTTCTTCAGATTTAGGTCCTGGACCTCAGTACATGATAAGAATATTTAAAGCTTGTGTTCCAATAAAAGAAGAATAGATAGAGCTCTCCAAGATGGCCGCTTAAGCCCGGAGCTCCGTGCCACCCCGACATTGCTCCCCGCCCTGAGCCGGTGATAGCCACTTTTTCTGCGCCCAGAGACGACAGCTCGACCCCTTACTGCCTCGGGACCCGATACATGTCCCACAGTCGGGTCAGGAGGGACCTCAGACCGGAAAATATCAGGCCGCATCCCCGGAGACCGCTCGATCCGAGATGGCGGATCCGGCGCCTCACACAACAGAGATGGAGGAGGGCGATCTCTCTCAGGCCATCCCCGCTATGAGCGGCACGCAACACTTCACTCCGAGGGGCACAGTGAGTACTAATCTGCTTCTCACCCAACCGCCAGCATCCACGGAGTCCCTGTTGGGACGGATGGCGGCGGATTGCTCACTGTCCCCGGCCTGTGACTCTCCTGCAACGAATCTGCATAGCCCTGGCCTACAGTACACCACTAAGCCTGACAATTCAAACCCAGATGACATTATCACTAAGATGTCGCTCCTTCTGGATACAGGTCTCGCCCAAATTGCATCTAAGGTCACATCTGACCTTAGGATTGATCTCCAGAACCTGGGATCGCGCATGGAAGTGATCGAAACTAAATTGGCCATGACAGTAGCTAAAACTAATCAACATACCGTTCTGATCCAAACTTTACAAGACCAATTGGATTCTGCCTTACTCAAAGTGGAGGACTTAGAAAACAGGTCTCGCAGGGAAAACTTCAGACTGAGAGGACTCCCGGACACGGTCACGGATATCCCCGCAGCAATCCATAGCCTGATCAGGGATCTCATCCCGGAGATACCAGACCACAAGCTTGAATTGGATAGAGCCCACAGGGCCTTAGGCCCTCCTAGAAAGGACGGTAGCCCAAAAGATGTGGTAGTTAAGCCACACTTTTATACAGTAAAGGAGGAAATCATCAAAAGGGCACAAAATGCCTCACAGCTCACCTGTCTTGGACATCAAGTTCAAATCTTTTCTGATATAGCTCCGTCTACCATTCAACGACGAAGGGCACTGAAACCACTTTTTACCGTCTTGACACAGAAAAAGATCAAGTATTGGTGGGCCTTTCCTTTTGCCCTGAAGTTTTCCCATAGAAATAAAACCTTCTCTTTCTCCAGCCTTCAGGAAGGTGAAAGACTGCTCCTTCATCTCAATATTCTCTTGCAGTCCCCGCAACAACAGAATCCGTCTACCAGCTCAGGATCTTCTAAACGCCCGAACCCGATGAGCCCTTTGACGCCTGTGTGGAACAGAGCTAAATTCAAGCGATCCAAGGACTGCAACCCCCCGTGAACTTCCCGGTCACTTCTTCACACTCTTCACTCATGAGGATGTACTCCTCCATGGTCACTTCTTTCTGAAGTCCATTTTCCACCTGGTCGCACCTGACTTGATGTAGCCTCATTTGGGTTGATATGCCGAGTGTTTTTTTTTTTCTTCTTCTTCCGCAAAATATGTTATTTTTCAATAACACCATAGGAAAATTGACGTTCTCCTGCTTCAGGAAACTAATTTCCCGAAAACATATAAACCCAGATTTCTACATGCTAAGTTCCCCACTTTTTACCTAGCAAACGCTGAAACCAAAACACGTGGGGTAGCGGTTCTTTTCGCCAAGTCCTGCAGATTCACATGTTCTTTGGAATTAGCGGACGAAGGAGGTAGATTTCTGCTAGTCAAAGGTACAATTGATGGCCAATTATACTCTTTTGTATCTTACTATGCCCCAAATCATAATCAATTAAAATTTTTTCAGAATATGTTTAAGAAGCTCCTCCCTCATTTGGAGGGCCATATACTTTTTGGGGGAGACTCCAACACAGCATTTGATTTTAGCCTGGATAAATCCAGACCCACGGGATCCCAGTCCATTAGACCCCCTAAGTACAGCCTGAAAATAGCCAAGTTGCTTCAACAAACTGGATTGGTAGATTGCTGGAGGGAATTCAATCCCACAACCAAAGACTATACTCACTTGTCTCACCCATATCAGACGTACGCACGCATCGACCACATTCTCATGTCTTCTTCTTTGCTGCCGTTTGTCCACTCCGCGTCCATTAAGGATGCAGTATGGTCGGATCACTCAATGGTAGTGACTACGATCTCCCGACCCCACCCCACTAATGCCACCTTCCACTGGAGACTTAATGAAGCTATGCTTAGCGAACCTTGCAGGGTAACCGAAATTGGAAAGGCTATCTCTGAATACTTTCTTCTCAACAATACAGGGGACACCTCCTCGGAGGTGCTGTGGGCGGCTCATAAATCCACCATTAGGGGCAAACTGATCCAAATGGCTTCTAAAATTAAACGAGATTTTTGGGCACATATTGCCAATTTGGAACAGGACTATTCTGTCCTACTTGCCAAACACAAGGCTAATCCCTCTTCGGTTTCTACACGTGTGTTGGATGAGGCCAGAACTGCATTTAATCTGGCCCTCACCAGTTCGGCCGAAAAATACCTGCGATGGCAGGGAGCCAAGTTCTACCACAGAGATAAAATAGGCTCCATGCTAGCGTCTAAACTGAAACCCCAAGTTTGTGCGACCCACATACCCAAGTTTTCTTTCCCAGGGGGCCACAAATCCCAAAACCCCAAACGTATACTTCCAGCCTTTGCAGATTTTTTCAGACAACTGTACTCCTCCGATAAGACAGGGGTTGATTCTAATCTAGACCATTTTCTCTCTGACCTCAATATTCCTACTATATCCTCTGACCATAGAGCCAGGCTTGATGAGCCTTTTACAGAATTAGAGGTCACAGAGGTTATCAAATTGCTTAAAGTGAACTCAGCACCTGGCCCAGACGGGTTCTCTAATTTATATTACAAAACTTTTCAAATGTACTTAACCCCCCACATGGTCAGATATTTTAACAATATACACTCAGGCAAGCCACTGGATAAAGACAGTAATTCAGCCTTCATCTCAGTAATCCCCAAGCCCGACAAAGACCCTGGTGAGATAAGCAATTATAGACCAATATCCCTGATAAATAATGACTTAAAAATACTAACTAAAATCCTAGCTAATAGGTTATCCTCTTTTATAACTACATACATCCATAAGGACCAGGTAGGATTTATGCCAGGCAGGCAAGGTCCAGATCAAATTAGAAGGGCTGTGGATGTTATAACAGTTCTTCAATCAGGGTGGGACGGGTCGAGGCACCAGGAAGGACTGCTGCTTTCGGTGGACTTACAAAAAGCGTTCGATTCGGTGGAATGGCCATACCTTTTCGCGCTGCTAACCAAATGGGGATTCGGACGCAAATTCATGGGTATTATGCACTCCCTATATTCGACACCCACAGCTAAAGTTAGGTATCAGGGGTTTTACTCGGAACCTTTCCCTATCTCAAAAGGCATGAGGCAGGGATGTCCTCTCTCACCTTTAATCTTTGCAATAGCTATAGAAACTTTAGCATTGGCAATCCGTGCGGATCCCAACATCAAAGGAGTCTTCTGCGGGCCATCTGAACACAAGTGTGCTCTATTTGTGGACGATCTTCTTTTATTTGTCACATCCCCCACGACAACCCTCCCAAACATCTGTTCCTTACTAGACAAATTTGCGAAAATCTCGGGACTACAGGTGAATTTCGCTAAATCCTCCATTCTTAATGTCTCCGTCAATTCCCAGGAAGCCCTTAGCCTCCAATCTTCTTTCAAGTTTAAGTGGAGTGAGTCTCATATCAAATATCTAGGCATAAACTTATCTTCCAGAATAGAACAACTCCGTAGATTGAATTACACAGAAATCTATCAATCCTTGGGGAGAGAACAGGCGGAATGGTCTGCTCATAATCTATCCTGGCTGGGCAGAATTAACTCGATCAAGATGAATGTGCTTCCGAGATTATTATATCTTTTTAGAGCTTTGCCTATCCCTGTACTCAGGGATCAGCTGAAAAAATTTTAAAATACAGTAATGAAATTTATTTGGGGTAAATCGGGCCATAGGCTGCAACGCAAAGTACTATTTAGGCCACGAAAACAAGGGGGACTGGGAGTCCCGAATTTCTGGGCTTATTATCAGGCTGCGAGGCTAGCTCAACTCTCAATAGTATACTCGCGGTTTGAAAAAACAGATTGGGTTCAAATGGAGAGACAGGCGGTACCGACGTTTACATTGGACTTCCTTCTTTGGGTCCCTTCTAAATTAAGACCGCCTATCCTAGCTCCTACGCTATCGGCTTCTTTTACACTCTGGGATTCCCTGAAAACTCTACCAGCCCTGATTTCCTCTCTTCAACCGCTCTCTCATATTTTCAACAACCCAAGATTCCCACCGGGTATGAACATCAAAGCATTTCAATGGTGGCTAGATAAGGGTCTATACCGTATAGGGCAATTCTTTACCTCTAGGGGCCCGTACTCCCTGACACATTGCTGTGATAAGCTAAAGATGCCTAAGTCGGAAACCTTCAGGTTTCACCAAATCCTTCACTTTTTACAATCAATTTCTGCAGGGATGGTTCCCCCAATGTCATTTACGGTATATGAGACGTGGTGCGGAAACTCGGAGGCACAAAGGGGTGGCATTTCCTTGATATACATGGCTCTAATGTCTGATGGATCTAAACTACCCTACATGGAAGCATGGGAAAGGGACCTGGCGGAGTCATGGGAGGCAGAGGAATGGGGAAATATGTTTTTTCGCTCTTTTAAAGGAATCAAAAACATATCCCTGATTGAGGCAAACATAAAAGTCTCAACTCGCTGGTACTTGGTGCCTATGAGACTTCATAAAATGTTTCCCTCTTCCTCTCCACTGTGTTTCAGAGGCTGCCAGAGTCCTGGTAATATGCTCCACTTGTGGTGGGATTGTCCACAACTGAGAGGCACATGGAATAGAGTATTCCACATGATATCCAAAGTCATTGGACTCAGAATCCCTAGACAAGCAGCCATTGCATTACTAAATACCAGAGTACCTAAAATACCCAAACATACGCAACAACTATTGTTTTTTGTTTTTCTGGGGACCAAAATCTCAATTGCGGCAGCATGGAAGCAACGAACGGTGTCTATCAGAAAAATCAGAAATAAAATTACGTGGATCATGTCACAAGAAAAGATGGTAGCCACCCTAACGGACACAGTTACTAAGTTTGAAAGGATCTGGGAACCATGGGCAGCCTATTTGGGAATATCATTTGTTCCGGGCCTGCCTTAAACTACCAATTCTGGGCGTGCCTCTCCGGTTCGCGGCTGCTTCCTCCCTCCCCTTCTTTTTCTTTCCCCCGCTCTTACCCACTCTCCTTCTTTTCTCTCTATCCCTCTCATTCTGAACTGGGTTGTTTAATCTTCACAAGTTTTTTTGTCTGAGTATGTCTACATGAATTCCACCCTCCTCTCCTGGATCTGCCCGGGGAGGGAGGGTCATGGATGGGGTATTGTAGTCTCCCTTTTTTTTTTGTTTTTTGGCTTATCCAGTTTTGGGACGTTTTAACTCTTTTTGCTCAGGGTCTAGTCTGGACTTGATATATCCTGGATGTCCCCTTTCTTTGGATCACCTTCTCTGATCATAGCCAGTATCCTAATTCTTGGAAATGTTATGGCTTGATGTCCTGTTGCTAGAGCAATTCAAGCATTCCAAATGTTTTCAGAACCCTTCTCACATGTAATTGTAGTTTGTAACCCAGTTCATATCTGCTATGCTTGTAGTTGTGTTTGTTGTGTTCTTGTTCTTATTACAAAAAAATAAAAACATTTTGAAAGTAAAAAAAGAAGAATAGATAGATGCAACATTAAAAAAGATCATTTTTTTATTTAAAATTATTTTTGGAATTTACATCCTCTGATTAGAAAATGTGTGTGCAATGCTCTGTTGATTCAGGCAGCCAGCCACTTTGACAAAGGGACATGTCAGTTAATGCAGGGCCGAGTCATGTAATATGCATAGTCAGGGAAGGTGTCTACAAGCAGGGCCGATCCTAGGGTCACAGGCGCCTGGGTGCAGAAATTTTTCTGGCGCCCCCATATGGGCGTGGTCATCTTACTAGCTCCTCCCCTTTACACATGTTTCTATGGCAACGACTCAAACACAGAGATGCTCCCCTAAGAAGTCTTCCTTACCCCGGAACCCTCCTACGATCTCTTAACAATAAACAAATTACAGGAAGAGAAGCAGAGTACTCTAATGGGAACTGGAGGGGGGTCTATCTAATGGACACAGAGAGGGCATCTGTTAGAGAGTCTGTTAGACAGAGCCCCCAGACAGGAGATGGTAAGAGACTGAAGACTTGATACAAGAGATGGTCAGAGACTGCGGATATGATACAAGAGATCAATGCATTGATGCAGCCTCATCAGTGCCCACCAAATGCAGTCTACCAGAGCCCACCAAATGCAGCCTTATCAGTGCCCACCAAATGCAGGCTTATCAGTGCCCACCAAATGCAGCCTTATCAGTGCCCACCAAATGCAGCCTACCAGTGCCCACCAAATGCAGCTTACCAGTGCCCACCAAATGCAGCTTACCAGTGCCCACCAAATGCAGCTTACCAGTGCCCACCAAATGCAGCCTTATCAGTGCCCACCAAATGCAGCCTACCAGTACCCACCAAATGCAGCCTTATCAGTGCCCACCAAATGCAGCCTACCAGTGCCCACCAAATGCAGCCTCATCAGTGCCCACCAAATGCAGCTTACCAGTGCCCACCAAATGCAGCTTACCAGTGCCCACCAAATGCAGCCTACCAGTGCCCACCAAATGCAGCCTTATCAGTGCCCACCAAATGCGGCTTACCAGAGCCCACCAAATGCAGCCTTATCAGTGTCCACCAAATGCAGCCTTATCAGTGTCCACCAAATACAGCCTTCCAGTGCCCACCAAATGCAGCCTTATCAGTGCCCACCAAATGCAGCCTACCAGTGCCCACCAAATGCAGCTTACCAGTCCCCACAAAATGCAGCTTACCAGTGCCCACCAAATGCAGATTACCAGTGCCCACCAAATGCAGCCTACCAGTGCCAACCAAATGCAGCCTTATCAGTGCCCACCAAATGCGGCTTACCAGAGCCCACCAAATGCAGCCTTATCAGTGTCCACCAAATGCAGCCTTATCAGTGTCCACCAAATGCAGCCTTCCAGTGCCCACCAAATACAGCCTTCCAGTGCCCACCAAATGCAGCCTTATCAGTGCCCACCAAATGCAGATTACCAGTGCCCACCAAATGCAGCTTACCAGTGCCCACCAAATGCAGCCTTATCAGTGCCCACCAAATGCAGCCTACCAGTGCCCACCAAATGCAGCCTTATCAGTGTCCACCAAATACAGCCTTCCAGTGCCCACCAAATGCAGCCTTATCAGTGCCCACCAAATGCAGATTACCAGTGCCCACCAAATGCAGCTTACCAGTGCCCACCAAATGCAGCCTTATCAGTGCCCACCAAATGCAGCCTTATCAGTGTCCACCAAATACAGCCTTCCAGTGCCCACCAAATGCAGCCTTATCAGTGCCCACCAAATGCAGATTACCAGTGCCCACCAAATGCAGCCTACCAGTGCCCACCAAATGCAGCCTTATCAGTGTCCACCAAATGCAGCCTTCCAGTGCCCACCAAATACAGCCTTCCAGTGCCCACCAAATGCAGCCTTATCAGTGCCCACCAAATGCAGCTTACCAGTGCCCACCAAATGCAGCCTTATCAGTGTCCACCAAATGCAGCCTTCCAGTGCCCACCAAATACAGCCTTCCAGTGCCCACCAAATGCAGCCTTATCAGTGGCCACCAAATGCAGATTACCAGTGCCCACCAAATGCAGCTTACCAGTGCCCACCAAATGCAGCCTTATCAGTGTCCACCAAATGCAGCCTTCCAGTGCCCACCAAATACAGCCTTCCAGTGCCCACCAAATGCAGCCTTATCAGTGCCCACCAAATGCAGCCTACCAGTGCCCACCAAATGCAGCTTACCAGTGCCCACCAAATGCAGATTACCAGAGCCCACCAAATGGAGCCTTAACAGTGCCCACCAAATGCAGCCTACCCCCCACCCTGACCACACGCTCAGATACCCCCCACTCTGATCACACCCCCCAGATACCCCACCATCCGGATCACAAACACCTCCAGATACCCCCACCCTGATCACACGCCCAGATACCCTCACTCTGAACACGCCCCCCAGCTACCCCCCACTCTGATCATACCCCCTACTCTGATCACGCCCCCCCCCCCCAGATACTCCTTCATCCTTATCGCACACCTCCAGATATCCCCACTCTGATCACATGCTCAGATACCCCCTACTCTGAAAACACCCCTCATATACCAGCCCCCACTCTGATCACACCCCCCAAATACCCCCCCCCCACTCTGATCACAGCCCCCAGATACCCCCCATACTCTGAAAACTCCCCTCATATACCCACCCCCACGCTGATCACACCCCCTTAGATACCCCCTCACTCTGACCACCCCCCCTCCAGATACCCACCACACTCTAAACACACCACCTAGATACCCCCCCCACCTAGATATCCCACCCCACTCTGATCACACCCCCCTAAATACCCCCCAGTCTGCTCACACACTACAGTCTTTCTTTACATTACAGTATCTCCCCTGTCTGGGGACACTTACTTTTGTCAGGCTCCAGAATGAGGACACATCATGGGACAGCCTCAGACATTAGGCTCACTGATGGGGTGGAGCCCTGTCCATAGTGCTGCATGTGGATCTTCTGATTGGCCCTCCGCTGTGGCCAATGGAGACAGAATAGGCGTGGACTAAAGCATGTGAGAGACACCGGCCGCTCTCTCTTCCCCCGCACTGATAAGGGAGGGGGAGGGGGGGCACTCTGACAGCCCGCAGCTCGCCTCTCCCCAGTGTCACAGCGCCGGCTCTGTGTACACCTCTGGAGGAGGAGAGGACAGACCGGCGCCGCAGCTAGTCTCTCCCCTGTGTCACAGCGCTGGTCTGTGTACGCCGCTGGAGGAGGAGAGGACTCAGTGCCACTGGAGCTTCGGCGCCCCTCCCCCGCCTCAGCTCGCGGCGCCTGGGTGCGGTGAACCCCGTGAACCCGCCCAGGATCGGCCCTGTCTACAAGGAAGAGTGGGAAGCGCCGCTATCTAAGTGCAATTAGTTTTAAAAGAATTGAAGCCAGAGATAAATGAAAGGTGGCACTCACATTTGTTAAAATTGTAAAAACATGCAGTTTCCTGATGGAAACTTTGCAGAGCTTGGTAGGGTCGTAGCTGGGTCTCTACGATCAGGCTTTAGGAGCCACTGGGAAAGGACATCAGTTTTGCTGGGAGGGTGCCATGGATGGTGGTAGGTCAGCTGCAAGATGGAGACAGCAGGAGACTGTGGAGATCAGCTGAGGGGATGTACCGAGGGGATGGAGGCCCGGTCGTCAGGCTGTGATGACTTCGCTGATGGAGACTCTGAGAATGGCGACTAATCAATCACTTGGCAGTAGTGGCAGGAGTCCGCAATCAGCTAGCTGGGTGCAGCGGAGGGATGAATAAACAAGTCTATCCCCCCCACCTCACTCTACTTTGCGCCATATTTGACATTTTATAGTCAGGAAAGGTAGCTGTGCATCTACATGATAGCTTAAACTCAAACACGAGAGCATACATCCACATGTGACAATGCTGCTCCTACATAGACAGATGCTCAGGCAGTACTGTCACCATAGTACAGGAAGCTTTGGGAGAGGCCTTCACTTAAAGGATATCCAGGTATAAATAAAAGAATTACAAGACTAAAATGCGACCATATTTTTCTGTACTGGATCAAATTTCTTACTTTCTGCCCCTTTGGAATCACATGCCAAATATATTCAAAACACAGTATATCATGGCATTTACATATTCTGAATGTAGCTGGAAAAGTGGTTATTTTGTTGCAACTGAAGTATAGGTAAAATATTACTTGTGTTGAGTGCAATATTTTACCTATATTTCATTTGTCACGTTACTTACGTTGTTTGTGTGCAGCTCACAGTGTGGAAGTAATTTCACCTATACATTCAATCTTCACATTTATAATTTTTTTTTTGAAACCACCTTGGTTTTTTCTTTATTAGTGTGTTTTTTATCCTCTTTGTGCAGTTCTTTTGGTATACACCAATTTTTTTTCCATTTTGATGTAACTTCCTGCAAATTTTTTTATCCATGAACTGGAATAAAAGAGCTTGACTCTGTCCTACAATACATGTTAAGAGCAGCGGTTGTTGCAAACAGTGTATAATTATGGTTTGATATTTTTCTTAATGGATGACCATAAGTTACTGGGCTTCATATAATGCTTTCCTTATTGTCCAGTGATGGAAACAAGAATTTAGTCATTCGTAAATAGTCAGATTATACTGCCCAGAGAAAAAAAAAGCAAAATAAATATAATGTTCAAAGTCACAAAATAAGTGGCTAGCCATAGATGATCGAGTCATATGGCATTCATCAGGCAGTTCAGGAAGTGGTTGGGATCCACAGAAGAAGCTGGCAATAGCTGCGCTGTTCACACTTCGGACCGGGGCTGGAAGGCTGGGGATAGAGAAGTACAGTGCGTGATATACACTGAGCTGTCAAAATGATAAGCAACACAGGCAACACAATTCTGGGCTTCTAGCCCCTTTCTCAATCCTGGGGGCAAACATAAGCAGAGAAATATTCAAAAGCTAATTGACAGGAAAGCTGGTGGCATCACAAAAGGTTTTATAAAAAATGCCATATAGTGGGAAAATGCACAATACACAAGAAGAATTTGGATTATGGGAGAGCATAAATCATGTTTTTAATTTTTGTAAAAGTGTATCCTGGATCTTTTTTTTTTAGATTGGCATGAACTAGAAAAAGGACATGATGTTATCTAACACAGAATAAATAAATTAACTGTCAATAAAAATATCAATCAAATAAAAACATTTTTTACCGGCAATGCATCTACAACATTATGATTATTTGGAATGGGGAACCCTCCACCGTCATACCATTTTTCTCTTATTGTAATAATAATCCCATGGGTCTTATATTCATCTATTCATTCATCTACAGTATGCATGTGACCAAACCTCATAAGTCTTTTTAGATCTCGAATTGGGTCATCAGGAACACATCATCACCTCCAATATTAATTTAAAATCTGTTGCAGGTAATTCTTATCTCCATGCCACCAAAAGTGGAAGTCAAATATACTTAAAAGTCAACTATGTTGGTTGTGAAAGAATTTCATTTGTTTGGAAGAATACATCCAAAAAAGTAGGTTTTTAACCGAGAGTTTCCTAGTTAAAGTATCCTGGAGGGAGAGGCCTACCAGTTTTACCTCAAACCCCTAGCTGCTAACAACACTTCTCCCAATGAATCCCTCAAGGGAGTAAAGTTCATGAGCCAATCGCATAGCTTTTAGAAACATATGGAAACATTTCTGAATGAACATTGGCCTATTTTGTTGGGTGATCCTGATATCAATTAAACCAATTCCAGCTGCTTTTTTATGTTTGATAAGTTGGGAACTTGAGCAGAAGGCCCTTTTCTGTTGCCATATACATTGTTTAAGAAGGGATGATAAGGACAACAGAAGGGATGGTTTAAGTGGAATGGATGGGGTGCGACACAAAAAGAAAACATTTTGGGGAGGATGAACATTTTGAATGAAGTTAGACGTCCTGACCAGGATAATTCAAAATGGAAAAAATGTTGAAGTTCCACATCTAGGGCAGATATCAGGGGTTTAAAGTTAGTGTCAGTTAGGGCTGAGATTTTGGGGGCTAATGTTATGCCTAAATATGGTATGCCAGGGGTAGACCAGGAGTAGGGAAGTTCTTGGAATAACAGTTGATGTTCTTTAGGAGAAACTCCTAAATCGAGGATTAGCGATTGCGTTCACCTTATAATAAGACATTGAGCTAAATGATGGAGGATCTGGAGAACACAACAAAGGGATTGGGATGGGTTAGTTAGTAGTAGGATCACATTGTTCGCAAACAGATTATTGAGGTGGGACCTGTCTAGGATTTGAAAACCTGCAACTGATGTGTTGGAGCGGACTGCTTCCGCCAAAGGTTCAATCATGAGATTGAAGATTAGCGGTGACAGGGGGCATCCCTGTCTTGTTTCATCGGTGATGTATAACACTTTCCATGATAAACCGGATGTGAATACCTGCGCAGAAGGCCATGAGTATAGTACTAGCAAGGAAGATATACTCCAGTGCACTCTGTCCAATGCCTTCTCTGCATAAATGGAGAGCAACAGAGAAGGCATTCATGTATGGTCAGCATAGTCAATAATGTTACGTTGGGTGGCATGTGAGGCTTGTCTCCCGCTAGTAAACCCTGTTTGACCAGGCCTGATGAGAGAAGGCATAATGTACATAAGGCATTGCGCAAATAGTTTTGCATAGATTTTGATATCAGCATTTAGGAGGGAAATAGGCCTAAAATTAGAAGAGATAAAAGTGTCTTTCCCAGGTTTAGGAATTATAACAACATGCGCTCTCAGCATTAGGGATGATCGAACGGTTCGGGTCGACCATTGGTTCAACCCGAACATTGGCTGTTCGAGATTCGGCCGAATTCCGAACTTTTTGCTGAAAAAGTTTGGAATTCGGCAACCAGAACCGACCAAAATGCAATTGGACAGGAAATGGGCTGTGATTGGACCAGAACCATCAGTAAAAGCCAATTGAGGGGGCAGGAGAATGCTAGGAATGTGATTGGAGTGACTACGGGATCCACAGGCCAATCATTAGTGAATACGCCCCCCAGTATATAAGATAGCCCTGCCAAATTCCTAGCATTGTAATACAGGGACATGGAAGAGAGTGGAAGCAGTTCTGTTACTTCTGCTTCAAAAGTGTCATTTAGCAATTATTAGTGTGAGGAAAGGGATATCTAGTGTAGTTAGAGTGCTTTTTTACACTTTAGTTAGATGCAAAAATTTAGTTTCTGTAGGGAAAGTGTTAAGTGCCAGGGTGTAGTGTAGGGTGAACTGACTCTGACTGCTATGGCAGGGTGACCAAACCCTTCCATGTCAGGGTGACCGCAATAGAAACAAGTTTGTTTCTATTAGGTGACTTACAGAACCAGGATATGGCTTCTCGCCTGTCAGCCTGCTTTATGGCTGCAGGTGTTTATAGGGCTTTTTTGAGGACATGTTTGGAGTCAGGCATGACATCTGAACTTGTGTATAGGGGTATATATACACACATACTTATATGTATATATACACCTAGACATATATAGGTGTGATAGTAGCAGAAATCTATGCTTGCGCTAATTAAAAAATTAACACTAATATGGCTTCTCTCCTATCACACCTATATATGTGTAAGTGTATAATTACATATAACATGTGTGTATATATATCCCTATACAGAAGTTCAGATGTTTTGCCTGTTGTTGCAGGCATTTTTTTTGGGGTCTTTGGAGGCAGGCAAAACATCTGAACTTGTGTATAGGGGTATATATATACCTCTATGTATTTTTACACTTACACATATATAGGTGTGATAGAAGCGGAGCCATATTAGTGTTAAATATTTAATTAGCGCAAGCATAGATGTCTGCTACTATCACACCTATATATGTCTAGGTGTATATATACATATAAGTATGTGTGTATATATACCCCTATACACAAGTTCAGATGTTTTTCCTGCTTCCAAAGACGCCCAAAAAAATGCCCAAAAAACGCTAGCGCCAAAATAAAAAACGCCCAGGTGTGTTGTTGCAGGCATTTTTTTGGGGTCTTTGGAGGCAGGCAAAACATCTGAACTTGTGTATAGGGGTATATATACACACATACTTATATGTATTTTTACACTTACACATATATAGGTGTGATAGGAGCGGAGCCATATTAGTGTTAAATATTTAATTAGCGCAAGCATAGATTTCTGCTACTATCACACCTATATATGTCTAGGTGCATATATACATATAAGTATGTGTATATATATACCCCTATACACAAGTTCAGATGTTTTGCCTGCCTCCAAAGACCCCAAAAAATGCCCAAAAAAACGCCTGCTACTAAACCGGCAAGGTGTGAAAATAGTGGAGCCATATCCCAGTTCTATAAGTGACCTTATACAAACAATCTTTTTTTTTCTTGTTCTGGACATGCTACAGAGCTGAAACTTCACAGGTACACTTTTTAGACCCCCCAGACACTAAATCAAAAGAATTTTTTTTTAATGTTTTCAATAATTGGCTCTCTATCAAAAATGACAATTTTTAAGAACTTTTTTTGTGTGATTAATAGTCCCTGGGGTATGACCCAGAACCCTAGGCACTTTTTAGGGGCATTTATTGGGTTTTAGGGCTTCAAAATTGTTTTTTTTGATTACCGAAGTTCGGGTCCCATTGATTTCAATGGGGTTCTGAAATCCAGGCTGAACTTTCGGGAAGTTTGGATGTTCTAGCCGAACCGAACTTTTGAAAAGTTCGATCATCCCTACTCAGCATATCTAATGGGAAAGATGCTTGCATTTGGGCAGTAAATATCTTAGAAAGAAACTGGTCTAGGAAAGGGTTGAAGGTTTTATATTACTCATTCATGAACCCATCAGGGCCTGGGGATTTGTCAGAAGGCAGAGTTTTTGTGGTACTCTCTATTTCACATATGGTACAAGGAGCATTTAATTGGTGTAGCTGATAGGAAGAAATCTTGGGCAAGTTAAGGCTAGAAAGAAAAGTAAGTAATGTTGGGCTCTAAGGGCTGCAACATAGAGGGGTCATCCTTTAAGTTATAAAGGAAACTATAATAATCTGCAAAAAGCATTCGCAATATGCTGGGGATTAAGCAGTTTTTGGTTAGTAGAGGGGTGAAAGATGTATGGTATTTTGGTCTTGGAACATTGAGCCTTAAGACGGTGAGCCAGAATTATTCCTGCCTTGTTGTTATGGGTGTAGTATTTGACCTTAATAAACAAAGACATTTTTCATACTGCTCAAACAGCCCTCTAAATTCTGTACATAATTTTAAGTGGGGTTCCACAAATTTTTGTGTTTATTAAAAGTCATCAGCTACAAAAAGTGTAGCTGCGGACTTTTAATAAACACACACTCACCTGTCCTACGATCCAGCAATGGGGCTGCCCGAAGCCTCAATCCCCTCCCTCTCCTCTCGGCTGTGCCGGCATCTCTAGTGTGGGCACCCAGCTGTGACAGCTTGCTGCTTCACAGCTGGGTGCACACTGCGCATGCGTGAGTCGCGCTGCGCATTGTGAATGGCTGGGCAATCTTCTGGGACCTGTGATGTGTCCCAGAAGATTGCAGGGAGGGAGGGTGAGAGGAGAACTTCCGCTCGAGCTGCCTAGGTGGCCCGAGCAGAAGTGGGAGGGGGTATCTGTCAAATCTAGGTACCCGCTCCCCCCCCAAAAAAAATGATATGCCAAATGTGGCATGTCAGGGGGTCAGCAGTATTTACCACTTTTGGGTAGAAGGATAGATGCTCTAGTGGTCTGATCCGATTTCGGTTTGTTTTGAAGATCTAGAGTGTGGCAATATAGCATTAAGGCAGGAGTTGGTTTTGCATTTGGCCAGAGCCCCCAGTTTAATGAGGTTGCCCCATATATACACCTTATGGGGGTTCCAAAGACTAAAGGGAGATATATTGTCAGTATTATTTAAGGAGAAGAAGCCCCTGATGCTAAGAGAGCAAAGCATTATTACCTGTATCTTGAATGATCTTGTTGTTACAATGCCCTAGTCTTATCGGAGAAGAAGTGTCCTGCTCCACTAGTGTAAGAGTAATAGCAGCATGGTCAGACCACATAATAGAGGAGATAGTAGGGGAGAACCCTCGTTGCAAGTAGTGATGAGCCGAACACACCCCAGTTCGGTTTGCATCAGAACACCGCGAACAGGGGAAAAGTTTGTTAGAACATGCAATCTCCATTAAAGTCTATGGGACTCGAACATGAAAAATCAAAAGTCCTAATTTTAAAGGCTTAAATGAAAGTTAATGCCCAAAAAAAGTGTATGGGGGTCTGGGTACTGTCCTGAGGGACATGTACCAATGCAATTTTTTTTTTTTAAACTATAGTTTTTACAGGAGCAGTGATTTTAATTATGCTTAAAGTGGAACAATAAAAATGAAAAATTCCTTTTAATATCATGCCTGGGGGGGTCCCCTTAATGTGCCTGTAAAGTTGGGCAATTGTGAGATAAATGTAGCCTGCTGCAGCAATACTGACATTTCTAAAGTAGAAAATGTAATTTAAACTTGCTTGCGGCTGTAGTGTATTGTCGGCTTCTGGCAATACAGATAAAAAAACATTTAAAAAGAAGCTCTTGCCTCTTCAGACACCTCTCGCGCAATGAGCTGTTTGAGTTTGACAGCTCTTTTATAGGAATCTTACGTCACGAGTGCCCCATAAGGCACTGCTCAAGTGCAGTGAACAAATTACTGACGTCTCGTCAAAAGGATCGGTGCCACCAATTGGTGTCTCCGCCCCTTTCCTATAAAAGAGCTGTCACAGCTCCACCAGCTCATTACGCTAGAGGTGTCTGAAGAGACGGGAGGGTTTCTATTTTTCGGGTGAGGTGGCAGGGCGAATTTCACCCAAACTACCCCATTTGTTTCTGTGTTCAGCAAACTAACAAACATCTGATGTTCGAGTCAAATTTATGTTCGACTGGAAACTCGAAGCTCATCCCTACTTGCAAAAGCCATTTGTCCACAAAGAAAATATTGAATCAAGAGTAAAATCTGTCTCGAAGTCTGTGAAGTCTTTTTCACTTGTATGTAGACAATGTCATGCATCGTAGACATCTTTATTTGCAGAAGTGTTCGCAGTGTAGGCGTGCAGGGGGTTGGGCAAATAAGACATGTTGAGATGGGGGTCAACAGTTAAGTTGAAGTCACCACACATGACAAGGTTTCCAAATTTGTTTGCTGACAGTTTCTTGAAAATGCTGCGATGGAAGTGGAGATGTGGGCTTTAGGAGCATAGATATTTGCTAGAGTATATGGTTTGTTGTTGATGTCGCACTGTACTATAATGTATCAACTATCAGGGTCGATGAGTGAAGAGTGGAGTGTAAAGGAAACAGTGTTCCTGATTACTATGGATACTCCACATTTTTCTGAAGAAAAGGATGACAGAAATTTGTGCTGAAAGTCCTTATGCTTGAAGGTAGTGGTAGCATCTGTTTGGAAGCGTGTCTCTTGGATGGCCATGATAGCAGCCCATAGGGACATTGCTTTACGCCAAAGAGAGGATCTTTTGGCTACTTGATTAAGGCCATGGGCATTAATCAATGTCAGTTGAAGAACCATAATGAGTTAGAGGGAGGAACAGAATGATGAGCAGACTCACGAGAAACCTTAGGGAACCAACATATCTGGGCAAGGAGCCATCATGACACGTGGAAAACTGTCAAAATGAAACTGTTTCCAGGTTGTGGACAGTAAAGTATGAGCAGGTATTAAAGGAATGAGGCAAGAATTGGAGGGTGAAGAGAGAAAAAATACTGTTAAACTGGGGAAGATAAAACCAGGAATGTAGGAATGCTAGACCCATAGGTCCATCGATGGAACTGTTCAGGGGGTAAAAAAAAAATTCTATAAGAACCAAGCGCAGAAAAACTGCAACACTTCTTGGGGCGTCAGGGGAGGAAAAAACGAAAATGAGAAAGGTAAACCTTGTGGTGTTCCAGAAGCCGAGAAACTGGGGTGTGATGTGTGGGGGTGGGTCATGAAGCTTCACGATCTAGAGCCTTCAGGAAAGCATTGTTTGAAGGATCTCTTGTGAAAGACCACCTACCAGTCCTCTGTGGTTGTGGTGGATAAGGATTTGCCTTCATGCATGACGAGCAGTGTAGCTGGGTATTTCCATTGGAAGGTAATGGAGTAATTCCTCAGTGTTTTGGTGATGGTGTCAAGGTTTTCCTTCATTTCAGGGTGTATGCTGATAGGTCAGGCAGAACTTGGAGAGTATATGCCTGTACATGGAGCTGGTCTTTCTTACAGAATGCTTCAAGCAGTTTCGCCTTTACTTGGAAAAAGTATAATAGAAAGAGGTGTGGTAATTGAGAAGATAGTGAGAGTTAGGCACCATTGTGTGGTAATTGAGAAGATGTTACAGTTTCTGGTATGCCGTGGATCTTGAGGTTAATATGCCTAGTTCTGTCTTCTAAGTCAAAGATTTTATCTTTAGTCCAGGAGAGATCTTTCTTATGGGCATCATAGGCATCTACTGAGGTGTTGAATAATTGAGTGAATTCTCCCATTTTGTCTTCTACGTGTCCCACATGCTCCCCTAGGTTTTGCATGCCTGCTGAGATTTTATGCACACAGGAGAAAAAAGATCCACTTGTAAGGATGCCAGCAGTGACAGAAGCATGTTGCATCGGAGACTGGCTTGCCCTGAGTGGGGAAGGCAGCAAAGGGATCCACTGTACTTGGTGCAGCAGGCATGGAGGCAGCTGCAACACTCACCCCCATTGATAGGGCAGTGTCTCCTGTGCCTTCTGAGTTCCTGCACAGCCTGATCTTTACAGGGCTCCTCGTTGAGGGTGTAGATGAGCCCGAGCTGTCCTGGGCTTCCCAGCCAAGGGATAAAGCGGATAGTGTCCCTGCTATACTCCCTACTGTACCCTGTGTGTCTCTCTGGCATTGGGGCATGGCTGGCGGTGCCAGAAGATGGGAGACACCGGCTGGAGATGGTCAGAAGGCTAGAGAAGCTCTAGAAGCAGCTGTAGGTTTTGGCAGCTGTAGGAGCAGGAGTTTTATGTGGCTATTGCAATCGTTCCCCCCCCCCCCAGGGGTACCACAGGATTTTCTTTGGTTTCCAAAATGTATCTGTGCCAGCGTGTCTCTGGGCATGGAGTCCAATAGGAACAAAAGCTTAGGAATCCTATGGGTCCTGTCAATACAGAGTTCTAAGTCGCTGAGGGACAGAATAAAAGCCTTCATAAGGTGCTGATTGAAATGGTCAGGTCAGGTGATACAAAAGATTTGCCTCTAAATTGTTATATTATTCCACCTGGAGCAGTCCTCCAGGTCAGCAATTTTAGCTTGTAATCTCTGGATTTCTGCCTTCTGATCTGTGTAAGCGCCCACCGTGTCATTGTGAGCTGTTGTAACGCTCCTGCGTTTTTATATGGTGTGGATTTTCAGCTGCAGAAATAGTTCCACGTCAGCAGTCATGTAAGAGATATGCCGAGATACCATTCCCAACCTCAATGACTCATCATGTGTGGAAGGTCTTATTTCAGCCAGTAAATACACACAATTAGCAAGCTGGTTCTTAGAGTGACTTTATGCATGTGGTAACACAATGATGAAGGTTGAGTGGAGGTGGTAGGTGATAGACACTTGAAGGTGAGACAGTAGCAGATGGATGCAGGAAGGTTTAGCAATGTTGTATGATAGCAGATGATAGAATAGCAGGTGGACATACAAAAGAGATCAACCCAGTGCAGAAAAGTAGCAGTAGTCTCAAGAGCTAGCAATCTAGTTTATGCAGATGTGATAAACAGTCTCTACTATGCAGAGCTAGATTGTGTAAGCTTAGTATAAGTTTATAGAGGGTACTTAGCACTATTAGCGATACAGCCGAAGGGTGGTTCAGGAGAGGCGGATGATCCAGTAGCGGGATACAGGGATCAGCACAGCGAGGTTCCGTCAGCGAAGTAAGCTTGCAAGCATGGAAGCTTCAAGCAAGGTTAGCATCCAGATAAGGGTGTTTGAACGAACACATGTTAGTGAGAACCGACGCCTTAAATAGCCATCTAGTCCGGCGCTGAGTGATGACAGCTCCAGTCTTAAAGGTGTATGCGCACCTTTCCAAAAGTAAATGGTAGGGCGCATACACTTGTGGAAAGTGTAATTTAGGGTACCAAAGGTACCGGAACATTACAATACCCCCCCCTTAAGGCCTGCTCCTGAAGGCCTCTGGAGCTGGTTTGTCTGGGTATCTCGCATGAAAATTGCGGATTAATCTAGGGGCATGTATGTCAGAGGTGTTTAGCCAGGTGTCGTCTTGGGGCCCATAGTTCTTCCATCTAACCAAGTACTGAAGTCTTCTTCTGTAGATACGAGAATCCAGAATCTCTTTTATCTCGTATTCTTCTCCACCTTCAACTTGTACAGGAGGGGGAGGTGGAATATTAGGCCTTATTCCTTGGTCCGGAACATGGGGTTTTAGTAGCGACACATGGAAAATGGGATGGATTTTTAGGTCCATTGGCAATGTAAGCTGCTTTTCCAATAAGTTTCTTGATTGGGAAAGGTCCCAAGAACAGAGGTCCAAGCTTTTTGCTAGGGATCTTCAGTCTCAAGTTTTTTGTTGAGAGCCAAACGAGGTCCCCGATAGTATACTGTGGAGAAGGTCTTCTACGAAGATCATAGTACTTCTTTTGTTGACTGTGAGCGTGTGCAATGGTAGTATTTAGTAAACCCAGAGAATCCTTTATTTGGGAAAGATAGTCTGAGGCTACTGGGTTATTTGAAGGAAGGATGCGTGGAGGGAGAATAGAGGGATGGAACCCATAGTTCAAGTAGAACGGACTCTGCTTGGTTGTACTGTGAGTTGCGTTGTTGTAGGCAAATTCTGCCAGGGGGAGAAGATCCAACCAATCATCCTGTTGGTAAGAAGTGTAACAACGTAAATACTGCTCGATGCATTGGTTGACTCTTTCAGTCTGTCCGTTGGTCTGCGGATGGTAAGGAGAAGTGAGCTTCCGCTCAATCCGTAGTATGTGACATAGTTCTTGCCAGAATTTAGAAATAAATTGGGATCCACGGTCAGACAAAATAGTTTTTGGGATACCATGTAATCTGAAGACATGTTTCATCAGGAGTTCTGCCGTTTGTTTGGACGAAGGTAGTCTGCGAATAGCAATGAAATGTGCCATCTTTGTCAGATGGTCCACTGACACCAATATGGTATTAAATCCTTTGGAAGGAGGCAATTCTACGATGAAGTCCAATGACAGAACCTCCCATGGAGTTTGGGGTATTGGTAGACTGCATAGTAGACCGGATGGTCTCGTAGTGTCAATTTTGGACCTGGCACAGACATTGCATGAAGAGACGAATTTTTGTATAGATGTTTTCATGTCAGGCCACCAGAATTGCCGAGAAATCAAATTGAAAGTCTTTGTCATACCCATATGTCCTGCCATAGGCACATCATGCGATAATTCCAAGATCTTGGTGCGTAGGGTAGGTGGTATGTAAAGTTTGTCGTTGTAGTAGAGGAAGCCTTCTGCATCGGTAGTTAGTTGTGGTGGGGGTGAATCCAACCTTATACCATGCAGAACCTCTTCCTTCAAGGAACGGACAACTCCAATAATGCGTTTGTGAGGTATTATAGGAACGGAAGGAATTTCAAAGTAGTTTTCTTCAGTTAGTCGTGATAGTGCATCCGCCTTTTTGTTCTTATCTGCAGGTGTGTAGGTCACTAGGAAGTTAAACCTTAGAAAGAATAGTGACCATCGTACCTGTCGATGCGAGAGAGTTTTGCTAGTCTGAAGATATTGGAGGTTTTTATGGTCCGTGTATATAATTATTGGTAATTGGGTGCCTTCGAGTAAATGTCGCCAATTCTCCAGAGCCAATTTTATAGCAAGCAGTTCCTTCTCACCCACGGGGTAATTTATCTCGGGACTGCTCAGGGATTTAGAAAAAAAGGCGACTGGATGAAGTGGTGAAGTGGGGGTAGGTGGTTGGGAGAGTATTGCTCCTACTGCCAGGTTTGACGCATCTACCTCCAGAATGTATTGGAGGGATGGGTCTGGATGGCGTAATATGGGAGCGGAAGTAAACCTTGTCTTTAACAAGTGGAAAGCCTTATTTGCTTCTTCTGACCATTTAAATTGTATTTTTATGCTAGTGAGCTGTGTGAGGGGTCTC
The DNA here is from genome assembly GCF_965119305.1 of Pelophylax lessonae. NCBI lineage: Eukaryota > Metazoa > Chordata > Amphibia > Anura > Ranidae > Pelophylax > Pelophylax lessonae. The sequence goes on from NC_138768.1 coordinate 656,877,659, forward strand.
ACAATAGCAGAAAAGTTTTTTATGAACTTCCTGTAGAAATTTGAAAATCCCAGGAATCGCTGTAGCGCCTTGCGTGTAGTTGGTGTAGGCCAATCCTGAATGCAGGATATTTTACTCATGTCCATCTCGATTCCTGTTTTGGATATGATGTAGCCTAGAAAGAGTACCTCATCTTTATGGAACAAGCATTTCTTCAGCTTCACATAAAGATTATGTGCAAGCAATCTCGATAATACAAGTCTTACATGTCTTATGTGTTCAGACAGGGTCCGTGAATATATAAGTATATCGTCCAGATATACCACAACACAGACATCTAGTAAGTCTTTAAAAATATTGTTTATAAATCGCTGGAAAACTGCAGGGGCATTGCATAGGCCGAATGGCATCACAAGATATTCGAACAATCCGTATCTAGTTCTGAACGCAGTCTTCCACTCGTGTCCATCACGGATTCGAATGAGATTGTATGCTCCTTTCAGGTCTAATTTTGAAAAATAGGTAGCTCCACGCACCTGCTCAATGAGCTCAGGGATAAGCGGTAGAGGATAGCGATCTTTTATTGTGATAGCATTCGATTTCCTGTAGTCGATGATAGGTCTGAGACTTGAATCTTTATTGCGAACAAAAAAGAGTCCTGCTGCTGTGGAAGAAGTGGAAGGTCTAATAAAACCTTTTTCCAAGTTCTCATCCAAATAGGTTTTGAGATGGGCAAGTTCATCCTGTGAAAGAGGATAAACATGACCGAACGGCAATTTGCTATTTGGGAGTAGATCAATGCTACAATCATAGTCTCGATGAGGAGGTAATGCTTGAGCATTTTTCTCAAGAAAAACCTCAGAAAGATCCTGATAACATAGTGGTGCAATCTCATCTGTCACCACAGACAGAATCTTCCCGGAAAACGGGAGGTTACACGTTTCCTCGCAATAACAAGAAGGGAAGGTCAAGGACCGTTTCTTCCAATCTATGGTTGGTTGGTGTGTGTGCAACCAGGGAAGTCCCAACACAATGGGAAAGTGGGGTGATGGTATTAAATCGAAGGTAGAAGTCTCCCTATGAGACTCGTTAATAGTGACTAGAAGTGCTTGTGTCTGATCGGTGATCGGACCAGAGGATAACGGAACACCGGTAATAAGACTTACTGAGACAGGTTTGAGTTTAGAAATAATAGGAATTTTATTTAAAGCAGCAAAACATATATCCATATAATTTCCACAAGATCCTGTGTCAATCATGGCCTTAGTAGTAATCCTGTTCTGGTCCCACTGTAATGTCAAAAAAACAGAAATGTAGGGGTTAGTGAATGAAGTTGTCAATCCTCCTAGAGAGACATGTGAACACTCACCCTTCTTTTTGTTGACTAGGGGACAGACGTTTATCTTGTGATCCGGGGATGCACAGTACAAGCAGAGATTTTCATTTCGTCTTTTGGCTTTTTCCATAGTTGATAGCGGTGGGCGTATGGTTCCTACCTCAGTAGGAACGGCCAGACTCCGAGAGGAAACGGATAATGGCATTCCCATCTTTTCAGCCTTTCTTTCTCGTAGTCTTCCATCTATGGTAATACTGAGTTGTATTAATGCATCCAGGGTTTTTGGCAGATCCGCTCGGGCGAGCTCGTCCTTAACGGCTTCTGATAGGCCAAGCCTAAATTGGGTTTTCAGAGATGCATCATTCCATTCTGAATCAAGGGTCCATCTCTTGAACTCTGCGACAAAGTCTTCCACAGGCCTCCTTCCTTGTTTCAAGGATCTTAACTGAAGATCAGCAGTACTCTGCCTGTTGGGGTCATCATATAGGCTAGTGAGCTCTGCCAGGAACAAGGCATAGGAGTTGAGAAGCTGGTCGTTTTTCTCAAAAAGAGAATCTGCCCAGGCTCGAGGATCGCTTGATAGGTAAGAAATAATAGTACAAACCTTAATGTGATCAGTAAGGTAGGTACGAGGTTTTAGCAAAAAAAGTAACTCACATGCGTTTTTAAATTCGCGAAATTTTTTGCGATCGCCTGTAAATACCAAAGGGGGATTTATCTTGGGTTCAGGGGACTGAGCAGAGGTAAGTTGTGTCAGTCTAATTACCTGCTGCGACAGAGCCTGATTGTCTTCTTTTAATTCAGCAAGTGCGTGTATTAACGCAGATACTTGCTGTTTTAATTGTGTCACCTGAGTGGTTATTTCTGGAACTATTTCTGCTGAATCCATTTTTAGGTTCGTTCAATCTGTAACGCTCCTGCGTTTTTATATGGTGTGGATTTTCAGCTGCAGAAATAGTTCCACGTCAGCAGTCATGTAAGAGATATGCCGAGATACCATTCCCAACCTCAATGACTCATCATGTGTGGAAGGTCTTATTTCAGCCAGGAAATACACACAATTAGCAAGCTGGTTCTTAGAGTGACTTTATGCATGTGGTAACACAATGATGAAGGTTGAGTGGAGGTGGTAGGTGATAGACACTTGAAGGTGAGACAGTAGCAGATGGATGCAGGAAGGTTTAGCAATGTTGTATGATAGCAGATGATAGAATAGCAGGTGGACATACAAAAGAGATCAACCCAGTGCAGAAAAGTAGCAGTAGTCTCAAGAGCTAGCAATCTAGTTTATGCAGATGTGATAAACAGTCTCTACTATGCAGAGCTAGATAGTGTAAGCTTAGTATAAGTTTATAGAGAATTCCCCTGCGGGGTACTTAGCACTATTAGCGATACAGCCGAAGGGTGGTTCAGGAGAGGCGGATGATCCAGTAGCGGGATACAGGGATCAGCGCAGCGAGGTTCCGTCAGCGAAGTAAGCTTGCAAGCATGGAAGCTTCAAGCAAGGTTAGCATCCAGATAAGGGTGTTTGAACGAACACATGTGAGTGAGAACCGACGCCTTAAATAGCCATCTAGTCCGGCGCTGAGTGATGACAGCTCCAGTCTTAAAGGTGTATGCGCACCTTTCCAAAAGTAAATGGTAGGGCGCATACACTTGTGGAAAGTGTAATTTAGGGTACCAAAGGTACCGGAACATTACAGCTGTGTACAAGTGAGCTATTTTATGCTCAATATGTTGTATCTTGTCCGTGTGGGTTTGAACAATGTCATCAAGTAGGTCAACATGTTTGAAAAATCGTTAATTAGCGTGCGCCTCAGTAACATAAGCATGTTTTTCATAGTACTCTCTGAGATAAGGTGATAATCAGTTGAAAAAGTGTCTATAGAAGGTTTGTGCTGCATATCTGGCAGTTCCTCCCTCATGACAGCCTGGCTCTGTAAAAGTGGTGCTGCATCCTGCTCTTTCCTCAACTTTGATTTTGCCAGGCTACTCTTAGTGGATATTGAGGGGGAGATGTCCTGGAAGCTGCTGTGAGCTGGAGATGGTTTGTTAATAAAGCTTGGGTGGAAGATCTTCCAGCCGTACCACTGGCACAATCTTTACTGCTCTCTTGCCGGTGGAGTAAAAGTCTGTGAGCAGCTGAAGCATCTTGGCAGGCTTCTTGCACTTAGACAGTGTTCCTTGGCATGCGGGCAGTGTCGGGCAGGCATGAGGGTGTCAAGACCGCTCCCTTATGTTGCTGTTATCGCTGCCTAATAAGGAAGGCTAGTGGAGCTATGGTTTATCTTCCTTTCCAGATGGACACACCCCCCATAACCAATTTTGTAGTGTTCACAAATCCTAAAAGTCTGGGACTGCTTGGAGAAATCAGGAGTGTTTGACAGTTAAGTACCAGTTGAGTACACCATATAAGGGAGAAGCATACTCATGCATAAGGGATGCAAAATAAGTCTTTTTTTACAGTATATGCCAACAAAAAAATTGCTGTTTTCTCCTAGAAATGCCAAAAACACTTGCCATTTAAAAAAAGATGCCAGCTAAGATTTATTTTTATTGTGAAAGTAAACTCAGCTACAGCTGGTAAAAGGAATTGCAGACCCCCCCCCCCCTTAATATGTTATAGCCTAGTACACACTGCTCATTTTTTTCAGCGGGCTGAACGGAAAAAAAAACCTGACACCTCAGGTCGGAGCCACTGTACTTACATCAGCTTGTGTCAGGTTTTTTTCCCCCCTGCTGTTCTATTGTGTTCTGATAGTGGGACGGCTCCCCCACCAGAACACTCCGGTTAGATCAGGAGTCAGTTGGCAGACCTTTTACGGTCCTGCCCCTTCGACAGAACCTCCGGCTTCTATCGGACCAGGTGCAGTACACACGAGCCAAATGTCGGATGGTTTCTATTAAACTGCCCAATGCCACCCAAAATTCGGCTCGTGTGTATTGGGCTTAAAGCATGTATGAGGTTGTGAAAATAATTTCATAAACTGTGGACAAGCTTTTTCTGCAGTGCAGGGTCTCTACGTAAACACATACTTAGAAAAGATCTTTATCTGTTTAGTTAGTGGCTTTGGCCTGTTCACCCTGATGAAAAATCTATTAAATCTTCATCATGTGAGGCAGTGCACAAAATGTATTTGCATAGCTCCTAAGGTAGAAGCAGAATAGCCCATTATAGGCTCCTGCTGACAACAATTCAGTATCTTATGTTCCATGGAGTACCACTTAGCACCTATTAGACTACATTGAGAAGGGCTTTCTAAAAGTGTAATGATTCCAGACAAAAGAAACGTGACCCATGCATTCTTGTGCAATATTAGGTGATGTATGTGTGTACTGGGAATTCAAATAGAAACATAACAAGATATTTGCTCGCTTATTCCTAGGTGGTTGCCAGTATCCAGTAGCTCTTAAGAACAAGGCTACAAGGCACATTTTTTGTGATTAAAGATGTTTGTTTTATGTGAAAATGTCTCTTTTGCTCTTAAGGAGATTTAATCTCTGCTTACAGAATTAAGCCTTTTCATGTATGCTGTAAGCTTTCTTATATTTTAACCACTTTCCGACCACCCGCCCGGCTGTATGTCCGTTGGGTGCGGAGCTAGGGGGTACACGTGCCCGCCGTGCCCGCGATGTGCTTATTTCGTTCAGAGCCAATCAGGTATCAGGTCCAAGCCAATGATTTTTGGCCTGGACCTGGTGATCAGTTCTGACCATTGCAGAACTTCCTGTGCCTGTGTAATGTAAACACAAGCCCAGGAAATTATGCAATCTTCTCTCCCGGAGCCCTTTTCAGTTCCAGCGTGAGAGAAGAGAACATCAGTACACAAGCACTACACTGACACCAGTACACATAGGCACATTTGTCACCCCCTGATCGCCCCCCAGCTAACCCTTTCTCTCCCTCTCACAGTGTCATTATATACAGTATACAGATAACTTACTGATCACTGTATTAGTGTAATTTGTAACGCAAGATAGTTTGGGAGGCAGTTAGTGGTAGTTAGTGTCAGTCCCAGATAGGTTTAGGGTACCCACCATATATCCCCTAATAAAGATTTAACCCCCTGGTCACCCCAAGTTAACCCTTTAATTGCCCTGTCACAGTGTCACTATTATAGTGTACAGATCTTTTTTCTGATCACTGTATTAATGTCAAAGGTTACTTCAGTTAGCATTAACATTAGTTAGCATCAATCCAGGACAGCATCAGATTGCCCACTGCATATTTAGTAATACATTTTAACCCTTTGACTGCCAGTGACACACACACACACTATACATGTAGTTTCCGGATTTGTAAGGGAAAATATAGCAATGTGGAGCCCCCCCACTGCCCAGACTACATGGGGAGCAGCGGCAAGATTGTTTGTGACTTGGTGTCACCCTTGGAAAAAGGGTACCATTTATACATGGAAAATTATTACACAAGCGTGCCACTTTTTAGTCACCTTTTTGATTCTCAAATTGGCGGATGTGGCACCGTGCAACCTAATTACCGGGACTTCCCCCAACAGCTTGTAGATTCCCGACTTAGACGGTAGGAAAGAGCCTGCTTGAAGTGAAATAACTTGCTTGCAGTGAAGTGGAGGGACACACAGAATGTTTTCGTTCTGTCTTCCATTCAGGCAGATACGACAGTCCAAATTGCAATAAGTCCTTCTGTGTTTACGAATACAACCTTAACATGGGAGGACTTCAACAACCAGATGATGGCGCTGTACATAATTACTCGTAAGGCCAGACGCTGGAACAAGAAAGTGTCTGTATACTTATTCCAATTGGCTCTGCTGTACGCTTATGTGCTATGCAAAGCATCAGGAAAAAGTGGATCTTTCCTAAGATTGCAGGAAGAGATCATCACAGCCCTTCTGTATCCTGGATGTGCTGTGGCCCAAATTCAAAGTCCAGATGCAGTGAGCCGGCTGCATGACAGGCATTTTCCGGATCCTCCCAGGTACCCCTACCCAAAGAGCACCCCAAAGAAGATGTTGTGTCTGTAGAAAATGCGGATATAGGTGTGACACCTGCTTTTTTCGTCCCTCCTGTCCTGGCCAACCTATTCTCTGCATCGGGCACTGTTTATGTCGTTACCACACACTAGTAAAGTATTAGTATAGGGTACAGCACGGCACAGTCTGGAGCACACTTTCCCAAAGGGACTCGAAAGATGTTAGATGGCTATCGCATTTTGAGAGACCCTAGCCTGAAACATTTAAAGCTTTTTTACAATTACAAAAAAAGTGTAAAAAAAAGTTCCAAAAAACAAAAAAATAAAAAACAAAACAAAAAAAAAAAAACGATAACATAAAAAAGCCAAAAATAGTTTATTGAGTTAATTTTCTGCTCTTACTGCTTTAGTGTACTTTATAATATACTGCTAAACTGTAATGTTTTATTGTTACTGTTTTTCATTGTTAACCATAGTTTGCTTTGCAGATACCACCATTGTACTGTTTTACTGTACTGTATGCAAATATAATGTAATGTTTTAGTGTTGCTGTGTCTTTCATTATTAACCATAGTTTTCTTTGCAGATACCACCATTCTACTGTTTTAATGCACTGTTTACTATTATATTGTAATGTTTTATTGTTACTGTGTTTTATTGTTAACCATTGTTTGCTTTGCAGGTACGCCCATCAGCTGCAGCAATGATTTGTTTATTCTAACAGCAACAGCGTTTTCTCTCAGCAAATATGTAAATCAATGATTACAGCACTGTAGGAGAAGATTTCACCACCGCAGTTAAAAAAAGAGCATATATGGTGAAGCATGGGGGATGGGGTGGACACAGAGAGCAGATCTCCCCTATGCTTCGCCATATATTTTTTAACACTTTTCCTGGCAGAATTTCTTTCAGCCACATTGATCAATGCGTATGGAGGAATCTGCTATGTTCTTATTTTTTTCCTTCAGCCCATGGGTTGAAGGAAAAAAAGAACATTGCATATATGCCCATCATTAGAAGTGGGTGGATGCTGGGAGGTCTAATGGTGGACATACCACACACTTCCTGGCAGAGTTTATTCATCCACATCGATCAAGGTTAATGGAGGAATCCAGTAGGTTCTCTTTTTTTGTTCAGCCCACACGCTGCAGGAAAAAAAAAAAGAACCTTACAATATATGCCCAACAAGGACCAGCAACGTACTGGTACATCACTGGACTTTGAGTGGTCATACCAGGACGATGCCTGCATCATCTAATTAGCCGCTAGACTGCTTTTAAAAGCAGTGGGAGGGGACTCCCCACACCTCCTGCCTCCTTCCACGGTTTTCTCTGGCTTTGCTTGTCCCACTGGGTAACCCTAGACTGCAGCCGGTGGTTCCGTCAGCTGACCATGGAGCTGATTGGAGACCAGAATGGCTTTAATCATCTCTATGGCCTAAGATACCGGAAGCTACGAGCATTTCATGACTTTGGTTTCGCCAGATATAAACAGAGCCTTTGGGAAATTGGGAAAGCATCTATTCACACCAATCTTGGTGTGGTCAGATGATTTACAGGCAGAGAAGAGATCTAGAGTCTAATAGACCCCAATTTTTTCAAAAAAGAGTATCTGTCACTACATTTTGCTATCATAGGGCATGTATAAATTCCCTGTGATAACAATAAAAAAAAAATGAAAGAGAAGGTGTCAAAATAAAATAAAAAAGCAAAATAAAAAATGATAATAAAAAGAAAATTTAAGCACCCCCCCCCCCCCCTGTTTACGCACAAAGCATCAGTCTGGTGTCATATGTAAACAGCAATTGCACCATGCACGTGAGGTATCACCGCAAATGTCAGATCGAGGGGGGTAATTATTGCAGAAGACCTCCTCTGTAAATCTAAAGTGGTAACCTGTTAAGGTTTTTAAAGGCTTTTATGAATGAATGTAGTTTGTCGTTGATGCACAGGCGTGCGCAATTTAAAAGCATGTCATGTTTAGTATCTATGTACTCAGCATAAGATCATCTTTTATATTACCAATTTATTATTATTATTATTATTTGGTAATAATAATATATTACCAAACAATTGGGCAATATATAGTGTATTTGTGCATTAAATTTTTAAAAAAATGTTTTTTTCCCCAAAAAATTGTTGTTTGGAAAATCTCTGTGCAAATACCATGTGACAAACAAAATTGCAGCACCCACCATATTTGTATGTAGGGCCTTTGCCTTAAAAATATATAAAATGTTTGGGGTAATTTTCTAGTAAAAAAATTATAATTTTTTTTTTTTAAACAAAAAGTGTCAGAAAAGGCTTGGCCTTCAAGTGGTTAGAAGAGTGGGTGATGTGTAGCATAAGCTTCTAACATCAGGCATAAAATGCCAGGGCAGTTCAAATGCCCCCCAAATGATCCCTCTTTGGAAAGTAGACACCCCAAACTATTTGCTGAGAGGCATGTTGAGTCCATGGAATTTTATATTTAGCCACAAGTTTTAGGAAAATAACATTTTTTTTTCTTACACAAAGTTGTCACTAAATAATATATTGATCACACATCACATGCCAAAATACATTCTGCTGCTTTTCGAATACAGGGATATCACATGTGTGAGACTTTTTGGGAGCCTAGCTGTGTGGGGGACCCCGAAAACCAATCACCGCCTTCAGGATTTCTAACGGTGTAAATTGCTTATTCTAACGGTGTAAATTGCTTATTCTACTTCCACACTACCTACCCCATTTTGGACACTACCCATTTTGGACACTCCAAGCTATTTGCTGAGAAGCATGTTGAGTTTATGGAATATTTTATATTTTGCCACAAGTTTTCGGAAAAATTACAAAAATGTTTTTTTTTTTTACACAAAGTTGTCACTTACTGTAAATGATGTATTGCTCAAACATGTCATTTCATTGCCTCCCAAACTGTGATAGGTAGTGAGGAGTGAAATCAACAATTTACGCCTTGGAAAGCCTGAAGGCAGTGATTGGTTTTCGAGGTTCTGTACGTATTTTGGGGTGTAATTCAACATATACCCATGGCATGCATGAGCAATATATGATTTCAATGACAACTTTGTGTAAAAAAAAAAAAAAAAAATATGCAGTTTTGTCATTATTCAAACACCTGTGACAAAAAAAATGAAATATTCCATGGGCTCAACATGCCTCTCAGGAAATTCCTTGAGGTGTCTACTTTCCAAAAAGGGGTGATTTGGGGAGAGGGGGGGGGGGTTGTACTGCCCTGCCATTTTAGAAATGAGATAGGCAGTCAGAAAGTAAAAGCTGCATAAATTCCAGAATATACACCATAGTTTGTAGACGCTAAAACTTTTGAGCAAACCACGCTGATTGAGACTTTTTTTTCTCAAAGTCATGTAGCTAAATACATTTTGCCCTAAATGTATGACAAAAATTGAGTTTATTGGATATTTTAATAAGAAAAAGTAGAAATGTAATTTTTTCTCAAAATTTTCGGTCTTTTTTCCTTTATATTGCAAAAAATAAAAATTGCAGAGGTGATCAAATGCCACCAAAAGAAAGCTCTAGTTTTGGGAAAAAAGGACATAAATTTTGTTTGGGTACAGCCTCCCATGATTGCACAATTACCAGTTAAAGTCATGCAGTGCCAAATTGCAAAAAATGGGGTAAAACCATCCGGTCCTTAAAGCGAGTTCCACCCATTTTTAATAAATTGGATTACATAGATGTATGTAATCCCATTTAAAACGACTTTTACCAATGGAAATTTTTTATTTTTTTGTTGCTAGTAAATAACTGATTTTCTGCTTTATTTATCCTCTTCTCACTTCCGGGTCTGGTCGGCGATTACGTCATTCGGCGATTAGCAGTGTGTGCTGGGAAGGCATGAAATCTTGCATTATTACACAAGAGATGAGCTGCACTGTGTGCTCTGCCCCGCCTCCGCCCCGCCTCCTCTCAGTGAGCTGTATGTATGTAGTGTATTGAAGTTGTGCTCCGCCCCGCCTCCTCTCAGTGAGCTGTATGTATGTAGTGTATTCAGGCCGTGCTCCGCCCTGCCTCCGCCCCGCCTCCTCTCAGTGAGCTATAATGCTTTCAGTCCTCGCTCACTGAGAGGAGGTGGGGCGGAGCACGGCCTGAATACACTACATACATACAGCTCACTGAGAGGAGGCGTGGCAGAGGCGGGGCGGAGCAAGGCCTGAATACACTACATACATACAGCTCACTGAGAGGAGGCGGGGCAGAGCACACAGTGCAGCTCATCTCCTGTGTAATAATGCAAGATTTCCTGCCATCCCAGCACACACTGCGAATCGCCGAATGACGTAATCGCCAACCAGACCCGGAAGTGAGAAGAGGATAAATAAAGCAGAAAATCAGGTATTTACTAGCAACAACAAAAAAAAAAACTTTCCATTGGTAAAAGTCGTTTTAAAGGGGATTACATAGATCTAAAGTGAAAAAAATGGGTGGAACTCCACTTTAAGTGGTTAAAGAAGAAGTCCATTCTAATAGGACATGGTTTTGAAAAAGGAGTTATCCAAATCATTCAAACTAATTTTTGCAATTCTAACTCCTTAGTGTGCAGTTTTAGACGAGGTGATGTATATAGTGCAGACCCTGATTCCCTGAAGAGTTTGCATCTGTGCTCAACTCTGCTTTACATCATACTCCTTGACGGCATAGTGTATGCAGTATACAGCTTTCCTTCTTATGTTGTCTACCCAGGCTTCTGAGTACCAGTGCAGTCCTCTTTCTCTTCTTTACAGCAGTTTTGTGCCATGTGCTTACTTTCTGCCATACTGCCCAAAGAGAAAGGGGATGATTACTTGTGGAAAACAGTTTAGTGAATGATGGGGTTTCCATCATCCAGAAAAATTACTGATTTTTTATTTTCCTTGCATGTGATTGAGTATTCTTTGCACAGGGAATTTTTACCACATTCACTAAGCTTGAGGGAAATTCTCTTGCAATGTGAAACTTCCCTTGCAAAGCGATCAGCTCATTTACCATTAGTAGATCAACTACTACAAACACAAGGCCAGTGGTACCAATAAAGATTGGTATCCTTTATTATATCAAATGGCTATAAAAACAACTCAACAGGTATGCTAACACATTTCAGCTACTCCCGGCCTAACTCAGAGCAATGAGTAAGGCACAGAGTGGCTGAAACATGTCAACGTACCTATTGAGCTGTTTTTCATGCAATTTGATTTAATAAAGATAACCAAGGAGCTCCATTTTCTCCCTCCTGCAATTCGATGACACCCTCCTGCTCCGGTGTGCATTTCCCTTTAACCCTCTTATGGACCATGGGCGGACAGTCTAGGACCTCCCCTCTTCATTTCCCCCCTACATCTTTCTTTAAGTCTTTTCTATCCCTATTGCTCTTTCACTTTGTCTAACCAAGGTTCTGGTCAACAGACATTCTGATAAGATTATGTTAATATTTTTTTTCAGAGGTATGTGAATACAGGGTGTAAACCACACCTACTTTACTACTAAGAGGCACCACGGAATGTGCAACTGCTCTGTTTCTGAATCCCTTGGCACCCTACTTGTCTAGAGTACTATGTGCCCTCTGGCCACTCTAATAGATGCCTAAGTAATGAGTTCCTTAATCAACCCCAGGCTGGTTATGTTTTACCTTGTTTGATGCTCCACCATTTTGTGGGATTTGTTACACCCCTAGTGTTATTCAATTTGCATTTAATAATAAAGGAGATACTCATGGTGTAGTATTTAATGTAAAATCAATTTAATAAAATTTATAGCAATAAACATAAAATACACACTTACCATGTACAGTGTAAAAAGCAAGGTCCAGAGATAAAACAATCTGTAGCAATATATCAGTCAACTTACATCAGAAAGCCGCCACACTAAAGATTAGAGTGGTGGCTGGACCTCAGGAGTGTCTCAGTATCTCTAAAGCCATTTCACGTCACGCGCATCATCAGGAGCTTTACAGACACTGCCTTTGGTTAAATTCTTATATAAGGCTCTCAATTAGCATCATGCCATTAGTAAAATGCAACTGTGGACGCCGTAAGAGTCACTTCCGGTTTCCGTTGCCGTTTTGTTGTAGTCCAGTCATATAAAAACCTGGGAATTTTATATCACTATAAAATATCTCATAATTCAAGATTTGAAAATTAAGAAAAATAATCTAATATTTAAATACTTGGTATCATGCGCGGTGTATCGTGAAGGGCATTGGCGTACAAGATAATGAAAGGGCGTGACATCACTACCGGTCCGCCGTCAATGTGAAAAACATAGGTGTCATGTCACTTCCGGTCCAACGCCATATTGGAAGAGGAAATGACAAACGTCACTTCAGTCTTCCACCGTTAGTGTAAAGACCTTTCAATGATACATCATTTCTGATTCGTCACCATATTGGGAAAGGGAATAATAAACGTCCATTCCAGCTTCAGCTCTAGTATAAATCAGCCCATGGAATGGCATTGTCGGTAACGATCTATAACTGAGGAAAAATGTACTATCTATACCATTACATCAAAAGGTAAATACTAAAAAGATAAATGGTGATGAATAAATGAAAATGATAACTAAATCAACTTAATCAAATTAATAAACTAAAATATTAATAAACATAAGCATAAATAAGGTTAAAAATATAAAAAATTATAAATAAAAATAAATATGAAAACAAAAAAATGCCGTAATGAGGATCAATATGAATGGTTATACTAGGATAATGGAAAGCCTTGTACAATCACACAATCAACTGAATATCATATATAAATAGACAGAAGGGATAAATAGACAAAGAATAGCATGTCAGTACGGGCTATCGTGTATCAATAAAACAGTTAACATCCCACTCAATATTAAGCCCTCATGGGTTAAAACTCATCAGTTCATAAGCCCATTTCATCTCTAATTTGGGGATCTCTCTAGTACGGTGACAGCCCCTCCAATGTAATAATCGTTACTAAAGTGCTCTGCAGAGGCCAAAGTTGAGCAATAATATTACCCGATGAGTGATATTGGTGAGGTGATCGAGCACAGCTTTCTTTCTTTAGTAAATCAATCCTAAAATTGGGCTGAAGAACTGATGTTTCCTGCCCATCAAATGAGTCACTCTAAAGCTCCATGTACACAGGACACTGGAAATGGCCGTTTAGGAGCAGTTGGGCGTTTTTTTCAGAAGCCCCTGAACCCATCTACATTTTATCTTATCTGTCCATGTACACCAGGTAGTTTACAGTCATTTGCAGGCAGTTGTGTTCAGGGACTGTTTTTAGAACGCAATTATTTGCGTTCGAACGTGTGTTTCCTGGCGTTTCAAACGCACAAACGCGTCCGAACGCGTCTGAAGGCGTCAGAACGCGTCCGAACGTGATGACCCGCGTTTACCGTTCGCGTTTTTCCATTTTAAAGGGGAATAATTTTTTTGACCTCTAGGAACGGTTCTAAATGCAAACGCCCGCAAACGCCCGCTAAACGCGGGTACAAACGCGACCGAACGGACGTTTCAAACGTCCTAAAAATTCCAGCATTCAAAGGGACTTTTAACAACGTCCCGTGTACATGGAGCCTAATGCTCCCTAAATTCTTTTTAAATCAAATATTGCAGTAAAATGCAAGAGCCTCCCCTTGCAACAATTCTGCCTAACTGTACATAAAAAAATGTGTTTGCAAAGAAAGAAATAGATTATATGCTAACTTACCGTTGTCTTTTGCTCTCTGCATCTAGGGAAGGGTTACTTCATGATCCTTCTGACAAGATCCTGGGGAATACAGAGCAGCTCACATCTCAAAAAGATGCACTTGCACTCAACTAGAGTGGCTTCTCACAAGATCTACAATACTCATTGTTCCCCAGGTAGCTCTTTAAAAAAGTTGGGAAGTCACACCCTGCAACACAGAGAACAGGGGTTAGGTACATATAAAATCTAACTTTTTTTTTACATTTTTAAATACTAGAAGGCACCATATTTTACAGTGGCAGACCTGACCAATTTACTGCAAGGACTGCAAAGAGTGCTTTACAATGAAAAGCGACTGTTCTCCCAACAGTCCTTGCCAGTGGATGGCAGTGCATTAAGCCAGAGGTGAAGGATCTCTATACAAGCCAATTGCAAAAGACAGGTGTTGTGTAGCTTTTCAGTGGGTTAAATTGCATCTAACTAGTGCATGCATTGTTGCATACTAAACAACTCTTGCTTGATAACCTGTTTTGTACTTTTGTTGTTCCATGTAACTTGAGTTGTGCATATTTTTTAACCATAAACGATTTTAGCTCCTGTTTCCTGTGAAAACACATTTGTTGAAATCAGCCTTCTGTTCGGCAAAAGGGTGAAACTTCTACTGCATTAAGAAAATAATTTTCCTGCTTTAGACCTATTTAGTTATAGAATGTTGTGGAGAAGAATTAGCTTTTTTTGTTTTTAAAAAAATGTTTTTAATTTTTTCAGTTTTAAAGCATAGGCGAGGTAAGTGTATTTTTTGAGATAAAGGGCTGCTACTGTTTTTGAAAATACATTTGAGTTATGTTACAGTATATTAACAATTTTAGATGCAAGGAGAGTTCTTTAAACAATGGCATGCATGCTAATACTTACAAAGGAATCCTCCAGGCAACCAACTTCTACACCAATCAAAATGCATTTATTTTTGAGCGCTAACAGACTATGCGAGAGCAGAGACACAATTACTATTCTATTTACAAACAAATTGCTGGGACTAATAACTTTGTAGAGCAACAAGGCATGAAGACAAGTTAAATACTTGCAGCAAAGAGCAGGATTGCAGGTTATTATGTTTGATTTAATATCTGTTGTATCATCTGCCCATGAGCAAGCTGTAAAAAAAGCATTATTTTATAGTCTGATGCAATATAGGCTTTATATAGTGAAGGCCTGCCCGGCAGATGGATCCAACACATTTTCATTTATAATACTTCAACAGCTTATATGGATCTGAAATAATGTGTTTATTGAGGTGCAGCAGCAACCTGAAAGCTAGAAATTCCTTTGAAAGAAGAAACGTTTGTGAGTGAAAAATGGAAAAAGGGAAGATGCCAGGGGTACCGTGATTGTGAAATGTTATATGTGCACTTGGAAACCAATTAGTTCTAATAAGCCTTTTCTCAGAGGAGCACAGCAGAAGGGAATATAAATGTTCCTCTCTGAGCTTAAGAACTAATAGGCCTTAAGTCTGTGTTTAAAAGCATCTCTTCAAATGATGTCCTTGTCATGCAATGGATGTGTATCCTGACAATATAACTCTACCAAGGAACAATTCAGAGTATATAGCACAAACAGTTACTGCTGGAGGATTTGGTAACATATTAGGCACAAGGTTTTAAGAGGACTGTAGAGGATGTAAGTTTGGCATTGACATAAAATATTGTACAGATAACAGTGGTGGATTGAGAAGGCTTTATTGACTATTGTTATGGAAGTTCTGGGAATATTATTATGTAGCTCATGACCCAGGCCTTTTTTTATCTGTCCCACTACAAAAGTAAAACAATGTATTGCTTCCTTACAGTATATCAAGTAAATTAGGCTTACTTTATTTATTAGCTTTTTTTTATTTGCTAGTAAACTTTAGTTTAGCTTCTGAAAAAACATGGCATTGATATCAACACAGGTAAACTGCTCTATACAGATCCTTTCTTATAAGTTAAAGTGGCCAGAAGGCATGGGAAGAAGGCCATGCAGTATACTTGTAGGGAAAAAGCCTTGCAAGAAACGTTGCCACGTAAATATGTACCAAAGGATACAAATACATGAAATTTGATGACAGACATCCAACTGTCCTTGTGTGGTTCAAGGAATAGATTAAATCTGTTTTCCTGAGGCTGAAAGCACATGGGTGTTTTGATATATGGCAAAGTAGATTTTCTGCGTGATATTTCAGCACACAGTAAGCTTGGCTCAGTGGGAAGACAGGGCAGTACTGAATAAACAAAAAGGTTTGATGGGCACTGAGGGGAGCCAAAAGCAGCATGTCCTAATTTCTTCCCTAATCTTTTGTCAAAGCCTGCTTGTGTGTACTGGAAGGTTTATACTCTTTTATTTATCTTTTATTTATATATTTTATTTGGGAATATTAGACTAGGAATTTATAAAGCAACAGTTTGTAAATGTACAAGTAAAACTACTAATATCATTAAACTCTAAAAATGTACAATCTTATGCAAAGGGCAATAATCAATAGCAAACAATTTACTTTACCAAAGTAACATCACTAAGAGCTCCTTTCACACTGAGGAGTTTTTCAAGTGCTATTGTGTTAAAAAAAAGTGCCTTAAAAGCTCAAAAAAATGCTTCTCTTTTAAACCAATGAATGTTTTCACACTGGGACGGCGGACTTTCGTTGCGATGAAAAAAATCCTGCTTGCAGCCTCTTTGGAGCATGTTTGGGGAGCTAAAAAATGCACCAAAAATGCTCCTCTCAATTGAAATAAATAGGAACCGCTTTAAAATAGGTTTGAGTTAGGCCTCTTTCACACTGGCGCATCGCCCGACGGAGTCAGTTCTGCTCATCCGGGGATCGATCCGCTAATCCCCGCTGAGCAGGCGGATGACAGCTCCATCTCTGCTCTGTGTGTGGAGATGGAGCTGTCAGATCCTCGCTGTCCTCTATGGGGAGATCGGATGTAAACCGACCTCCTGTCCGCTCTCATCCGATCCGATCCGATCCTCCAGACGGATGGAAAATAGGGTTTCCATCCGTCCAGATTTCACGGACAAGATCAGATCGGAGAGCAGCGGGTGTCAACGGACATGTCACCGCTGCCATCCGCTGCCCCATACTGATGCATGGAGCATCCGATCCAGTCTGCCTGAAAAACTGACAGGCGGATCGGATTGGATAGCCCGTGTGAAAGGGGCCTAACATGTCCTTTAAAAACCACATCAAAAGTGCCACAAAAGTGCTCCATTAATGCATAGGCCTTTTACTGGCAGTTTTGAAGTAAACTAGAGTGAAAGTGCCTTCAATATTAAATTGCTGTTAAAAACCTTATTCTTTTGAATATGTTTATACAATGTGTACAATTTTTTTAAATTAGAGAGAGGCAAGCATTTATATTATTCTTCATGAAGGCAATAGTATAGCGCCTACATATATAATGAATATATTATAATACAGTAGAAAAGCTATAAAGGCAGGGGTGCCTAACATTTTGAAGATTGAGGGCCACTTAAGGGACTTGGTAACCGGTCGCGGGCCACAATGAGTGGAGCGGGTAGATGACAAGTCCATGTCCACTCTGCATATGCAAAGCAGACATGGACACAGCCTGCTCTACTCTTTGGGTCCTCCGATCCGCCCAGACGGAATCCCCTTCTGATGGATCTCCTTCTGTTTTTGTTAACGGATTGTACTGGAGGTAGGCGGTTGTAAACGGACACAAGTCCATTTACTTTTGCCGCACCATAGAGGTGAATAGAGGATCCAATTGGGTCAGATTGATCGTGCAAAAGGGGCCCAAGGCTGCTTTCATGCTGATGCGCTGTAGAGTACCTACACCACGGGTACAGCACACCTGTGACTTTCCTGCGGGTTAGCTGCGCTTTGCCATAGATATTTATTATATCCTGCAGGTGTGGTGCACTTTCTGAAAACGCACCAAACCCACAGGTAATAACAGAAGTTTTTGGCTCAGTGCAGGTAACTGCACCTGGGGATCAGTTTGAATGAAGCCCAGTAGCCACTGCAGAACAGATAGGACCATATTTACACTGTGATTTTAGTAATAAACTTGCCTTTAATAACAGTCTTCCATTTAGGTATCACCAGCTGTTGTTATCCCAGGCAGAGTGCATTTGGTATCACTCCGTCTGTAGCAGGAGTCAGCAATATACAGGAAGCAAAGTCTCATGCTGCTCTGCTCCGCAGCTGCTTGCTTCCTCTACCACTAGCTTTATTCACAACACTGATGCTCTGGGATAGAGGGTTGGCAAACCACGATCTGGGCCTGCTGAATCTCCATTCCAGAGCAGGAGGTCAGAGGGCTCTGCAGGCCACATGTGGCCCCGAGCCACTGGTTGGGCACCCCTGTTATAAGGCATATAAGTTTAAAAAATTGAAAACATAAAGTCCAAAATAAGCAAAATAAAGTCCCACAATGTGTGTGATCAGTGAAATATAACTTGAACCATAGATAATAGGCGCACACATACACAAAAAAAAGGTTGCATTCAAATCTTGCAAGGCTACCTTTAAACACCTGATCTTAATAAGTAAATATGGGGATTTAGTCACACCATATGGCCATACTATGCTAAAGCCCCCCACTGCGTCAAAGTACCCCGTTTTCAGTGGATCCTACACTTTTTTTTTAGAATGGAACATAAATCCCACTTCTCAAAACCATGGGGCATACTCACTCTTTACATGGGAGAAGTGTGCTAGCTGCAGATTCCTCTGCTAAAACTGCACTATAAACGGATTCCTCCTATAACTACTTACTGGTGGAAACTGTTAATGAAGTATTGATGTGGGAGAGTGGGGTGTTCCACCCAGAAGTCTTGTCAGGACTCAATATGTAACAAACAAATAATGGGTTGGGGAGCACACCCTAAGCATACATTTCTAAGGTTGGTGCTGCTATAGAGACCATAATACAAATTGAACCATAGAGAATAGTGCACACATACAAAACAAAGGTTGCTTTCAAATCTTGCAAGGCTACTTAAAAACACCTGATCTTAATAAGTAAATATGGGGATTTAGTCACACCATATGTCCATATCGTTCTTAAGCCCACCACTGCGTCAAAGTGCCCCATTTTTAGTGGGTCCTACACTATTCATAGAATGGAAGATAAATACCACTTCTCAAAACCATGGGGCATATTCTCTCCTTACATGGGAGAAGTGTGCAAGTAAAATATACCAACACCAATGCTCATGAAGATGCTCCTCAGAAGGTGTTTTAGTGACCAGCCCCCAACATTAAGTGTATTCAAAACTAACAAGAGCGAATTGCTACAATTACGGCAGCATTTGCGCCTAAGCAAGTATGGAAGTCTCACAGGAACCACTGCGGTATCTTAATGGCATCTCCCTATGTGCTTCCAATTGGGGGTAAATAAAGCTCACCAGAAGCCTAAAGAAAATTCCAATAGCATAGTTGTTATTTTTTTTTTTTTTTTATTAAACATGTAAAAGCAACATACATGTCAGAGTTCCAACATCAGGAGAAGAGCTCTAGGACCCAGCATCTCTACCAGCACTTTGGCAGGAGAAGGACTCTAGGACCCAGCATTTCTACCAGCACTTCACCTGGGCCTTTATAAGAAGCCTGCCAGTGATTTTAGTTGCTGGTTGATCTTCAGCTTCTCCCATGTGTTACTGTGCTTGATATTTTTGGATTTCCTGTTACCTTTGATCTGTCTTGTCTCCATTCCCAGCTTTGACTCTTGGCTTGTTCCTGTGACCCCGCTTCTGCCTGATGCTCCAGGCTTGACCCCTGGTTTGCTCTTTTGACTCTGCTACTGCCGGATAACCAGTGTATGACCCCAGCTGACTCTTGACCCTACTTGCTGCTTACTCCTGGCTGACCATCCATGCATGACATCTCTGAATCACCTCAGCCTGTCGCAGTTGGAAACCCCTGCTTCTCTGAGCATAGCACTCCTTGTTACCACCTTCAAGGGTGCTCTGCACTTAGCCGCAAGGAAATCTCTCTCAGCACTTCGGCCTCTGACCAGGTACGTGACAATACAGTTCAGAACAGTAAATCCAGTCAAAATTCACATTGAAAGCCACTGCCGATCCAGGATCGTGCAGCGGCATGACGTCAGCACCATAATTTCCTCCATGTTAACATTTGCTATCCAAGGTTTTTGTTATGCTATTTTTTGTGTCAGCAGACTCACTGTTATATTTACATTTTATGCCACAGCGTAGATAATACCACTTGCACTAGAATTGTCATTGGATATCTTCAGTTCTAAAAAGGCTGTTTCCAAAATCAGCTTGTGACCATTTCCAAACTTACCTGTACTAAATTGGATTCCCTCGTTGACAACCTCGGATTGGATATCGACTACTCTCTGAACTCTCCCTGCCTTTTTTGCTCGGATTTGTCCCTAACTATTCTGAACCTTGCTTGCCTGTACCTGGATTGTCATTGAACCACTCTGCCTGTCTGCTGTCTGAATTATTGTGAAGAAATGAATATATTTTTGAAATTTTAATATGGATGTTTAAGTCTGTATGGGTCCCAGAGACAAAGGCCAACTTCAGGACACGAGTAACCTAAGTTTTCAACCTGAGACATCCTGCGTTTTTCTCACTCTGATGGAGGTCTGTAAACAAGCTGTTTGCAGTACTGCGAATAGAACAATGAGTATGTACCTTCTTGCTCACTTAAAGCCAAGGAGAATTTAATTTTTATGGTCACCAAAAAGAATGTATTTGAGGATCCTTGGACCAGTAATAAAACCTTGAAAACAACAAACATCAACTGGCTTTCCAAGCCAAGAATACACCATATTCAAACAATGTATAAGGAAGAATCCTTGGGAGATGTTTACCAAACTGGACAACCTCTGATATGCCTCTGTACACATACTCAGGATAGTTTAAAACCTGAATTTCCACTTAAAATACCCCAACCACTGAAAGAGACATATGTATACATCTCAGACATTATTTAAAATATATGGACACTATACAACAGAGATCCAACTAGGAATAGTAACATGTTTATTGATGTACTACACATAGACTATAATATTCTATATGCTTCATGATCTATATATGCTTTAAGATCGAACTATGGAGTTTTTATTCATGTATTTATGATAATATTCTAAGAGTGTATGATTATATTACTATAACTTAATTTATCATATACCCTGAAATTGATTCAAGGCATTATTTTATTGTAGGTTGGTATAATAATCATGAACTTATTATGTAGTATGTATTTAATCTGATTAGAAATATCCTATATGTAGAAATAGTTTAAATATACAAATGATTGTGTATAGATATATAAACCATAACCATATATATACATACAGTTCTCTTCCTTTACCTAGATGTATAAATATTCATTATATATATAGCTAAAACTTTTCTTCATAATCAATATAATCTCATTTGAAATAGTGCTGTAACAGGAATGTATGCTCATATGTTAGCGTTACCAGATATCCCAAACAGTATACATATATACATTAGAAATATCAGATGGCCACACTTGTATCATGAGAAAGTGCACAGTCTTACAACAAATTATTTAGAACAAACATTTCTTGCCTTAGGATGACACTTGGTGGTTATGAGAGGCAATGCTTTAACAAATAATGAAGCTAATATTTATCTGCATAAACCAATGAAAAGAAGTTCCACCTTCTTGGCTAGGCTTATTAAAATTTGAGCTTATTGTTCAGAACGGTATATAGGACCAGGATGGAAAGCAATTAGACACTTCATTCAGCATACACTTTTGACATCTCACTTCAAACACTTCACACACTTCATACACACTTCAATGCACAGACCATCATCATGCCTCATCATCTAAACACCTTAAGGATGCCAAGACGCAGCCCCACCCTAACAAAATGCCATTTTGGAAAAGCAGCCATTTTAGGGGACTCTGGTAATGACCATTGTGAGCCAGCAGCCATTTTGGAAGGGTAGTTATAAAACAGTAATCTTTTCATGATTCATTGATTATTTGAATATACCTATTATTGATTTCTTGTGAAATTTAGATTGTTTTTCCTTCAATAAAAAAAACATTTTAGATTTTTCTTTAATATTATTTTTGTTTTTCCACTTTTAATCATTTTCTTGTTTAGCGCTAATATAGCAGACCTTTTTCCATAGTTTTCTACTTTCTATTTCTGCAGGAGGGTAACTGTTGGGCTCCATAAAACGCAGACTATTGTCTGATAGTGATGTAGCACCCTACAAGGTAGGTGCTAGGTAAAGTATAGTGGGCCTTGTCTGCTTATCAGCAGGGCCATGATTTTCAGCTGGGCTGTCCTGTCTCTCAGGTGTGGCTGTTGAGATTGGGAAGTCTCCCCACTGTGCTCCATGAAATTGAAAGAGGCAGCAACAGGATACCCAATGCGTTTTAAAGCCGTACGCTTCTTCTTCAGGGGTAGATGGGTACTGCAAATAATATTCTACACCGGATGACATAGAATCATATTAGTACAAGTGTTTATAAAATAATACATATTGTAAAGACATTGTCATATTAGATGGAAACTCACATCATCTGTGATTGTGTTGAGATTTCTGTCTGCTGAATAATAAAACCAAGGAAATAGTTCCAAATCTTGCCCGTGGGTTTCCAAAGAAAGGAAAAACCCCCCAGAACAAAAGGGGTAGAGGGAAGAAAAGAGGATGGCTAATCCCCTATACAGATGATGGGTCATAGACGATGAAAGTATCTAGTCCATGAGCTGTATGCGGCTGGAGTCCAGATAAATACAGGAACTCGAATATGAGGTATTTATCTGTACTACCTCATATTCATGTTCCTGTATTTATCTGGACTCCAGCCGCATACAGCTCATGGACTAGATATTTTCATTGTCTATGGCCCATCATCTGTATAGGGGATTAGCCATCCTCTTTTCTTCCCTTCCCCCCCCCCTTTTTTTTGGGGGGGGTTCTTCTTTTTCCTTTCTTTGTAAACCCACGGGCAAGAATTGGAACTATTTCCTTGGTTTTATTATTCAGCAGACAGAAATCTCAACACAATCACAGATGATGTGAGTTTCCATCTAATATGACAATGTCTTTACAATATGTATTATTTTATAAACACTTGTACTAATATGATTCTAAGTCATCCGTTGTAGAATATTATTTGCAGTACCCATCTAACTACCCCTGAAGAAGAAGCATACTGCTTCGAAACGCGTTGGGTATCCTGTTGCTGCCTCTATATATTTCATGCATCCGTAATGTGTTTTTTATGGAACTGCCTGCTATTATGTTTTTTGTCTAATATGTATGTAATCTATTTTGTAATAAAATTATAACCTTTTTTATCAATTTTTTTTGTGATATTTTTGAGTGCCTAAAAAGTCCCAACCCCTTAGGGGATTCCCCTCTTTGTACCATTGAACCCCGGGATGGGGCACCTTCTCTACCAGGGGGTTTTGTTGTGGACTAACCATGTTTTCATTTGTACCTAGTTGAGCCAGAGGAGTATCCCACTCATTCCCTTCTCCCATCCCCAATATCAAATAAACAAAACAAACCAAAGCCGGATTGGTTCTTGACTCAAATGTAACCCTTGGGTATTCAGCTTAAATGGGCTGAAGGTGTCACCGGTAACCATGGCAGACCCATATCAAGCCCAATGCCTGGAAATCCTGCTACAGTAAAATTACATATACATGGTTATTTTGTCCATGGAGAGAAATGAATCACTTTGTTCAATTCATATTGCATAGCAAAACTAATTAGCAAGTGTTGCATATAATTTTGTTATTTTATGTAAGATTGTTATCTATGTCCATCCACAAATGTAACTATTTATTGTGAATACATGTATAGCAAATAAATAATAATGTATTTCAATATTTAGTCTGTATTCATATAGTTCGATCTGTGTTTTGTTTTAAAGGAATTTGTTTGGTGAAAATGACTCAATATAATTAATCTTTCAGGCAATTCCTGATGCAAACGCATACCACTGCTGTGACGGTACTAACCGTCACTATGATTTAAAAAATCAGATACTTGGTGGCTTGGATTTTTTCAAATGGGGTCTCTATTTACAAGTGATGCTAACGTGTATTGTACTGCAATGTCAGCAATGTCTTCGTATAGAGATGTGAAGATTTAATCCTACACTGGGAGACTTAGACTGTTCTAGACTGCTAATGTCATCGGCTCAGCCACTTGTCGTCCACACATTGTTAAATATGCTAATACTGTCTGTGTTTGAGATGGAATGTGTATTGTGCTAAGTATTCCTGTTCCATTGTTAGATGTTATTGACACCACATTGTTCTGGCCAGGTGGCTGGATAATTAGTTTATGGTTATTCTGTTTCTGTATACAAATCTATCTGAATATGTTAATGCAATCACATCTGACCTGATAGTGTAAATAATGTGTGTGTGTGGGTTCAATAAACAGTTCTTACTTACTCTCAACATAGAGTGTCATCTCATGTTTGTGGGGGAAGGCTATACCAGCTTTATCTCTCTTCTGCTTTGGTAAGAGCGGTTCCTGCTCTACTCTACAGCATCCCTCCCACTAGGTTGTAGAGAACATCTCTGGCGGCGAAACCCCTCTTTCCATCGGGGCAGCCACTACGACTGCCAACTGCCAACCGCAGGCCTGCTTCCCTTATGGGAAAGGAGGCTGCTAAATGTGAAGAGCACAGGAGCTAGCTATAGAGTCTGACCACCTGCTTTAGGGGGAAGCGTAACATGGTCAAAACAACACCATCCTGCAATTGCCTAAAGCTCACCTCAATTTTCAACAGTTTAGTGTATGCATTTGAAAAACATACATGTTGAAGTAGTCCCTGAAGAAGTTGTTACTCCCATTCCACAATGCATTGACATCATATTGGTGCTCATGCATGAAAGTTCCAGGCCTTATAATAACCTACACTTTTTCTGGTGATGACTACTCTAATATCCATACATATAACATGGTTTGTATACTACTTCATACACTCTATTAATATAATAAAAGTGCCCTTCTTGACATTTCTATAATTTTGGTGATTTAGATATATCAGTGAAGCGCTGCCCTCTTGAATTGATTTTGTATGGGCTGCTGGGAATTTAATACAAAAGGCTCCAACTAAAAGTGTATTGTAAGTCATGCAATCTGAAAATACTGGTAACACAATTAAAGAATGTTAATGATTGCTGTGTTTACATATTGAAGGTAATTATCCTATTTATTTAATCATGTTTTTTTTTTTTTTTTTTTAATAGAGTTATTATGATGCAATCACAAAGCATTCTAAACTAAGTGAAAAAGCATTCTTCAGATGAGACCAAAAATACACTGACTGCACAAAATGATAAGGAAACATTTTAAGTTTCATTTCCCCAGGGATAATTGAAGTCCTTCAGCAGAGATAAGCATTGCTTTAATTCCTTGAAAGGATGGATTATGCTGACCCAGTAGGTCATTATATATATGGATTAGTTTTCAGACAGTTGCCTCTCTATAGTTATTTTACCTGCAAATATTCTGATGTGTCAGAGGTCAATATATATGAACCAGACACTCATGCTGAAATAGTCACTTTTTCACTATCAGCACATAAGAACTGACAATATATATACTGTATAACTGTCAGTGTTAGGCACAAATCTTTCTTTCTTTCTTTCTTTCTTTCTTTCTTTCTTTCTTTCTTTCTTTCTTTCTTTCTTTCTTTCTTTCTTTCTTTCTTTCTTTCTTTCTTTCTTTCGCAAAAGGTGGGCCAACTCAATTTCGAACCCTACAGACTAAGACTGGGATGCCATTACAGTTTATGGGGGTGTAAAGGTTTCCCAATACTTTTGGTAAAATAGTGTATATGTATTTTATCTACATCTTCAGTTGTATACCTCAAGTTTAGCTTAACCCAACAGAAACCTACTGTAGGAAGATTTGTGAATTGCAGCAAATATTTAAAGTCGATGAATTAGAGCATATTTGCAGAGCTTTGGGAATTCTGCTGCTGCATATTCTTTCAAAAAACTTTCAAAAAACTTTTGGTATTATTATTTAAACCACATCAACTCTGATACTTGTATTCCCCCAATGGGAGAGATCATTTTTTACATTTTTGCAGTGGGCCTGTTTATTTAAAATAACACGCAAGTCTTTCTTCAGCTCCTATTTTCTTGCAAAAATTATTTTAATTTTTAAACAATCATAAATATACAACAAACATAAAAATAAATTGACTTTTTTTCTACTATGATTAGTGGTAATTGAAAAAAAATATGTGTTACTGTAGATAAAAGTATAAATTTAATTCTATAATCTGCCACGTTTAAAATGAAACACAAAATAGGATTCTAGTACAAATCTTTGCAAACATATTTACAAATAAAACAAACAAGAGGTTTTTTTTTTTTTTTCTACATATTTGCTCTTTTTCAATGTGACACAAAAAAAAAAATCAACAAATAGAAAAAAAAAAAATCTAAGTCCTTCTAAAGCCTAAATATGTTTTACCTTATTGCATTCCTTGCATTAATGTAAAAATGTCTAGGCATCAGTCAATGGGTGCAGCAGCAGAGCTTGGGAGCGAGCTTTCACAAGTGCCCACATGGGAATCAGCTTCCCATGGAGGCAGTGGACAGAGAGGAGGAGCCAGGAGGACCCAAGAAAAGGAGGTTCAAGCCACTCTGTGCAATTCCATCACACAGAGCAGGTAATTATAAAGATGTTTGTTTTTTGTTTTTTTTTAATCCTTTCCACTCACTTTAAATATAACAATTTAATTCCAGAAAAAATGACACTTGTAGTGGATGTAATAATTATCAGATTCCTCACTTTAGAGGCTTTCTCCACACTTTGTGGCCAATAACTTGCAGCTTCTTGTCTTTGACACTCAAACTTACTGATAATAGCAGTGGCGGCTGGTCAATAGGGGGCGCCGCCCCCCCCCAAGGATAGTCACTGTGTAAAATCAGCATAAAAAAAATGTACCTTTAATATGGCAGCGGGGCGCCGGACACATTGCTGGCTATGGGAGGGGTGGGGGCTGTGGCATCACATGCCTCTTTACTTGTAAGGTGATTGGCGGCCTTATAGAGTGTCCTCGGGGAGCAGAGCGATGCACCCGAACACTCCCACTCTCTGCCTGCTGTCTTGTGATTGGTCCAGCCTGGCAGCATAGCACCAGGCTGGACCGTGAAATGCTGCATCCAAGTAGTGTGTAGCCTGCAGGTAGATTCACATTCAGCAGATAGTGAGGCTTGCCAGAGCTGCTCAGTGTGTGTGACACTGTCAGGTATTGTAACTGCTTGCAGGGAGAAAGACCAGCTGTCAAAACTCAGCGGTGATGTCGGGGGTGGGTGGGACCGAACAGCTATCAAACACCAGCCAATGGGATGGGGTCTGGGCGGCCGCTTCATTTATGTGGCTCCGCCCCTTTCTTAAGCAGCCCAATCATTGGCTGGTGTTTGACAGCTGCTCGATCCCGCCCACCCCTGACATCACCATTGAGTTTTGACAACTAGTCTTTCTCCCTGCAAGCAGTAATATTACATGACAGTGTCACACACAGATCAGCTCTGGCAAGCCTCACTATCCGCTGGATGTGAAACTCCCCCTCTCCCCTGTTGATGTCCATAAGTGATGCATGTCAGTGCCCAGTAGTGCCACCTCATAAGTGCCCACCAGTACCACCTATCAGTGCCCACCAGTACCACCTATCAGTTCCCACCAGTGCTGCCTCATCAGTGCCCATCAGTACCACATATCAGTGCCCACCAGTACCACCTATCAGTGCCCACTAGTGCCGCCACATCAGTGCCCATCAGTACCACCTATCAGTGCCCACCAGTGCCACCTTATCAGTGCCCATCAGTACCACTTATCAGTGCCCACCAGTGCCACCTATCAGTGCCCACCAGTGCCACCTATCAGTACCCACCAGTACCACCTCATCAGTGCACATCAGTACCACCTATAAGTGCCCACCAGCACCACCTATCAGTGCCCACCAGGGCTGCCTCATCAGTGCCCATCAGTACCACCTATCAGTGCCCACCAGTGCCACCTCATCAGTGCCCATCAGTACCACCTCATCAGTGCCCACCAGTACCACCTATCAGTGCCCACCAGTGCCACCTCATCAGTGGCCATCAGTGACACCTATCAGTGCCCATCAGTGCTGCCTATCAGTGCCACCAATCAGTGCCCACCAATGCTGCCTATTAGTGCCCAGGAGGGCTGCCAATCAGTGCTGCCTATCAGTGCCGCCTATCAGTACTTATCAGTGCTGCCAATAAGTGCCCCCTATCAGTGCTGCCAATCAGTGCAGCCTCATCAGTGCCCATCAGTGCTGCCGATCAGTGTCAATCAGTGCTGCCAACCAGTGCCCATCGGTGCTGCCTATCAGTCCCTATCAGTGCCACCTATCAGTGCTGCCACTCAGTGCCCAACAGTGCTGCCTATCAATGCCCATGAGTGCACTGAGTGCAGGGATAAGGAGATGAACTCAGCAACCAGGCGCATTGTCCATGGGGGGGCTGGCCTGGTTGGGCACAACTGAAATCTGTTGATGTTTATTAATGCCACATGCCGCTCTTTAGTATACTATACTATATTATTTAGTATATATTGACTGCTGGCTGTTTCTATGCTTTTGTGATGACTTTTGCAAGAAATTGCAAGAAATGTAGTTCATTTTTGTTGTGGTTTAGTCAGGGTCTCAATTATCCCATGTAGCAAAGCATCTTTGCTAACAATGTTGTGGAATAATGTTTGAAGGACCGCAAAATCTAACCAGTTATGGGCATATTCACCATATGTGGATCATCTACACAACACTGCCACAATTCTAGAATTATTTATTTAAATGTCCTACTCCAAAGTGTGACAGGGCAGGGACAAGGGGTGGGCAAGAGAAGCAGCAGCCCTGGGTGCTCTGGTGGGGGAGGGGGGGCACCCACTTACCAAACTCTCCAGATCAGTGGCTGGCAACAAGTTATCTGTGGATTCATGTGTGCGCTGACAGCAACTGCTCCCACACCAAGCTCCGATATACCTGCTCTCCACAGCATCTGCCCACAGCTGACATGAAAAACACACCATGCATGCACAACTACCTTCTACATGCTAAAATGCAAGTGACTGGCCACCAGTGTTGCCAACCTATGATACTGAAATTCACTGACAAAACACTCCCAATTTACTGGCATTTTCCAAAAGTTACTATTTTTCAGCATTTAAGCTACAAACAAGTCCAATTTGCAATTTGTGATTTTAGGTAGATATTAACCACTTTACCACCGGAGGATTTTGCTGTCTTCCGTCCAGGCCACTTTTTGCGATTCGGCGCTGTGCGACTTTAACTGACAATTGCGCGGTCGTGCGACGCCGTACCCAAACGGAATTTACATCCTTTTTTTCCCACAAACAGAGCTTTCTTTTGGTGGTATTTGATCACCTGTGCGATTTTTACTTTTTGCGCTATAAACAAAAAAAGAGCGTTTATTTTGAAAAAATAACAATATTTTTCACATTTTTTTATATGAAATTCCCCCCCAAAAAAATGTAAAAATGAATTTTTTTTTAAATTTTTGGCCAATTTGTTTTCTGCTACCTATGTTTAGTAAAAAAAATCGCAATAAGCGTATTTTGATTGGTTTGCGCAAAAGTTATTGCGTTTACTAACTAAGGGAAAGATTTCTGTCATTTTTGGTGTTTTTTTTTAACGCGTAATGGCGGTGATCTGCGATTTTTTTTGCGGGACTGTGACATTGCGGCGGACAGATCGGACCCTTGACTGACATTTTTGACACTTTTGGGGGTACCAGTGACATTTCTACAGTAATCAGTGCTATATATATGCACTGTTACTGTAAAAATGACACTGGCAGGGAAGGGGTTAATATTATTGGAGAGGGAGGGGTTAATGTATGCCTGGTGCTTACTGACGTGTGGGGGGGGAGGTGACTGTGTGACAGAAGGACAGATCGGATGTCCAGCTATGCTGAACACTCCGATCTGTCAGTCCCTGTCACTATGGAGATCCGCCCGCTGTGTTTACACACAGCGGGCGGATCTCCAGAGTCGATCCCCGACGATCGTGGCCCGCTGGCCCGACTCCCGCTGTGAATAAACACAGCGGGAGCGAGCCTCCGGCGGTGCGCGAGCGCCGCCCACAAGGGGGCGGAGTCCAGCGACGTAGGTCTACGTCGCTGGACGGGATCGCGGCACTTTGCCGCAGTAGCCTCCATGTGAGCGGAGGTAAAGTGGTTAAGGTAAAAAAATATATTTTTTATGTTATTTTTTTTTTAAATGGGCGGGTTATTATAACCCATCAGTTTTTGTCACCTATGTCCAACTGGAGAGATGTCCCCTTAATTTCTGTTCTATAGCCACCACAGAAAATAATGGGAAATCCCTGGTAGTCGCTAGGATTACCAGAATTTATGTCCCCAATCCTAAAGATTCTAAAAACCTCCTGTCTCCATCACTCCTACCTTCCATAACCTTTTGTCTCCATCACTCATCCCTCTATCACCTCCTGTCTGTACCACTCCATTCCTCTATCATCTTCTGTCTCCATCACTCCATCCCTCCTTCACCTCCTGTCTCCATCCCTCCATTAAACTGTCCATCCAACCATCCCTCTGTTGTAGGTCCCTCCAACCTCTTCCCCCTCCATTACTTGTATCCCTCTGTTACTCTTTCCCTCCTCCTTTCATCTTTCCATAAGTCCATCACGCCATCCTTCTATCACTTGCTCCATGCCTCCATCACTTCATTTCTCTACCCTTTGCTCCATCCCTCCATCATACTGTCCATCCAACAATCAATGTGCCCTATATCTCTCCATCCTTTCTATGTACCCTTTCAATTCTCCATCACTTTCATTCCTCTATTATTATGTCTTTCCCTTTATCTTTCCATAACTCCATCACTCCATCCCTCTATTCCCTTGCTCTACCCCTCCATCACCTAATCCTTCTATATTTTGCTTCATCAATCCATTTCTCTGTCTCTCTCACCATCCCTCCATGCCTTCCTCCATTCCTTCATCCATCTGTCTCTCTGTCACCCAATCTGTACCTCCATCCCTTTTTTACTCATTACTCTTTCCATCTCTCTGTCCATCTCCCTCTCCCATTACTCCACCACTCTGTCTTTCCATTATAAACATGTAGCACTACCCCCGTGAGGGCCTGCTTAATGAATCGCTACCCCACTGGTTGCCCAGAAAAAAGTTCTTAGAAACACACAGTCAAACCATCATCTAAATCGTATTTACTGAAAGATTAATAGCATTGACATTCAATAGCATAAACTTGTTACCTGCAAGGAATTCTCTTTGACAAGTAACACTGAAAAAAGAAACAGTCAAACAGCCATAACTGATTGCAGCAGAATATAAACACTCACACAGAATCAGCAAACTCTGCCTAGATTGAGCTCTATGGATACAGGCAAAAGCAGGGCAGAGGAATGACCAGATTTACATCAAATCACTCCCTTATGTTCCCTGAATCCGCAGTATCAGAGAACTGTATAAACCTTGTATTTAGTTCAATAAAATAATATGACACTTAAGTCATTAGACCTGCTCTTATATAGAGATGTCGCGAACCTAAAATTTGCAGTTCGTGAACGGCGAACGCGAACCTCCGCAGATGTTCGCGAACGGGCGAACCAGGCGAACCGGGCGAACCGCCATAGACTTCAATAGGCAGGCGAATTTTAAAACCCACAGGGACCTTTTTCTGGCCACATTAGTAATAATAATAAATAATCTGTGGACCTGACACTCACTGCAATTATGACAGAGGAAAAAAAAAATATTTTTTAAACTGCAAGGTACTGTGCCACCCGGCATTGCTGGACATCTTCTGATGTTGAAGGAAAGTAAAGCATGATGTGTCTTTCATCTGTTGCATTCAGTCTCCTTTGCCAGAGAATGTGTGTACGGTCCTCAAACTTGTCCAATCAATGTCCTCTAAGCTGAGAAATATGGGCAAATATTTATCCGTCATTCCATACCATCAGGGAGGCATGTAATTGGCCCCAAATTTATTCAGCAGCCGGAAAACAATCCATAACATACAGCCAATTTCATTAGGAACTATCTTCAGCCTAAAGAAGAACAAGGCATCCTGGAAGTGATTGTTTAGCACATACAGCACCCTGATCAAGTCTGCCTAGGATTATACAAAGAGACAGAATGATCTGAGGGACCCATCATCCACAGAAGATCTGTGGTTAGTTCTCCAAGATGCTTAGAACAACCAACCTGCTGAGTTCCCTTCTGTTCATTTACTCTCTCCATTTTGTTAATTGATAAAAGTAAATTATTAGCACTTCTATTTCTGAAAGCCCCCTTAATTTACAGAAGTTTTTCACACCTGCCTAAAACTTTTTGACAGTAGTGGGTACAATATATATATATATACACACACACACACATACTGTGTATATGTATATATATATATATATATATATATATATATATATATATATATATATATATATAAACATACATACTGTGTATATGTATATATATATATATATATATATATATATATATATATATATATATATATATATATGTACACTGTATATATAAACAGTACTTTTGACTCCATTTTCAGGCACATTTTGAAGGAGCAACTGCAGTGCAAAATAGATATATATATATATATATATATATATATATACGTATATTAAAAAAAATTGACTGAAATACCAGCCCTAAAAAGGGCTTTTTTGGGGTGCTGTCAGGATGCTGTCCTTACAGCAGGAGTGGACCGAGAACACTATCTGACAAGACTAACAACTGTCCCTATTAACAGCAGCAGCAGCACTCTCCCTGCTCTCACTAACACTGCTTCAGAATGATCTAAGATGGATGCTTCCCTTGCTTTTTTATAGGAGGTGGGAGGGTCTGGGAGGGAGGTATGCTGATTGGCTGGAATGTGTCTGCTGACTGTGAGGTACAGGGTCAAAGTTTGCCTCAATGATGACGTATAGGGGGCGGACCGAACATCGCATATGTTCGTCCGCAGCGGCGGACGCGAACAAGCGATGTTCGCCGGGAACTGGCCGCCGGCGAACAGTTCGGGACATCTCTACTCTTATAGTGATGAGTCTCCTGGGTGGAAGTATGTGCCCTTAAGGAACCGATGGCTTTTATCCCCTGTGGGGGGATATGTTGTAGTCTCTCATAAGAAAAAGCGTCTTGCATCTTCAGCTAGCTCTTTAATAAGGTGCCCTCACAAGTGGTGTCCTGAAAAGCTTGGTGAACACTGTCACTGCTCAGCAAGAGTGAGCATAGCACAGAGTTCTTCTACAAGTTGAAAACAGTGAAACAAAACAACGGTGTCTACATGCAGTGTCCTTTGTGTTAGGGAGATGGGCTAGTGCTCACTCACCAATCCCAGTGACCTTTGGTACTGAAGAGTGGCGAGAAGGCCTTACAGCAGGTCCTCACAGGGTCTGGCTCAAGGGAAGGCACTCAACCTTGTGTCGCACCATACTGCAGCTCATCTGGATCTGGCATGGACGTAATGAGAGCAGCTTCCAGGCTGCCGATGAACAATCATAATTGACTGGTAGTGGATGCTCCAGCACCCACTTGTGATTACTCTCTTTGTCCCTGTTGAACAGGCCACATTTTGGCTGTAGCACAATCTAGCACAGTGTCTGTCCCCACACGGGCCTTTTATATTCTCTCCCAGCATTCTGTTCTACTTTCCCATGCCGGCTTAGGTTTGTAGTTCGTAACAGTCCGACTGAGTATAGAACTTGGATCTTCTGGACTACATGTCCCAAGACGCTTTCCTCCAGTATTAGTTCTCATTCACCCTGATTGCAGGATGTGATGACATAGAGTCCAGACTGGACAGTAGAGGAAAATAGCCACAATGTAGCAATGTTCTAGAGTGTCTCCTGAATATGCAGGCGATATTAGCCAGCTCCTGGCTACAAACAAATCAAAATCCTTTAGAGCATTGCCACACCAAATGTGCTCACTACTTACTCAGATAAAAAAAAATATACCAATAATAAACATCTTAAGCCCATCAAACATAATAAATAATCAAATAAATAAGAGCTGCTGCAGAACACCAATAAATGTGCGTTTTTCTTGAAAGGTATAGGTAGTAAGCAATGTTCTTAGCCCATATGATATGTGCAGACTATTGAATAGCTGCTTTCCTAATGGCTAGGAAAGGGAAATAATGCAGTCCAATGGGAGATCCAGTAGAAGGCAAATCAATCTGCTTTCTATCTATCTATCTATCTATCTATCTATCTATCTATCTATCTATCTATCTATCTATCTATCTATCTATCTATCTATCTATCTATCTATCTATCTATCTATCTATCTATCTATCTATCTATCTATCTATCTATCTATCTATCTATCTATCTATCTATCTATCTATCTATCTATCTATCTATCTATCTATCTATCTATCTATCTATCTATCTATCTATCTATCTATCTATCTATCTATCTATCTATCTATCTATCTATCTATCTATCTATCTATCTATCTATCTATCTATCTATCTATCTATCTATCTATCTATCTATCTATCTATCTATCTATCTATCTATCTATCTATCTATCTATCTATCTATCTATCTATCTATCTATCTATCTATCTATCTATCTATCTATCTATCTATCTATCTATCTATCATTTGCTTTTCTGTGTATACAGTACTTGTAAGCATTGCTTTGTCTTAAAACAAAAAAAAGATGCATTCTGCTTTACTTTTATATATCTTCGCTTAACATTAAATAAAGATGTTTGTTTACAATGGATGAAAGTGAGCCTCTGCCCCACAATGGGAATAGTATAGAATAAATTGTACCAATATTATTAATACATCTAACACTAACAGTAACAGTAAATACAAGGAGTCATTTAAGGTGAATTCTATAACACACATTCTAAAAATGTTAGGTGAATATAGCAAGAATACAGTCAGTATGCTACTAAGTCCACTAAGGGAGTACTGTAAATTTTAGAATCATAGTATACCTGGTTATTTTTGATTGCAGAAACAGTGAATAAAACAAACAATAAAACATATGTAGGGGAAAATAATAGTTAGACAATATACTGACCTTTCCCTGGCTTCTGAAGTGCATAGGGTAAAGACATTGTCCTGCCGATGTGATTCTAAGGAGAGTTGAGTACTCCAAATTCTGTTAAAAGATGCTGCTGTATATTGCAAAATCATCTGCTCAGTGAGGGTTGGAGTTCCTTATATTCCCCAGGAGTTCAGCAGAAGGATAATAAGGGGAAACAAAAAGGTGGGAGGTGGGGCCATTAAGGGAAACCCTCTAAAGGTGGACAAGAACTATCCGGTACCACATCCTAACCATATTATATATAAAAAACCTAGAAACTACATAAAAGACTTTACCGGTACCACTTGAAAAAACATCAAAAAGATTTTATTATACAAAGGTTAAAATCATATCTGTAATATAGAAATGGAAGATTTTTGACACACAATGACATATACGTAAAGCATTTTGTAATACTCTTATATATTGCTCATCAACCCCGCTGCAGCCAGGTGATGAATAGCTCGCTGTAATTTTCACAGTTTCACAGTCAAAGCCTACTTTTTCAGGAATAGAACTAAAGCGAAAGCTCTAAAATGGAAAGTATATAAACATCAATATCAATCTTATAATCATGATACATGGTATGAATCATCTCAAGTACATATGGGTACATACCTAGAAAAACATAAACAAAGATGATCATCCTACAACCAGCTGTTGCCAACTCCTTCAGTGAATGGGATAGTCCAAATAGGTTTTTCCATAGATCATCAGAAAATTAGGTATGCTCATTGTCAATATTCAAGTGAACGAGTGACTACAAGGAAATATTTGTATGATAGTGATGCTGAATAACACTATTAAGGCAGATCTAAAGTGTGTTTAGCTAAGTGCAAAATCGCAGCAACTAAGGAGATACAAGGGACAGGTATATGTTTGAAGGCTGGTCTGGGGCCCTATAGTTCCCAACTGCACACCTACTCCCCAAATTGAGAATCATATGTATTGGGCCTCACAGTCCTCCAAATATTAGCTAAAATAGTGCCCGATAGAGATTAAACAATTTACCCAAGCCCATATGCTAAGCTAATATTCACAAAACCCCCACAAGAATGCATCCACATGGAAATAGTTTGCATCAAAGTAGATTACCTGATGTATCTTACTTGCCACAAACACGACCAGTGCAATGTGGTTGGGTAATCAGCCAGTGAGAAATTGCAGGAGAAAAGGAGCCTCATATGACCACCTCCGTTCAGGAGAGATTGGCTTCTGTCTGGCAGGCATCATGAGGCCATATAAGTAGGGCTGTGGGCAGCGCCTGGTATGTCCAAGCACCATCACATCCACATACACATCAGCCT
Organism: Pelophylax lessonae; assembly: GCF_965119305.1. NCBI lineage: Eukaryota > Metazoa > Chordata > Amphibia > Anura > Ranidae > Pelophylax > Pelophylax lessonae. The sequence goes on from NC_138768.1 coordinate 656,913,996, forward strand.
TAACGCCAGTGCGCCATCACACAGCCCACTGCGCATGCGCTGCCATGATGGAATCAAAATGCGTCTACGTCATGATCCAGCAGACTCTTGCATCTACACCAACAGATGCCCAGCACGACAATGCGTGTGCCCGCAATAGTTCAATCAGCATGAGCCATACGATGGTGAGGGCTGATCCAACAAGACCAACCCCAGAGTACAAAACACTCCCCATTACCCAACCCAGACCAAAGAAGGGAAGAAAAAAATGTATTATTATGTAGAATAGGGGGCCTTATACATTAAGCAGACAACAGCCCCCAGGTCCATGAAAGGCAACCGTGGAGAGGAGGAAAAAACATACATAGCTGGGCCAGGGAAACCATTGAACCTTCCCAGAGCCCAGAAGGGCAACAACTGATTGTTTACATATTGGTAATATATACCAAAATGTAACATGTCATCATATTCCACAAAAATAAAGCATATAATAAACCCTACACCCCGTAAAAATGTAACTCATTGTATTTACAGTTTTAGGTCCTCATATTACCTTTTGTTTCCCCCTTTTTTTTTTTTTTTTATGGGGTGTAGGGTTTATTATATGTTTTATGATTGGTTATGTGTATCTCTATCTGCAATTTTGGTGGAATATGCTGACATGTTAATTTTTGGTATATATTAACAATACGTAAACAATCAGTTGTTGCCCTTCTTGGCTCTGGGAAGGTTCAATGGCTTCCCTGGCCCAGCTATGTATGTAGACACAAAAAGGACTACGTTTGTGCATGATCACCCATCCCAAAACTGGGTGGGTGATGTATAATTTTCATAATGAGAGTACTTTATAAAAAAGGCTTGAAGTTCACAGCATTGTTTAGACCTGGTGCTCATGTTGCCTCCAAACAGTGAATCCATCTTGCCTCCCTTTGCAAAATAAGACAATCCCAGTTGCCTCCTTTTTTATCAGTATGTATTCGTTCATGGGCAAAAATATTACACAATGTGGATTTATTTTGTTTCTACGTTCCGTGTCTCCCAATGGGGGACATAATCTCCCCTCCCTTGGTTGTGGACACATGATCAAAAAAATGGCTCTTAGTTTTAGTGACATAGTAGCTACCACATATACATGTCATAAGGAAAAAAGTTCCCATTGTTTGCCAATTTACAAAATGATATGATATGTTATGATATGCCTGATATCTTTCACCATTTGGTAACGTGTGTGTCTGTTCAGGCCAAAGAAATTGACAGCATGGACAACCACCGCATTTGTGGGTGCCTGGATATTTGCATTTATAGTGTCTGCCATCTTTGTTATAATGACTTTGTACTAATTGATCTCATATAGAGTTGTTCCTACGATGAACAATTTTCGCTTTGTCCTTGATGCAACCCACTACCTGTGGGTCAGCCTTCAATTGGTACCAGTATTGATTTATGATGTGTCTGATCTGATCTTGTTGTCTGAGAATATCCTAATATTAGTTTGGTCATGTTATTGATATCGTCTTTATGTGTTTGGCTTCATGAAAAATTAAGTCTTCCCTACTGTTATTGTTGGCTCTTCGATATGCTTTTTTGAGGATTTTTTGGAGTAACCTCGAGCTAGTAGTCTGTTTTTTAATTTGTACGATTGTTTCTGGAAATCCTCCTGTGAGGAACAAATACGTTTGATGCGCAGGTATTGCCCATACAGGATGGACCTAACCAAGCTAGTTGGATGTCCACTGTTTGCCCTCAATATGGTATTCCCAACTGTAGGTTTATGAAAAACGGTTTTCCCTAACGTCATATCTGCCTTTACAAAGATCTCAATGTCCAAAAAAGGGATACTTTGCTGTTTACATGTCATTGCGAATGGCAGGTTGAAGTCATTCTTGTTAAGTGTTTGGATGAAGGCATTAAGTAAATCCCTCGGCCCATCCCAGATTTTAAGAATAGCATCAATGTACCTGTGCCACGATAGTACATGGCATAGGTACATCGAGAGAGCCTCATCACTCATAATGTGACATTCCCACCCAGGTACAGGTTAGCGTATGAGGGGGCACACAAGGTCCCCTTTGCCACTCCCTGCACCTGAAGGTAGTGGGAACCGTCAAATAAGAAATACATTTTTGGACAAAATGAATTCCAAACGTGATAAAACAAATTTGCTGCATGGTTTTTGATTGGTACTTCTTTCATGTAAAAAAGTGTTAACAGTTGAGATCCCCCTGCTGTGTGGTATGCTGTTGTACAAGACTTCCACATCCACAGCCCCCAACCACACCTCAGGGGGAACATGAATGATTTCAATCATCTGAAGGAGGTGAATGGTATCATTGGTGTAAGAAGGTAGAGATAATACGCGAGGTTGTTAATATGTATTAACCAAAATACTGGCATTTTCAGTTAAACTTCCTTGTCCAGAGATTATGGGTGGTTTAAGGGGGGAAAGGTGAGTATATCACCTAACCTTTTATTGTCCAACATTTGTTTTTGGTAAGTTTTATGGAGCCTTTCTGCAAGGGATGGGGGTACACTTTTAAAAAGCAAACCTTGCAATTTAAAGCGGAGTTCCAGCCATTTACTCACCTGTCCAACGGTCCAGCGATGCGGCCGCCCGAAGCCTCGATCCTCTCCCTCGGCGCCGGCATCACTGCTGTGGGCACCCGGCTGTCACAGTTTGTGGCTTCACAGCCAGGTACCCACTGCGCATGCGCGAATCGCGCTGCACGCCGTGATTGGCCGGCAATCTTCTGGGACCTCTGACGTGTCCCAGAAGATTGCAGGGAGGGAGGGGGAGAGGAGAACTTCCGTTCAGGGCGCCGCGGCGCTCCGAGCGGAAGTGGGAGCGGGTACCTCTCAAAACTCGGTACCCGCTCCCCCCCCCAAAAAAATGACATGCCAAATGTGGCATGTCAGGGGGTCAGGACTCCCTAAAGCGGAAGTTCCACTTTTGGGTGGAACTCCGCTTTAACTTTAATCAGAAAACTGCTGTGCATACTGGAAATTAATTTTAAAGATCTGAGCCACTTCCTTTTCTTCTTCTTCCCTTATGAGCGTAGGCCTAGGATGCTTGGCTGCAATAAGAAGAGAACATAAGGCCTAGGAGGATCATATCACAACTGCCCATACACATATGGAAATTAAGACTGAGATACTACTTGAACCTAATGCCCCATACACACGTGCAGATTATCTGAAGACTTTTGTCTGCAGATTTACCTTTTCTATGTAGTGCAAGGGCCTGCCGGATTGCATACAAATTGAAAGTGTTTAGGTTTGACCTCATATTATATGGTTTTGGTAAATCTGCAGACAAAAGTCTTCAGATAATCTGCACGTGTGTACGGGGCATTAGACACCAGGGAGATGGAACTATGAAGGAGTTGAGTCAGCACAGTCTGTGGTTTGAAGGTAATAACCAGAGACTTCAAAAGAGTTAGATGAGATTGATGTCTAGTAGACATGTCCGGTTCGTTTTGATCCGAATAAATATTCGGACTAATTTTATGACATTCAGAGATTCGGAGATTCGGATATATCCGAATACCTGAATTACAGTATAAACTAAGTTTTCCAAATGCTCTGAATAACTAAACGATATTCATCCATTTGAATTGAAATTTGAATCGTATTTTACATCTTATTTCAGTCGAATTTGAACTGTAAGCATATTTCTGAAATCAAAGACTGTGCATGTTATTATATATGAGGGGGTTTGTACTGCATTTTAAGGGTGTTTGAATAGATCTCTTAAAATTCAATAAATATATTAAATAAATCTATATGGTGCTTCTGTGTGTCTCTTATGTTTCCATAAACACGTGATACCCTGACGCAACGCATAGGAAACCCGGAAGTGATGTGACAGAACGGGACGGAGGTCCCTCAACGCTTCTCTGCATACAGTCAACAGACATTTTTAATGTAAGTCTGCTATTTGTTTTATAAATAAAAGTTTTACATACTGCACCATGATGGCCCCATTGTTTTGATGAGCCTCAAGGAAACAGAGGTATTAATTACCGGAATGAAACCGGAAGGACCCTAAAAGCCCCCATAGGAAGACCACCTTAGGCAAAGTAGACGGATTGAGGCCAGAAAAAACTGTGATTCTCTCGGAAGGAACATGACTGTGCTGGGATAAGGAATCAAAGGAGCCACATCCACTATAGGTCGAATGATACAGGCGTATTGTTGACCTCACTGAGGTGAGCATTTAGGACACCTAGAAGTGTGATCACTGAAAAAAAACCCAATCACAGAGATTAAAGGTGGAGGAAGATAACCAGCACTGCGAATTACCTTTATATATGTTTTTTTATTTTTTAATTGGACACTTAATATTTATTTATGTTTTGATGAGAAATTTTGTTTTTCACTAAAATTAGAACACCAAGTGTACATATAAGG